>NC_084496.1:20871722-21186530 GCF_030035675.1 Rhineura floridana
TAAGGAATTGGTTAAGAAGCAGAAAGCAGAGAGTAGGAATAAATGGACAGTTCTCCCAGTGGAGGGCTGTAGAAAGTGGAGTCCCTCAAGGATCGGTATTGGGACCTGTACTTTTCAACTTGTTCATTAATGACCTAGAATTAGGAGTGAGCAGTGAAGTGGCCAAGTTTGCTGACGACACTAAATTGTTCAGGGTTGTTAAAACAAAAAGGGATTGCGAAGAGCTCCAAAAAGACCTCTCCAAACTGAGTGAATGGGCGGAAAAATGGCAAATGGAATTCAATATAAACAAGTGTAAAATTATGCATATTGGAGCAAAAAATCTGAATTTCACATATACGCTCATGGGGTCTGAACTGGCGGTGACCGACCAGCAGAGAGACCTCGGGGTTGTAGTGGACAGCACGATGAAAATGTCGACCCAGTGTGCGGCAGCTGTGAAAAAGGCAAATTCCATGCTAGCAATAATTAGGAAAGGTATTGAAAATAAAACAGCCGATATCATAATGCCGTTGTATAAATCTATGGTGCGGCCGCATTTGGAATACTGTGTACAGTTCTGGTCGCCTCATCTCAAAAAGGATATTATAGAGTTGGAAAAGGTTCAGAAGAGGGCAACCAGAATGATCAAGGGGATGGAGCGACTCCCTTACGAGGAAAGGTTGCAGCATTTGGGGCTTTTTAGTTTAGAGAAAAGGCGGGTCAGAGGAGACATGATAGAAGTGTATAAAATTATGCATGGCATTGAGAAAGTGGATAGAGAAAAGTTCTTCTCCCTCTCTCATAATACTAGAACTCGTGGACATTCAAAGAAGCTGAATGTTGGAAGATTCAGGACAGACAAAAGGAAGTACTTCTTTACTCAGCGCATAGTTAAACTATGGAATTTGCTCCCACAAGATGCAGTAATGGCCACCAGCTTGGATGGCTTTAAAAGAAGATTAGACAAATTCATGGAGGACAGGGCTATCAATGGCTACTAGCCATGATGACTGTGCTCTGCCACCCTAGTCAGAGGCAGCATGCTTCTGAAAACCAGTTGCCGGAAGCCTCAGGAGGGGAGAGTGTTCTTGCACTCGGGTCCTGCTTGCAGGCTTCCCCCAGGCACCTGGTTGGCCACTGTGAGAACAGGATGCTGGATTAGATGGACCACTGGCCTGATCCAGCAGGCTCTTCTTATGTTCTTATGTTCTTAGTAGCTCTTCAGGGTTTCAGGCAAGGAACGTTCCCAGCCCTGCCTGGAGATACGAGGGATTGAACCTGGGACCTTCTGCATGCAAAGCACATGCTCTCCCATTGAGCTAGGGCCCTTCTCCAGTCAGTATCATGTGGGAGGGATTTGAGTCCCTACTGAAATGTTTGGATAGTGCGTTGAAAGTGGATGAAAGAGTGCTGTCACCCTAGCACAACAAATCCACTTGGGGGGGGGGATGACTTTTTGCTATTTGGAAAGTGACAGGTGAATACATTGGAAAAGTATGGGATGAATGAAATATTAATGGGAAGATAAGGAAATGCCCTACGAGCAAATCAGGATGAATGTGCATTGTCATATAAGTGCTCCATAAGCAAATCAGAACTAATGCTCAATAAAGACGAGCCATAGTATAACCACTGCGTAATCTTTGTGTGAGCAAATTGGGATGAATGCTGGAAAAAATAGGTCATCTGGAGGAGCCCTGTGTCATCCAAGACAAGGATATCTTAATTCTCCCTCCAGTGTGGTGGTTAAGGTGCTGGACTACGACCTGGGAGACCAGAGTTGGAATCCCCACACAGCTGTGAAGTACACTGGGTGACCTTGGGCCAGTCACTGCCTTTCAGCCTCATAAAAACCCTATTCATAGGGTCGCCATAAGTCAGAATCAATTTGAAGGCAGTACATTTACATTTTTTCTGGTGTGGGACAGCTGATACAGCACAGTGGGGAGGACAGACTGGCTGGGAGTCCAGAGTCTGTGAGTCCAAATCCCCGCTCGTGTCTCCTGGGTGTCAAGGGCCAGGTAAAGATCACCCCCACAGTGAGTGGCTCAGGGGTTACGTGCCCTGCCACCTGTGCAGCCGTGGGCAAGCTGCATAGTCTCAAGGAGCCCAGTTGCCCCCAGCTAGCAGTTGCGGACAAGGAAGGGGCTGGCTTGTGCAGCTGTGGCAAGCTGAGCAAGACCTAGCCAGCTGGGGAGGACTAGCCTCAGAGGGAGGCAATGGTAAACCCCCTCTGAATACCACTTACCATGAACACCCTATGCATAGGGTAGCCATAAGTTGGGATCGACTTGAAGGCAGTCCATTTCCATTTTCTGACATGGGGAGCATACGGCCCTCCAGACAGTATTGGAATACCACTCCCATCATCCCTGGTCATTACTCGCACTGCCTGGGGCTTAATGGGAGTTGTAGACCACAACCATGGCATACATTTGTTCTATTGTCATACAGCTTTAACATAGTCCTGCCTTCCCTTAAAGAATCCTGGGAAGTGCAGCTTGTGAAGGGTGCGAAGAGTTGTTAGGAGACCCCTCTTCCCGACACAGAGCTACAATTCACCGTGTTCCCTGGAAAGTGTGATTGATTGTTAAACCACTCAGGGAATTGTAGCTCTGTGAGGAAGAGTCCTAACAACTCGTTGCCCTGCACAAACTACACTTCCCAGTATTCTTCGGGGGAAGCCAGGACTGCTTAAAGTGGAATAATAGTGGTGTGAATGTGGCCATAGTCTAGCAACATCTGGAGGGCCGTAGCTAAGATACAAACCTGTTTCTAATGCACGGAGAGATGCAAAATGTCCGTGTCAGATATACAGAGAGATGGGGGAACAGCAAGCATAAGGGACATGTGCTTCCTGTCTCTCCAGGTGTTCAGACTCCAAGTCTGTTGTCTTATCTGCAAGAAAACCAAAGTTTTTCCTTGGTTACTTTTTTTTTTAAGATAGGGATGGACAAGGCTTTAGTTACAAGTTGGGTTTTTGTTGTTGAACTTCCTTTCCTTGAATTGTGCTAGTAACAATTACATGGAAAGAAGCCGAGGCATGCTTTCTCCCTCTTTCATCTTTGCAGATGGTCTGACTTCTGTGCATACCATTCCACCACCATTCTTGTTTGCGCCATTCTTGAGTTCCTCCCTGGAGGATTGTACACCCCTCCTCCCCACCTCCTGCACCTATTCAGGGTTTCTGTTACACAAGCAAAGGGATGTTGGTCCAATTCAAGATATCCTGAATCTCAATCCTCCCTGCTATTGTTCAGGCTCAAGTCATGAAAAAGAAGAAGCGGGTTTTATATATTAGTTTTTGGAATCAAGGTGTTAAGCATAGAAAGCAAGATGCTAGCTCTTGAGTATGTAAATATAAATCCTTCCCTGCTGGATCAAGACCTTCTTTTCCAAATAATCTTTGAGTTGACTGGTTGGTTAATTTTTCCGCTCCTGCATTCTCTACTGGTCATTTTAATAATTATATTTTAAAAAATAATATCTTTCCAAGAAGCTCAAAGCAGTCCCCGTGGTCCTCTCCCACCTTAACTTTAATGTCAATAGAGCCCTGCAGAGTAGGCTAGGCTAAGAGTGACTGGCTCAAGGTCACCCAGTGAGCTTCATGGCAAACCTGGTTTTTTAAAAATTGTGTTCATTGGTCCTATATATTTTTATTTACCTTTTAATGTATTTTCAAAAACAAATGTTCTTCTTCTTCATTCAGAAGCCCAAAGAAGCTAGCAGCAAAACATATTTCAACCAATAACCATAAAAAAGGTCCCAAAGAAATGGACGAGTAGATTAGTCATAGAGCACTCGCTTTGCATGCCAAAAGTGTTGTGTTTAGGGATGTAAGAAAACAACATTTTCTGTTCCATCCTGTACTCATTGCAGACAGCACCGTTGCCTTTCTGCTGCAGTTCATCTGCCAAAAATGGCATTATTTATCTCGCTGTCCAATGAGATAAAATTATGTAACTTGCATAATTAATTACCTAAATTACATCGTCATTACGTTATTCCACCCCGTTCATTTCAGGGCAAAGGAAACACAATGCACATGTGTGTTTGGGGAATGTAATCAATTACATATTGTTTGTGGACTGAAAGGAGCAACAACAGCGAATACCAATCTTATTTGCTAGATTGATTTCCATTCTGGATATAGGACAAATAAATGAACATTGGCAATTTCCACTCCTGTTTTTGCTGAAATTCTGTGACATCTCTGGTTGGGTTTGATCCCCAGCATCTCTAGCGAAGGGTTGGAAAAGACTGTTGCCTGAGACCCTGCAGAAATCCTGGTCATTACTGAGGCAGACTAACCAGTGGACTCTGCATGAGAGAGGCCAGGAACTTGTGGCCCTTCAGATGTTGTTGGGCTCGAACACCCATCCTCTCCAACTAGCTTGACCAATGGTCTGGGATGAAGAGAGTTGTAGTCCAGCAACATCTGAAGGGCTGGAGATTCTATATCCCTGCAGAGCATATAAGGTGAACTTCCTTATATGGGGTAGGAAGCCTCAGGCTCTCCAGATGTTGCTGAACTGCAGCTCCCATCATCCCTGGCCATCTCCATGCTTGCTGCAGCTGATGGAAGCTGTAGTTCAGCAACATATGGAAGGTTCCCTACACCCGCTGTAATCAGTGCAGCTGATCAATACCAACCTCCCCAAAGGCATCCTGAAAGTCAGGTTTTAATTAGTGGGGGAAATGTTTGTGATGATGGAGCCAGATGGACTTTCTTGGGGACAGGGCATTCCAGAGCATTGGCACCACATCTGAAAGGTCCTCTTCTGTGTCCACCTGCTGCACCTGAACATGCAGCAGGACCTCCAGTGTTGATTAGAGTGTGTGGGAAATGAACGTTGTCTTTTGCGTGCTGTGCTGGACTTGTAATTTTTTGTTTTGTATGTTTGGGCATCATGGCAAACTTTGGTGTGAGGAAAACTAAAAGCGTAGGTAGCAGGGAGCAAGGTTCGGAGGCTGGGATTTGTGGCACCTGAATTGCACCAGGTTGTTCTTTGGAATATTGTTAGGAGACGAAAATGTAGCAGGAACAGCTTGGATGCAGTTAGATAATTTTAAACTGTACGTGAATGGGTGCAATGTCCCCCACCATTCCCCCTCCAGATTGTAGCATCTGTTTATTCACTTGCCTCAAAATGTGGTGAGACAGCCTTGCTCTACTGGGAGACCACCTTGCTCATTCTGCTGAGTAGGGCCTGGGCATTTGCCTGAAAGTCCTGCACCAGTTTAACTAGCAGGACTGATTCAGGGATACCTTTTTGTAGGGACTAGCCTGCTGCAGGAAAATTTAATTTCCGTAGAACTGAGTGACCTTTTTTTTCTTTTTTTTGCTTAGTCATAAGTGTGTGGAGTACAAGGAAAAACCTGTAAAGCTAGATCTCCATGCAACTCTGGGAAACTCCCATCACAGTTAGATTGATGTTCTTTAAAAAAAAAAAGACACAGATCCCTTTTCTCTTCCTCTACCCCATTTTTTTACTTGATGGTCTTTAGCCAGAAAGTTTTCATGAGGACTTCTTAATAATGAATTTGCAAAGAGATGTGGAGAGCTGAATTTGAAATTGGAAAAATGAGAAACTGAAATTGACACATTTGCCCATCCCTACTGGTCAGTGGTTTTGAACCCTGAGAATCTGGAGGGGCATGAATCTTTTTGCCTCAGCTAGGAAAAATGGTGGGGATGTTTCAGCCCACATCCCAGTTCACCTCTTCACTTCTTCATTCTTATTTATTTATTTATTTATTTATTACTGGCATTTGTTAGTTGCTTTTTTCAACAGTAGAACTCAAAGCAACTTACAATAAGAAAAAACACAATAATTGAAATAACTTATAACAAGAGCAAATAATTGCAAAACAATTTCAAGCAAAACAATACAACCATAATAATAATAAAAAACAAATAGCAAATATTACAACAATACAAGAATTAATACCACACTATAAATATAATATAACATATAATAAAAGGCCACATTACACATCCAGCCAGTCTTTGCACTTACCCTTTGCTCCAGCAGCCTTTTTAACCCCCTTCCGCCCAATGGCAGCTAGTGGCTCCATATCAGTGGGGCAGTGGAGGCCACTCCAAGTTTTAGTCCAAACTTTGAATGAGCTGTCCAAGGTGCTGAAATCGATTCCCCCAACAGGTTCAGCAGCTTGGACAGTTCTTCTAAAGTTTGGACTAAACCCCAGACTGCCCCACTGACATGGAGCCATCAGCTGCCACTGCTTCCACGTGATGGTAGATGATGAAAACCTGCAAAGATGGAGCCAGGGCAAACTCCAGGTTTGTCGGGGCTCTCGGCAAAGTGTCCTCAAGCAGGGCCCCGCCTATCTTGGTGGTAGCAGCGGTGGGCAGCCCTAGAATCAGCACAGAGCAGCTACAGAACCTCTGGTAACAATTTCCCACAATACCCCAGAGCAGTGCTACAAAGGAGGCACTGTGAGAAATTGTAATGGAAGTTCCCAGGCATGTTTTTAAAGGAAGAGGCCAAGGTGCATGTTGGCTGCTTATAGATGCCATGCGCTAATGCTAGGCCTGGATGGCACCTTCCTCGAGTTATTACTGAAGGATGGTGCCATTTTGGACACAGGAGGGTCTTCCATCAGGATTTTTGTTTCATCATACAATGGGAAATGTGAAACTATTAGGAACATAACAGATGGAAATATTTGTTGGGTTTCACATTGCATTGCTGAAGACAAGCTGCCACAGTTTTCTGTCTGGAATGGGTTCAGCTTCTGCTTTAAAAATCATACTATTTTTCAATAATTCCCAAAGCAGTGAACATTAAACACACACACACACACACACACACACACACACACACACACACACACACACACACACACACACACACACACACACACACACACACACACACACACACACACACACACACACACACACACACACACACACACACACACACACACACACACACACACACACACACACACACACACACACACACACACACACACACACACACACACACACACACACACACACACACACACACACACACACACACACACACACACACACTACCAACCAACAGAAAAATAGCAAGCATCCAAACAAAGTAAACTGGCTACTTAGTTGCTAAGCCCTGTAGGAAGGGCTGGTTTAATTGAGGTGTAGTGCTTAGCAATTTTCAGCACTGTAAAAAAATGAAACAATATTCACAAACCATCTGAGTGGAAGTTTCTGAAGCACTTTGACTGCCGAAAGCAGAAGAAAAAAAGAAAAGGCAGAAGGGATCCTGGAATAAAGGGCACTTGTAGCACTGTGGGGAGGAGAGCCTGGCTGGGAGCCCAGAGTCTGTGACTTCAAATCCCCGCTCGTGTCTCCTGGGTGTCAAGGGCCAGGTAAAGATCACCCCCACAGGGAGTGGCTCAGGGGTGACGTGCCCTGCCACCTGTGCAGCCGTGGGCAAGCTGCATAGTCCCAAGGAGCCCAGTTGCCCCCCCAGCTGGCAGTTGTGACAAGGAAGGGGCTGGCTTGTGCAGCTGTGGCAGGCTGAGCAGGCCCCAGCCAGCTGGGGAGGACTAGCCTCAGAGGGAGGCAATGGTAAACCCCCTCTGAATACCGCTTACCATGAACACCCTATTGGGGATTGACTTGAAGGCAGTCCATTTCCATTTTCAAGAAATGCATTATTTTTTTAAAAGAAAAGATAAATACAGCTAGATTTGAGCCTAACAGAGCAATCTTAAGTATGGAAAGCTGGCATAACCTACAGAAGCTTGAATTACCCCTATTCCAAGCTTCGTTTGGGAAGAATTTGGAGGAATTTGACTTGCACCACCCTTTTTGCTGGCTAACTTCCTCTGGGTTGCTAGGTCATGTGAGCAAGCTGAATGGAGTTTGGAATAGGTGTAAGTCGCTCCTTGCCCTGTCCCCCACCCTGGTATGCCCCTTTTTGGGAATTTATGCCAGCATAAATTCTTCCAGCAGAACTGGTGTATCTTGTATCTCCAGCTCAGCTGGGGTGATGTACTTATGCCAGGATAACTGAAAGCCCAAAATCTGCTGAATCTTCTCATCCTGGTGCATCTTAGATGAGTTTGTGCTGTTAGCCATGCTTAGACTAGACCCACTGAAATCGACGGGACTTATTACATTTATATCTTGCCTTTCCACCATGGAGCTCAAGGTAGCATACACAACTCTTTCCTTTCCATCTCCTCATTTTTTTTAAAATTTCAACAACCCTGTAGGGTAGCTTAGGCTGACTACATGCAACCTTTTGTGCCTATAACTTATTTTTTCTTGTGACCCTTAGAAGCTTCTGTCTTGTGCCCCCACTGTATACTGAGCCATGCATAATGGGCTACTGTGCTTTTCGCTTTGTGCCTCTTGCATTCTTTCTTCCCCACAATGCTGAGTGCACATTTTTGCTGCATGTGTCAAAGAAAACCGTTGTTATCCCGCTCCAGCAGGGCTGCTCCTTTCCATTGCAATGCAAGTGCTATCTTCACACATATACAGAGTCTGGACAGGCCCTTGTCCTAGGACAGAGCGTGGGCTGGGTGCCAGACTTGCGGTAAGGTGCTGAGTCACTGTTGCGTCTGTTCCAGTTGATCCTAGTTTGGAGAATCGCTTCCCTTTCAGGAATAGTGAGTGTTCAGGCTGTGTTCTGAGTGAGGTTAGCCATTGTACTGGCTGACCCGGTCTCAAGGTACTACTTATTTCTGAGGTGACCTGGAGAGCCCAAGAATGTTGATAGTAATGCCAAAAAAGTGCAGAAAACCAAAACAAGTGCCACAGTCTTCCTAGAACTGTACAACTTCAGACTGCAGGTTGGGAGAATTGCATATTTCAGTATTCCCCTCCCCACCTGTCAAACTGCTTGCATGCAGAAAGATACCATGTTGGGACCTTGCTATGTGATCTGCAGTTGCAAATTTCTTTCTTTCTTTCTTTCTTTCTTTCTTTCTTTCTTTCTTTCTTTCTTTCTTTCTTTCTTTCTTTCTTTCTTTCTTTCCTGGAATGCAGCCTTGCAGTGGGGAGAGGAACTGCTTAACCCTTACACTTCCCAATCTTTTCCTGCTCCAGTCACTATCTCTTGCCATCCACTTGAAGAAACCAAATTCTTCTGTGCAACTCTAATTCTGAGATGGCAGAAATGCATTCAGTTGCATCTCTTGCTTGCTACAGAGGAGGGGTAAATAATATCCAGCACCATGTTGTCCCTGTAGTTTGGAAGGCCTCCTTGCCTCCTCTCCTGGCTTCTGAGCTTTCAACAAATACTGCTTCCAAGTGTGGAAGCTAATCTCTGCAAACATCAGAACTAGGAGAGGCAGTGAGGGGTAGTGGTTAGTTGTGGGTTGGAGCCGGTGAGACTTGGGTTCAAATCGTTCCTTGGCCTTGAAATTTACTAGGTCGCCTTTGACCAGTCACTCTCTCAGCCTGACCTGCCTCACAAGGTTGTTATGGGGATGAAATAAAGAGTAAGGAGGAGAGAATCATGTACAAGAAATTGAGGAGGAAAAGATGAGATAGAAATACAATAATGAATCATAGAAATCTGCTTTGGGACTCTTCCTCTTTCATTTTTTTGGAATAAATTTTGTGGGGGGGGAATGAAATTCTTGGGATACTGAATTTTTTAATTCTTTGAGAATCTCGTTATATATTCTGTAGAACCAGCATTACCCCAAATGATGTCTTCAGGTACACCCTGTGTGTGTGTTTGTGTGTGTGTCTGTTGTATCTGCTTGTTAGGGATGTTGGAAACTTCTGTCTAGAATGGGAGCAGAAATTGTCACATTTGCATGTTTGGTTAAGGTCATTAATGGAAATCATGTAAGGGGATACAAGCGGTATTTGCTATCATTTTTAGTCCCTGAAATAATTTTTGATGTTTCCCTTCCATTGGATCACTGAATTTAATTAAAAAAATAATTTGTAATTACATTAGTTTTGACCATAGTGGAGAGTGAGACAAACATACGTTTCAGAAGAAGCTGAACTGCAGTGGAATGGAAACAGAGCTGATTGTGACGAACTGGACAGCAATCACCGCCTCCTTATATCACTGTTCCATGCAAACAGAAAACCAGTGTGTGGTGGTGTTAGGGAGCCTAATCTGGAACCTTCAGCCTGGGGATGGTGGTAGGAAAGCCCTGGGTCTCTTGAGCTGGACTCCAGATCTCCTTTCCCTTCTCTCCCTCCCCCCCTTTTTAAAAACTAAACAACTACAAAAAAAACCCATATCCCAAAACTTGATTACAGGGTTTGTGGTCAAGCTGCAAAGCAGAGTGCTGGCAAGACCTCAGCGGCCCAGCATCTTAATTTGCTTGGAGACCTAATTTGCCGTGTACATTCCATACCTTTAAAACACATCGCTTCCCTGAAAGATTCCTAGGAGTTGTAGTTCGTTAAAGGTGCTGGGAACTGTAGTTCTGTGAAGATTAGCGATGGGGGAGAAGTTAGATTCAGTCTGCATTTAAAGCTGAATCTATCAAACTTGCACTTTCCAAAATAATACGAGAACTGAAACACAGCCATGCTTTGAAATTTGTACTTATCCAACTTCTGCAATGCAGATCTCCAGTCAAGGAATGTTTACAAAAATGCATATATTACTGGAAAATGTGCATAAAAATGAATAGTGAAAATAACATTAGATTAGGATAAATTGCTTGCAAAAAAAGTGCACATTAGTCATGATAGCATACAAAAATGCGTGTGTTAGGAGAAAATTGCACTAAAATGCTTGTTTTCATGAGGGTTTTTTTTTTTTAATCAAATTGCTGCAGAAATGTGGAAAACCGAATTTAAGGTTGGGAAAATGAGAAACCGAGAGTACTGAAATTGACTGATTTGCTTACTCTTCACTAGGGATGGAAAAAAATTCCCAGGATTCTTTGAGGGGGGATGTGTATGGTGTGTACGCAGCCTAGCATCTATATATTTATATTTATATCTATCTATATATCTATACCTATCTATATATATAGGCACATGCAAATTTTATGCAAATTCATGACATGGGCTTGCCTCCCCCCAGCAACACCCGTGCTTGTACCTGTGATGCTTCTTTTTCCAGTGTGGAGGCATGCCACAAGTGTGCAGTCCCCTTCCACGCATACCCCTACTGTTCAGAAATGGCTTTTCTGCTTAGTTCTGCTGAAAGTCTTAAAAAACGGCCTCTTTGCTGGTTCTTTAGGCTTCAGTAACATCCCCCAAAGCTTAACAGCTGCGCTTCTCCCTAGTTTCCCTTCCTCTAAGCTAGTGAAACTGCTCTGCCCACAGCCTCCTTGCAAGAGCCTGCTGGATCTTTCCAGTTTTGTGCCAGGTCACCTAGTATGCATGAGCCTTGTGCAAGCTGGAAATTTTTGCTGAGCTGACAAAAAAAAATCTCTCCCCTCCCCCCCCCCCCCTGGCATGGGTTTATGAGATCACAGTCCCAAACCCCAATCAGCAGAAGTGGTTTGACAGAGCCAGCCTTGGGGAAAATGTTGATATGCACTTCTTAGGCTTTTTTGCGCAGCAAACCTCAGTGCATCTGTATATGGAAATCTCTCCCTTTGTGGACCATCTGGGTCCCATTATGGAGGGGCTTAGAGGCACAGCCTCATAATGCAAGAATTTTGTGGTTACCTCAGCCACGATGCTTTCCCCCTCCCTCTCTTTTCCCTCTAAGGCTGACTCAACATGTATGGTTTAGCTTAACATAATGTAATTGTGGCATTTTTCAGAGATGGCAAAACTCTCTCTCCCCCCCCCCATTTGAAGGTAAAGCAACTTGGTGTCCTATTGTTTCCTAGACTAATGCACTTGGTAATGATGGGTGGGGGGAAGAGAGATGAATAAGTTTCTCCAGCTGCACTGAAACTTGGTTTTGGCTTTGATCAGGTGCCTTCCTGTAAGCTCTTGGCAAGCAGTAATAAACTGTGCATTTTAAAAATGCATTTTATATCTGGAAATAGGGGAGAAATTCAATTCAGTTCGCATTTGATGCTGAATCTATCACATGTGCACTTTCTGAAACAGTATGGGAACCGAAACACAGCCATCCTTCAAAATCTGCACATACCTGAATTTTGCAATGCAGTTCTTCAAATGGTGTTTACAAAAATGCATGTATTGGGGAAAGTGTGCATAAAAATGAATGCATTTATGAACATATCTTACAGAAATGCATTGTATTAGGAGAAATTGCTTGCAAGAATGTGTAGTCAAAACTGCTTACAAATAGGAGAAATTTGCACTAAAATGCTGGAGTATTTTCATGAGGATTTAAAAAAAAATAACACGCATTGCTGCAGAAATATGAAGAACTGAATTTTAGATTGGAAAACTGAGAGAACTGAAATGGACAGATCTTTCCATTTCTATTAATACCCCACTTTTCCTCCAAAGAGCTCAACCTGCAGTGCTATCCTTACAACAGCCCTGTAGGTTAGGCTTCTTTTCCCCCTCCACATTTTATTCTCACAACAGCCCTGTTAGGTAGGTTGGATTAAAATACAGTAACTAGTCCAATGTCTCCCAGTGAGCTTCGTGTTTAAGTGACGATTTGAACCCTGGCCTCCCAGGTTCTAGTCTAGCACCGTCTACCCACTACACCACACTGGTTCTTGACACTGTTTTAGGGGAGAAGGTGAGGCACCATGTATTTGCAAGAAAAGTGTTGACACCTCCCAGTCAAGCATCTGTTATCCCAGTGATGGAAAACCTGTGTGGCCTTCCAGATGCTGCTAGACTACAACTGGCATTTTCACCTCTCTTTCCTAAAAACAGGGACACACAACCCTAGTCAGACCCTGTAAAACTTGGTGAGAGCAGCTCAAGTCCTTCTTCTTTTTTTAAGTCAACTTCACACACTGAGTGAATGGGCGGAAAAATGGCAAATGCAATTCAATATAAACGAGTGTAAAATTATGCATATTGGAGCAAAAAATCTGAATTTCACATATACGCTCATGGGGTCTGAACTGGCGGTGACCGACCAGCAGAGAGACCTCGGGCTTGTAGTGGACAGCACGATGAAAATGTCGACCCAGTGTGCGGCAGCTGTGAAAAAGGCAAATTCCATGCTAGCAATAATTAGGAAAGGTATTGAAAATAAAACAGCCGATATCATAATGCCGTTGTATAAATCTATGGTGCGGCCGCATTTGGAATACTGTGTACAGTTCTGGTCGCCTCATCTCAAAAAGGATATTATAGAGTTGGAAAAGGTTCAGAAGAGGGCAACCAGAATGATCAAGGGGATGGAGCGACTCCCTTACGAGGAAAGGTTGCAGCATTTGGGGCTTTTTAGTTTAGAGAAAAGGCGGGTCAGAGGAGACATGATAGAAGTGTATAAAATTATGCATGGCATTGAGAAAGTGGATAGAGAAAAGTTCTTCTCCCTCTCTCATAATACTAGAACTCGTGAACATTCAAAGAAGCTGAATGTTGGAAGATTCAGGACAGACAAAAGGAAGTACTTCTTTACTCAGTGCATAGTTAAACTATGGAATTTGCTCCCACAAGATGCAGTAATGGCCACCAGCTTGGATGGCTTTAAAAGAAGATTAGACAAATTCATGGAGGACAGGGCTATCAATGGCTACTAGCCATGATGGCTGTGCTGTGCCACCCTAGTCAGAGGCAGCATGCTTCTGAAAACCAGTTGCCGGAAGCCTCAGGAGGGGAGAGTGTTCTTGCACTCGGGTCCTGCTTGCGGGCTTCCCCCAGGCACCTGGTTGGCCTCTGTGAGAACAGGATGCTGGACTAGATGGGCCATTGGCCTGATCTAGCAGGCTCTTCTTATGTTCTTATGTTCTTAGATTTCGCAACTGATTGGCAGATCAACCTGTTGCCCCTCCAGTGGTGGCCAATGGAAACCCTTTGCTATAGGCAACTAGCGCTGTCACAGCCAAGGAGGTTACCCTTCTTCTGCACCCCAATGTGGCTCCAGTCGAAATCCCCAACCTAGCTGCTTTTCAAAGATAAAAATATGTCATGAGCTCCAAATACGGACTTCCAAACCACACTGCGCTGTAAAAAGCCTAATAATCTTGTCAATGTTTCCTTGGAAGTAGGCCAGACTGAATGCAGTTGGATTTACTCCCAAGTAAGAGTACTCAGTGGTAGAGCATCTGCTTTGCATGCAGAAGGTCCCAGGGTCAGTCCCCGGCATCCCCATTTGGGCTGGCAGAGTTCCCTTTCTGAAATCCTGGAGAGCTGCTGCCAGTCAGTGTAGACCATACTGAGCTAGATGGACCAATGGTCTGACCCAGTGTAATGCAGCTTCCTACATTCCGAATTAAAGCTGGCCTCTTGCAATGCATTTCTGCTGCTGTTCTGGAATGGCTTTCTAAAGCTGTGTCCTCTTTGTGTGTGTGTGTGTGTGTGTGTGCGTATTGTGAACGTAACAGCAGTTGCTTCTGTTTGTTGTGGTGATGGTGGCGGTGACACCTTCAGGACAAATCAAACTCTACCCTGCAACCGATACATGTGCAAGACCATGCAATGTGGGCAAGGTGAGCTCCTCCTAACTGTGCTTCCTTCTAGCATACATCCTGCACCAAGCAGCGTGTTCCTCCCGTGTCCATCTGCCTAACTTCAAACAAGTCCTTGGTATCTCTTCTCTTTCTGTCTCTTTCCCTGCCCTCCAAGTCAAAAAACCAGGAACATATTGCTGGCATAGGGTTACCCATTCCGCTCTCCTGCTGGCAGCTGGCTTGTCCGTGTTCCAAAAGAGCTCCTGTTTCTCTCCTGACGCAGGTTGCGATGAAGGAGGCTGGGCTTGGGAGTTTGGCATCCACCGGATAGGTGAGAGCTGTCACCAGGAGGAACAAACTCCTCCCTCTTCTCCAAAAGTTCCATAGCAACACGGCTACAGCTGAATACAAACAAAACCTTTTCACGAGTGCCATTAAAAACCAACATCTACTACTGGGTAGTCTTTGTTTCTGCTGTTGGCTTCCTTTCGATAGCTTCCTTTTGATACTTTGGAGTGGAAATAAAAAAAAGACTAGGATGCTTCTGAGGTGGCACATGGTGAGCTTGCACACACGTGTGGATGGTGTGTGCATGCCTGTATGTGTGCGCACACACAATCTTGTAGCACTAACATGGGTTGCCAACATGGCACCTGCGGGCGCCTATGTGTCCACAAAGGCGTTCCCTGGTTCCTGTAGGGCTCCATTCCCCTGCTGCTGAAATTAGGATTGTGTATACATCACACATTTAAAGCACCCCCCAAAGAATCTTGGGAACTGTAGTTTACCCCTCACAGAGATACCATTTCCAGTAACCTTAACAAACCACAGTACCCAAGATTCTTGGGGGGGTGCTTTAAAGTATAGTGCGTATTCAGCCTAGGCTGGAAAGAAGACACTTTTAGGCTTTTAAAAAAGCTTTCTATTGAATAATCACAGCATGGGGGCTGTTGGGGAGAGGAGAGTTGTGGCCTGCATGAGGTGCCCACTACAGCCTCACTGGTTTGTAGACATGTTCACATGTCCCCGAAGTGTGACAAC
Organism: Rhineura floridana; assembly: GCF_030035675.1. NCBI lineage: Eukaryota > Metazoa > Chordata > Lepidosauria > Squamata > Rhineuridae > Rhineura > Rhineura floridana. The sequence continues at coordinate 20,887,209 of NC_084496.1, forward strand.
CCCTACACGAAAGCATGAGCTTTTGTGGCCTAGAGCCTATTGCATCAGATGCATTAAATGTATCTTTATATCAGTCATACCCACAGATGGGTAAAGGGGAGGCGGGGTGTTAACAGTACAGCCAAGGCTGCAGCATGCAAGAGGTACAGACCATTCAAATTATTTGATGATTTAACAAGCTGGAAGACCACCTGGGAATACTGGGTGCCATAGGCTTAGAGGAAGGCAATGGTAAACCACCTCTAAATACCTCTTCCTATGCAAACCCTATGAATATATCCAAAAGATTCATAGGGTCGCCATAAATCGTAATCGACTTGAAAGCATATAACAACTACGGTCATACTATTTTTATTATTGTTGTTGTTTATACCTCGCCTTATGGCTGAAAGGCGCGAAAGGCAGTTTACAAGAAAAACACAAATATAGAAATACAATTTATAAAACATTACAATTTACAAAAATTAAGTAACAAATAACATTATTAAAAAACAGCGATTACAACTTCCAGTGAAAATACAGGGTGGCGCAGGCGCCTGGAGCGGCAGAAACATCTCAGGTTGCCCCCAACAAAGCTGTGAGTTGGTTCTCTCTCTTTCCTTCTATGCTTGCAAGTCCGACACCTTCAGTTGAACTTCTGATTAGCTTCTCTGACTGCAAAATACGAGTAAGTTTTCCCCAGCACCAGCCGCTCCTGCAGCAGCAGGGTGGGTCATAGCCTGGATGTTGTTCCCAATCCCGCCGCTGTAGTTGTAAATAGTGTTAGCGGCGGCCACGTAGATCATCTCAGAGAAAGGGCTACCCTGAACACGTCCGATCTCGGAAGCTAAGCAGGGTCAGGTCTGGTTAGTACTTGGATGGGAGACTGCCTAGGAAACCAGGTGCCGTAGACTTAGAGGAAGGCAATGGTAAATCACCTCTAAATACATCTTACCATGAAAACCCTATGAATACATCCAAAAAGATTCATAGGGTCGCCATAAGTCATCGACTTGAAGGCATGTAACAACAAGAAGAAATAATTTATTAAGAAATGGAATAAAGGTCAGACATGTTTGTGTGCAAAGTTCAAATGTATATGAGACAAGCACGCACAGTGAGAGTAGTGGGTGGCTTGTTTAATTTACATCCTACTTTTTGTTTCTTGAACTCAAAGCAACGTACACAGTAATACTTTGTGTTCTCTCATCCAGGTGCTGATCAGGCAGCATACCCAGTCCTGTTGCGCTTCAATCAAGTTTGTTGCACGGCGTGCCTCTAGACCAGGGATGGGGAACCTGTGGCCCTCCAGATGCTGCTGGATTACAGCTCCCATAATCCCTGACCATTGGGCTGATGGCTGGGGCTGATGGGAGTTGGAGTCCAACAGCATCTGGAGAGCTACAGGCTCCCTGTTCTAAGCCATCTCTATGATGCCATATTCCTTGTCTTGCTCTGCTAATTTAACATCTGTAATTGGACAGAGATCCTTGGTCTCTCTTGAGTCTGAAATGAGTTGGAATCAAACTTTTACATAAATTCTAGTTCAGCAATGTTGTATGAGTGCTTAATGTCTGCCTGCCCCCTCCTCAGCTCAAAACTTAAGACCAGGAAAAGAGGTGCAGGAGAACTTCCCTTGGTTTACTGTATGTAAGGGTGAGGACAGAACCCCGTCCCTTGGGGGTATTGGGTCCTGGCAGCAAAATTTAACAAGGACAGGAAAAACTTATAAATTATAATAGACTATAATATGAGCTAACAGATTGCAACTTAAAAATAAGTGCATGATACAGAGAGGAATAAACTGATCAGCACTTATGCATCCTTTGGGCATATTCCTTCAGGCTGCCTCAGTGGAAAAGATGAGAAATGGGGCTCATCCCATCAGCTTTGTTGGAAGACCAGCTCCATCAGGCAACTCCTGCCCCTGAACTCGTTCTATGCCAACTGGCCATTATAAGACCTGCTAGTTGCCCAAGTTTGCTTTTTTCCTCTTCCCTCCCTGTCCCTTTTCCTTTGTGTGTTCTGTTTTTTAGATTGTAAACCTGCAGACAGGGACTGTCTTGTTTTAACTAATTGTATGTAAACCACTCTGGGGAGCCTTTTGGCCTGAAGAGCGGGGTACAAGAAGTCTATATCAGTAGTTTCCATGGCCCACCTGAAAAATGCTTACGGTCTTGGTGGACCATTTAATGTTTTTTCTGCTTCATGCAGGAATTGCAAGGTGTCATCATAGATGCTCTATGACTTTTAATAGTATTTTATTGCTGCTTTTATTTCTTATATTGTATTTTATTGTATTACAATTTGAATTCCTCAGAATTCTACAGAATTCAGACTGTAAACATTCTCCACAGACATGCCACGGACCACATGAATGAATGAATCTAGTGGACCACTGGTGGTCCATGAACCAGTTTGGAACCGCCTTGGTCTATATAAATTAACATTAACAGCGCATCTCTCCTTTCTATTAAGCTCCTTGCATATTAAGACTGTGACCTGCTTTTATAGGAGTATTCAATGTGGCCATGGAACAGTTCATGAAGTGTACCACTTTAGAAGGGTGGGTAGTGGCTCACCAGTTGGCCACATACATAAGAAATGGCTACACGTAGAAAACTAGGGGGTGGTAAGGCTAGTCTAGCATATTTCTCCCTAACATGCAGCAGCTTGTGTGTGTAAAGGGTTTTTTTTGTATAAAGGACCATTTGACCATGTGATTCTCTGTATCTGCAGCCTGAAGCAGTTGAGCCACGGTAGTCTTGCCTGTTATTTTGTGTGGACCAGATCAGTTAGGCCCACCTGTGAATTCAGTCTTGGTGTGACAAAATAATAGGACAGCTCTTAGCAGGGCTTTCTCTGTTGTGGCCCTTTCATTTATAGATCTCGTCTTCCAAGGGAAACCTCATAAGAGTAATGTGAGGGTAGAGAAGCCAAGCGATTCACATGAATTTGTGGACCAAGCCTTCCTGTTTGAGGACAGAGTTGGGAAACTCGGCTTTGAAATGGTCAAGTAGGCTTGCCATGTCTCTGTGTTTCATTTGAAGTTTCAGGGCAAGAAGTTAAAATCTGAGAGATGTTGGAATAAAAGGATGGCTTTCTTCTATTTGACTTGAGAAGTTCTCTTCTTGCTATTGGCTGCACCCCATGCCCCACAGGGCTTCAGCTAGGCTGTGCCCCAGGGCCCACTTGGTGACATCCTCTTCTCCACACCCCATGATATGGTACTTGGCCCCACCCCCTCACTGCAAGGCTCCGCCTCTTGAGACAGCAGCCAGCTTTAAAAGTCACAATTATTAGGCAACAACTGTTTTAATAGTATCTTTGATTGACTATATGAGTTAAATGTGGCAAAGCAGTTAGAGTGTTGGACTCTAACCACTGGGCGACCGGTGACCTTGGGGCAGTCACTGGGGCAGTTGTGAAGATAAAATGGAGAGGGGGAGACCTATGGGGGAGAACCTTGAGCTCCTTGGAAGAAAGGTGGGATAGAAATGCAATACTAAATAAATAAATATATATATTCAGTTAACTAAAAATCTGAGTATGAGAGAATAGTTTTACAGAGATAAGATGTACCCCGAGTGTGTGTGTTTAGGATAATGCATGCATGTCTTGCAGCCTACCATCATCCTTGATGGGGCAATCACACCTTCTCTGGACTCTCACACACTCTCATTCTAAATGCATTTATGAAAAAGGCACTTGCTAGCTGCATTTATTTGTAAGTATTTGAGAGTAATTTGGTTTATTTCTGCACGCTAATTTATGGGAGGCACCTTAACACTTCTCAAAACTAACCCCCCCCTTTCCACTTCCAAATCTAAAAAGAGGGGTGACAAAAATTTCAGATTCGTGTGCAAAGATGCACATTTCTAGGAAGGTGGGCACACTTTGGCTTGGGAGGGCATTTCTCTGCCATAAATCTTAACACTGCATTGCACACAAATGCTCCCGTCCTAAACACATTCCTCTGAAGTACGCCTTATTCACCTTGGTGGAGCTGACTTTCAGGTAACTCCTTAATCTGTTTACAGGACTTTACATTTTAGATGCTTCATTAATTAAGGTGATTATCATGTATTTTTACTTATGCTCTGCTGCAAGTCTCTTGGAGGCAGTTTTTGCCTAACAAGCGACTAACAAGTTCAACAGGAATTCATGATCAATAAGAAAGCAAGCATATTTAGGATAGCATCTTGGTTTTCCCGTCTAGTTTACCAATCGGTTATAATTGTGTATATAAACGTGACTGTCCTTCAGACAACCAGAGAAGTCCAGTAGGGGCGATTGCGGTGGAGAGGAGGCGCTTGCCCCCTTGGCGCTTAGAAGGAAGGGATGGAAAGATCTGCCTGTTTCGGTTTTCTCATATCGTTTCGGAAATTGCGAATTCGATCAATTCTGCTTGAGATGCGAACTGAAGCGAACTTCTCCCCCATCCCTAGCAGAAGGTCGCATATTCAAGCCCGCGGGCGTTTCCATTACAAAGGCTCCCTCGCTGGTCCAATTCCTTGGCGAGAGCGGTGGCCCGACCCAGTCCAGGGCAGCCCCACACCTTCATTCCAGTGTTGTTTTTTTCTTGGATTGCCGCTTCCCTTGGGGATGAGCTGTACTTCAGCGGCACAGCATCTGCTTTGCATGATGCAGAAGGTCCCGGGTTCAATCTCCGGCATCTCCAGGTACACTTGGCCTGAAACCCTGGAGAGCAGCTGCCAGCCAGAGTAGACTGTATGGAGCTACATGGACCATTGGTCTGACTCAATAGAAGACAGCTTCCTACGTCCCTCCCCACGGGACAGTCTGGCGGCGGCGGCTGCCTCCCAGCGCTGGCGCCCTTCCAGTTTCCTGTTTGACGTCACGGGCAGCTCTACCGCTGCCTCCGCCTCCTGCTGCCCCAGCTTGTTGCTGCTGCTGCTGCTGCTCTTTTTACAACTTGGGCTGCATTTCAGATGTAACCCGAAAAGTCCCCCCCTCCCCAAGCGGGGCAACCTCAGCTGCCGCCTGGAAGGAACGCACTGCGCTTTACTCCCGTGGAGAGTTGATTCTCTCTCTCTTGCCGGGGGGGGGGAATCCGGATTGCTTTGCCTCTTCCCTCCCCACCCCCACCTCTCGCTGCGGTTCTGTGCACGCCAAGAGTGCGAGGAAGATTTTTAGGGAGGAGGGGGCGAAAAGCAAAGCACTTGACGGGTTCAAGGTGCTAGTCCCCAAGAACTCGGGAGCATGCATCCGTGCTGTCTCGACTAGCCGCCGCCGCTTTTTGCAGCCAGCCGGAATTGCCTTTTGCAGGGCACAAAATCACCCCTCCGAGGCGTGCCGTTTGCTGTTCTTTCGCTTCTGGGAAACCACCATGGACAGAAAACAAGGTAGATGTGTTGCAACGGTTGAAAGAAAGAAGGGAAAAAGCAAACCCGCAACAGAGAGCGATTGCAATTCAGATATTTTCCCCAAGATTCGTTAAAATGCCCTCTGCAGTTGCTACCCATTTTTTTTTTTTGCAAGGAGAGTCTGGCCAAGAGTTGGAGGAAACTTGTATGCTTTTTTTGGGGGGGGGAGATGCTGGGAACAGCCGGAGGGTAGGATGGGGGGGCGCTGAAATGTCATCCTGGTACAACCATGAGCGTGCAAAAAGTTCTGCAAGACGAGACTTGGTGGTGGTGTATTCTGTACGTGTGCGCGCGCGGAAACGTTTTTTCTATTGCACAATTCCCCGTTTTCTCTCTTCCTCCCCCCGCGTTATTATTCCCGAAAGCATTTTAATTTTGCATGGTGCCTGCAGCTTCCCCTCCCTTTCAAAGTTCTGATTTTAGCTTGGCAGTTGACAGGTAACACTCTCTGGGGTTGCCTTTGCAGCTGCCGCTGATGGTTCCCCCCCTTTTTTTTCTTTGCACAGGCCGCTGTGACTTTGAAGGGGGCTGCTTATGAGCTGCTTTTTCCTCTCTGCTTTTTTTTATTTCCTCCCCCTCCGCCTCCTTTGCAACTTCTGCAAACAGAAAAGTAAATCGGCCTTGCAGGAGAAAGCTTTCTAAGGGTCGGACTGGACGATGGGCGTCAGCTTCCAACTCCCTTCCCCCACCGGTTGAGAGCCTTGCAATGTCCACAGTTCGTGTATGCGTGCGCGCGCGCCTGTGCTCGCGCACCTAAGAGCACCTCTGGTTTTCAGTTTTCAAACCAACGTGTGCTGTCAACTCGTATTTTACTCCTCTTAAGCCCTTACCTCCCCTCTCTCTAATGCTAGAGTCAGTTGTGGTTATATCCTGGAGTGCAGGGCTATGCACTCTGCACATGCTTAATGGCATACTTTTGCCTCTTGTGCATGCTTTCGAAACAAAGTGCACAGTATGACTTGCAAAGTGTGTATTTTGTGTGTGTGTGTGGGGAACCTGATTGTGCAGAAAGGTCTCCTAAGAAAATAACTCCATATTGGGTCTCCAAGTTCAGGATTCCATGTGCGTCCTTGCATGTCTGCTGGATTAGTGCATGACTGCCAACTATCTCTGGTGTCTGGATGGAATTCCTGAGAATTCATTGAATTTGCATATGTGCATTAAGCAAGCTTCCAGCTCTCATGCCTGAAGAGAATAGTTCATCAGTAGAAAGAAAAGTTTGCAAATGCGTACAAAACATTTGTCGTATCTCTAACAGGAAGGGGTAGGGTAGGGCTTCAAGTGCTCCTCCTTTCTCTGTCCTTTCCTCTTACATGCATGCTTGCAGTGCGCGCTGCACAGACTGGCTTTGGCTTTGTGGCCTCAACCTTGCCCTGCACCTTCTGCCATCCTTGGGGTGGTCAGACTCTAAGCCTTCAGAACACTTTGCACACCTTATTGCAGCACTCCTGTAAAGTAGGCCAATATTATCCTCCTGTTACAGATGGTAAGGCAGAGGCAGGATGATTTACCAAAGACCACCCTGTGAGTTCATGCAGAGCTGAAATTTAAGCCTTCCCAGGTCATAACTTGGGCCCTTAACCACTAGGCTTGCTCACCCAATGTCAGTTCAGGCTAGGACGCACAGCGGTGACTTTAATCACGGGGAATTTTTAGGGGAAAGGGAATAGTCTCTCCCCATCTCTTACTGTCCCCAGCTGCTTCTTGCAATTCTGGTAGACTCCTAAAGTAGGGTGGGGGATGTTTTCCATTGCGAGGGCCACATTCACATGTGGGGAACCTCCTAGGGATGGCAAGCCAGTGGTGGGTAGGGCCAGAGGCAAAAATGGGTGGAGAAATATATGTGACTCTTGACCAGCCATGCAAAAGCGCTCAAGGACGGTGAGGAGTAGGCTTGTTGTGGGAGGTAGCCTGAGGAGAATCCTAAGGGCTAAATGGAGAGACCTGAAGGGTCGCATCTGGCCCTCGGGTCTGAGGTCCCCCCACCCCTGTCCTAAAGTAACCAAAGGAAGCTGGAGTTCCATTTGCAGATATGTGCTTGGCGAACATTTCATGATCTCTGTGGCCTCAGCCCACCTTCCCTTCTCTCATCCATGTGCCACAAGGAATGATTTTGGCACCTGAATACCTGGTCCCATACAGCTTTAAAAAGAAGAGTGGTCTGGGCAATCAATTTATTTTTATTTCAATATTCGAGGGCAGCATATCCCCCCCAAATGTAAAACTTTTAAAGAAACAATAATAACAAGACTGAGAGAAGTAATTCAACCAGCAAAAAATATTGTTGTCTAAAATGTCTGGGCAAATAAAAAAGCTCTTTAACTTGGCACTTGAAAGAACACAGTGTTGGTGTCAGGTGTGCCTCTCTCGGGAGGGCATTGTTCATTTGAGGGGGATCCTTCATTTTGAACATATATTTCATAGATCACATTCACACCATATTTTTAAAGCACATGGCTTCACCAAGGGAACTGTAGTTTAACTGTCCTGGGAATTGTAGTTCTGTAGGGGTAAGAGAGCCAGTGTGGTGTAGTGGTTAAGGTGTTGGACTATGACCTGGGAGACCAGGGTTCGAAGCCCCACACAGCCATGAAGCTCACTGGCTCATTGCCTCTCAGAGGAAGGCAATGGTAAACCCTCTCTGAATACCGCTTACCATGAAAACCCTATTCATAGGGTCGCCATAGTCCATTTCCACTTTGAAGGGGGTAAACTATTGTTCCCAGGATTCTTTGGGGGAAGCCAATGTATGGCATGGATGTGACCCTAAAGATGAAACATGGAGAAAGGTATCCCCTGTTTTTAACACATGGTCAGGTTGGTATGGAGGATGTACTCCTTCAGATACTTAAAGAGGGCCTAATCCCAGTGGGCAGAGTTTGGTGAAATCTAAGGGAAATAAGGAAGGGTTGTTGATTTAAGGCAGGGTGGGGAACTGGATCAGGCTGGCAAGTCAGATCCTTATCTCTACTGCCCCTGTGGGGCCAAATTTGGCAGGTGGGTGGGAGTTGGCCACCTGTCACAATTGCCCGATGTTGCAGTGATGTCCGGTGACCTATTTTTACTCACCCAGTTTGAAATCAAACCACATGGGCAAAAAAGTGCTTCCCTAGCCCTGTCTGTCAGCTGATTGTTGGTGCTTGGGTAGCGCTGATCTGCTGATTGGCCCAGCCTGTCAAGCCCCTTTTGTCCAAACCTTGCCTTTATCTGCTCTGCGTCTGACGTCCTACATGATGACAGGTGTAGTTCAAGTGAGTGTGGCTTGGCAGAAACTGCCTTGTGGGGCCAATTAAGTCCGCGGGCCGGAGGTTCCTCACCCCTGACTTAAAAGTATGCCTATCCTTGCTGTTCCTCTCTCAGCCAGCTATTTAGCTTTTCACCAACAACCTTCACAATGAGTTTAGCTGTTTGCCTTTTTAAAAATATATATTTTAAATTCTGCCAGACCTTTTTACCCAAGCATTCAAGGTGGCTAATGCAGCCTTTCCCAATCTGGCAGCCTCCAGATGTTGCTGGGCGATAACAGCTATCATCTTATAATTAGCTATGGTGGCTGGGGCTGATGGGATTTGTAGCCCATGAACATGTGGAGGTCACCAGGTTGCAGAAGACTGGATTAAGACATTTTAGAAAAATCAAAATGCCTGAAATTGTCAAACAGAACCCAATTTAACCTACAGCCGCAGGACAATGACTGGAGAGTGCCAGCCCTTCCCCAGAATCAAACAATACTGCTTTTACATGGTGTTGAAAAGATGAGAGCAGACATCAAGCAAAACCTCTCTAGGGAGGGAAACTCTAGCCTTGGTACCACCACTGAGAAAGCCCTGTTGATAATCACCACCTTCCTAACTTCCAGTGGCAATAAAAACCTAGAATGGGACCAGACATGAATAATTGTTAGTATTGCTCCATCTAATAGCAAACTTGACTGGGGAAAGATGACAGGATTGTTGTTAAATTGGGGCTACTGAGAAATTAGAGGGAGATATTGGTATGCTCAGAGGAAATAGGAGGTTTGCAGAAATATACCCATCTTTTGAAAACCCAATGAGGACTCGTGGAATGCTAAGTGGGGGGAATGGAATGGATTACTCTGGAAGGGGGTGTAGCTGACTGGATGGAACCCTCAACAGGGGCACTCCACATTGCAATGCTTTATTAGCAGTCCCACTTCCCTAATGAAGACTGAGGATGCTCAGTGACCACATAATGCCGAGGTCTATTTGTGGGGAGGGAAGACTAGAATGGTGTATTCTGGAAGAGACGCTGGCTGGCTGGCTGGAACCTTGAACAGGAGTGCTTCACACTGCAACACTTTGTTGCAGGCCCTATTTTTATCATTACTATTATTATTTCTTTTTTTCAAGGAGCTCATAGCAGCCTGCTACCAGCCCTGTGAGGTTGCTCAGGTTGAAAGAGTATGATTGGTCACAAATTTTCCTGGGCAACCTTGGGCCAGAGTGGGAATTTGAACCCAGGTCTCCTGGGTGCACATGACTTCAGTTGATCATTTTGTGCCCTGGGAATGTGCCCTGTTGCTCCACTCTGGTTATATGCTGCCCTGATCTTAATTTATTTTCTAAAGATATATTTTTTCCCATTCACCCTCCAACAACCTACATTCTCTGAAAGCCAGAATCTTGTGCTAACAGTATGTTAGTTTTTTTCAGACTGGTAACAGAAGTTTCCTGCCCTCTGCTGAGATTTCCTATCACATGTCGGTTGGAGAGAGGAGCTGTGATTCTCTTAAGATTCAAAGCCCTCCTCTTACCACATTGAGATCTGCAGGCTGGAGAATACCAAGTGAAATGTTTTGTGTTGTCCCCTGCAGAATTGGTAATCCAGAATAAAACGAAGGAGCTGTGTAATGTTTTTGGGAATGAATACCAGGAAGGCTCGGGAAAATCCAGGCTCAGGTTTTCGAATAATCTTAACTGCAACAATAACAACAAAAATCTTAAGAATTTTGGGGAAAGACTTGAGTGTACAGCTGCTTCCCAGACATTTGATGCTTGTTGCTAAATGCTTAATTCTGAGTTCCAAGAATTGGAACAGATTTTCTATCTGTGAATGGCAGTGACATATCATTAATGTAAAAAATAGCAAGCCTAATTCCCTGGATGATTTTGGGTGCATACATGGAGAGTTTTCATGTGTTTAGCACAAGCTGTGCGTTGGGAAAATTGAAGGAAGGCCTAATGGTGAAAGAGAAGGTAGCATACCTCTAATTCTGTTACTGACTTGGCCCCATACTCTGACTATCATCTTCTGCAGTTTAAAAGTTAAAAAATTGCATGGCTGATATTTAATTAATTTAAGAAATTTAACATTGAAGTCTATTATAATTTCGGGCGTACTCAGTAAGAACCAACTGTCAGTGTTCTAAAAACCAGACTAACAGCTGCTTGGCTTGGCTAATCAGGTGACTGTGAAAGACCAACCCAAATTGTGTTTGCATTTTGACAAATTTGTAGGGTAGTCCAATATCTCAGAGAGGAGGTCCGGTCTCCCTCTCCCCTGGTGCATTCACTATAGTTGCCCAGTTTCCCTGCTTTTTCAAGTTTGATAGAAATATCTGTTGGCTATAGGTATGTTCTTAAACCGCAAGGGTTTTTTTTGCCTATTAGTGAATTTGTCCATGGTCAAGAATCACCAAATATTCCGCAAAGCCCAGAATGCCACTGTGCAGGTGGCAGCTTATCTTTCAATATGATTCTTGGTGTCAGTTTTGTTAACAAGGGTATGTGTGGGGGCTACTTGCCTCCTCTTCCTGCTCCAGTTTGGGGCAAACCTTTGGCATCGAACAGTGTGTCCTATGGCTGTCTGCTCTAAATGCAGGCATTTTTTTGAGAAAAGTCATGTTTTGGCTACTAATGCCAGCAAAATGTTGCAGGACCCAATTCCCAACACAGCTACACAAAAGTCAGCACATTTCTCATTCTGGGCCACACAACACTGGCATGTGTGCAGGCCAGTAATAAAGCGTGTAAATCGTTGATGGTTTTTGTTATTGCATTGTGAAAACCCATCCCCACCCTCAAAGGTAGGTTAGGAATCTGTTTGTAAATAAACGTCTGCTACTGGCTTTGCAAAGCTCACGGAGCATCAGCAAAAACCTTTGTTCTGGTAGTCTTAAGAACAAAAGAACCCTGCTGGATCAGGCCAGTGGCCCATCTAGTCCAGCATCCTGTTCTCACAGTGGCCAGCCAGATGCCTATGGAAAGCCTGTAAGCAGGACCTGTGTGCAGCAGCCCTCTTCTCATGTGCAATTCCCAGAAAAGGGAATTCATTGGCATACTTCCACTGACAGTGGAGGGAGAACATAGCCATTGTGGCTAGCAGCCACCATAGTCTTACCCTCCATGAGACAGAACAGAAGAGCTCTGCTGGATCAAGCCAAATGCCCATTTAGTCCAGCATCCTGTTCTCACGGGGGCTGACCAGATGCCATTGCCTGTAGGTAGCCCGCAAGCAGGACCTGAGTGCAACACCATCGCTCTTCTCACTTGTGATTCCCTGCAACTGACATTCAGAGGCACAGTGCTTCTGTCTAAGCACCTCGGGAGGAAGGCAGGCTCCAAAGCTTCATGTGATCTGCTAATTGGTTCAGCAAGTGAGCAGTCCTGTGATTCCCAGAGCAATGACTTTACCACCGCCACCCCGCATGGCATTTACTTAAAGTGCAATTCCTGCTGGAGGGGGGAATTTTAAACCAGTTGGAATTCTCTCTCTGTACTTTTTGGTTTGTCATCCTTCTGATTGCTCACAAAGTATTCGGACAAGTGTCAGCTGAGCCTAAATCTCCTTGTGCTATTTATAATTTTCCTTCACCCGGTGTGTATGTGCGCGTGCATGTGTGTTTGTGTGGCGATGAGGAGGTATACAAGGCAAGGAGGGAAAAGCTGCAGCTTTGGGAAAGCAATGTGAAACTGTAGCCATAGCAATGTTGACAAGGCCTCCGCAACAAAAAGGTGGATTTTCCAGCACAGCTTGTTGGGTTAGGAACAGGTCACCCAAATGTGCATATTTTCATGCATGTTCCTGGCTTGAGGTGTTTCCTAGATGCTGATGGGTCAGAAGGGTGGAGATAGCAATGCAACCTGAGGTTACAAACCATCCTATAATCTTAGTGTTGCAATGGGACTGAGGAAATACAAATGTAACTAGTGTGCAAGGACTGTGGTGGTTGGTTTAGATTTCTTCCTTTTTTTTTTAAACAAGCTGCATCCTGAAGATCTGTGTAGGACAAGGTTGGCATCTAATTTGCCAATATTCTGCCACCCTGTGGAGTGACGACTCTAACCTAGACGGGTCCTTCCAGAGTGTTTTTTCCCACCAGGTTATTCTGCAACATGTCACTGACACAATAGTGGTGGATTTATACTGTTTATAATAGTGGTGGACCATCCAGACATCATTCCACTTTATTAGTTCTGCAATGCTTCCCCAGTGTTGCTATGTTATCACCGTTTGGAGGCGCACTCTTGCTCTATAGTGCAGAAGATTGGTGCCATAAAAAATTACAGGAGTTCACCAGGAAACAAATCAAATTTGTCTGTCCTGAAAGGGTTGCAGGTGCAAACAGTATTGAAAGTGGGATTGCATGTAACTGCCCTGATACCATCATGATAACAAATAATCACGAATGTACAATAAAAAGGGCATCTGGAGGGGCCCCTTCGCCCTTGATCCCTGAAAAATTAGGATTTGCTTGAAACATGGTACTAGCACTCATGATTGTGGAGGAAAGGGTGTGAAGATTCAGAAGCCTATGAAAGACTTTCCAGTGTTACAGGAATGAGCAGCTGTGCTTTCTTCCTGGTGAGCAGAGTTCTCTCTGCACTCATGTGGGAACTTTGGAGAAGTGTGACATGTAATGTAATTGTGGTCACAGTGTCCAAGCTTCCTGATAAGCTCAGTTTTTACTTATAGAATAAATCTCTAGACCTCAAGATTCTTAGGATGTGCTTGGAAGCATGTGGATGATGCCTGTTGAAACCTCAGAGGCCAAAGACGCATCTCAGTAAGACTTCCAGGAGGCAGGGCTTCAGTGGCTGGCATTGTTCCTTGCCCTTCCCGATGATAAGCACAGTGAAAATAAATTGAGCAAAATAGCAAAGCATTGCAGAATCACTCAAGGAAAATAAGCCAACTGGCGTAATTTATGCAAGCTGCAGAATTTCATTTTCTCTTGATGCATGATTTTGGGTTGCCTAGAAAGATGCAAACTTTTCATTTTTACAGTTTTTCTTTTTTTAGCGTGGGGGGCATATGCCCATGCCCCATGGACTGTTGTTGGGGTCTCTGTCTGTCTTTCTTGTTTCTGGCCCTTAACTCTCAGGACCTTTTTTGTTGCCACCTGTTCCATATTTCCAGCCCTTCTATTATTATTATTATTATTATTATTATTATTATTATTATTATTATTATTATTATATATTATGTATTTATACCCCGCCTTTTGGCCAAGGGCCCTCAAGGCGGCTCACAAAGAAATGTAAACACAAGTATAAAAATACAACAATGAAAGCAATACAATTTACAAAAATTAAACTAAATAACAAATAACATTATTAAGGAAAAAAATGTCCAGGAAAGAAACTCAGAATAAATTACATACATAAATTCTGCAGAAGTTCCTATCACCAGAGTCCACTAATAAATGATAACAGAAGGACATTCTTTTTGAAACTGGTGTCTAGTCAGAGGGCAAAATTAAGGGTTTTTCCATGCCTTTTGGAATGTCGCCATGGAGAATGTGCACCCTTAGCTATGAAAAGATTTACAGTACATGACACTAGACAGACCAGCCTTGTAGTTAGTCACTTAGAGTGACTAAGGGATTGTTCACACAATAACTCGGTCTGGGGTTTAGCCCGTGCCAGGTTCTAGGTGGGCCAGGTCACCCTCTCTCCTGCCCCCACCGCAAGCCACAATTGAAAATGAAATGATCTGCCTTCAAGCCAATTCCAACTTATGGCGACCCTATGAATAGGCTTTTCATGGTAAGTGGTATTCAGAGGTGGTTTACTGTTGCCTTCCTCTGAGGTTGAGAGGTAACGACTGGCCCAAGGTCACCCAGTGAGCTTCATGGCTGTGGGGATTCAAACCCTGGTCTCCCAGGTCGTAGTCCAACACTGTTAACCACTGCACCACACTACTCTCAAGCCACCACTAACCTACATTTTTAAGCTTGGGAGCGGATGGAAAATTTTTCATGGGGAAAAAAAAAATCAGGAAACATCCCATTTCTAAAAATGCTTTGTTTTGTTAAACTGAATTAGTAGCATTATGAAGAGGTGTGACACCAGTCAAATTGGTCAGTTTTAAAGTTGAATTAATTGCAACTTAAAATTGCAAGTGGCTAGATAGCATGCATAGGTGTACTGATTTGGGGTGTGTGTGTGCTAACATTGAATGTGTTAAAAGCTTTTCAGTGCTTTCATTCACCACCACCACCCTGCCTTAATGTTTAAACAATGTAAGGAAACCTCATGCTGTGTCTTGAAATATTTCCAAGCATTCCAGTAAAATTACTTTCCAAGTAAAGCTTTGCATTGTTTAAATGTTACATTAAAATTTGCTTAATGGATTCCCCCCCCCAAAATAAAATAGTTCAATTCATACATTTTGCCTTTTGGAGTTCAGATCACAATTTAGGGCAATGGAAAATCTTTGCATTTCAATTTTTTTCCAGAGAACCCATATCTCTTGGAAAGGGATCCTACACAAAGGGGGCCGGGAGCCTCTGCCCCCTCCTCTCTCGCTTGGAGCTAGATTGGGGGGGGGTTGCTTCAGCACTTTGCTTTCCAGGTGCTGCAAGCTGACTGCTTCCCCTTTCTAGATTGGAACCAAATCAAATCCCAAGCTTCCTCTGAACGTTTCGACTGTGAAGGGACGAAAGAGACCATCCCTCTTGCTGTAGGCCCCAGTTGTCAATAGGGAGAAATTTGATTTGGTTGGCATTTTAAGGCAAACTTACCTGATTCACACTTCCCGAAATGCTTCCCCAAATTTTGTGGTGCAGTTCTCCACCCAAGTAGTGTGTCCAAAAATGTATATACCAGGGTAAAGCGTGCACAAAAATGAATTTTTCAATGCAAAAAATGTCCAATATGCATTGTAGTGTGGAAAATTGCACACAAACATATATCTTGTCAGGGAAATTTGCACCACGCATTTACATGAAGACTTTAAAAAAATCCATAGTGATGTGGAATTGCAGAGAACTGAATTTAAGACTGGAGAAGAGAGAAACTGAGGAACGCTGACATATTCACCTATTTCTCCCCACCAAAGTTGGGGGAAAGCCTGAGGCTTGTTCAGCTTGCCAGAAGCTATCTAGATGGGCCTTTGAATCACACAGTTGGAAGAGGCCTGTAAGGCCATCAAGTCCAACCCCCTGCTCAATGCAGGAATCCAAATTAAAGCATTCCCGACAGGTGCCCATCCAGCTGCGTCTTGAATGCCTCCAGTGTTGGAGAGCCCACCACCTCCCTAGGTCATTGGTTCCATTATACCACTTTAACAGTTAGGAAGGTTTTCCTGATGCTCAGCCGAAATCTGGCTTCCTGCACCTTGAATCCATATTCTGTGTCCTGCACTCTGGGACGATTGAGAAGAGATCCTAGCCCTCTTCTGTGTGGCCACTTTCAAGTACTTGAAGAGTACTATCATACCTTCACTCAGTCTTCTCTTCTCCAGGCTAAACATGCCCAGTTCTTTCAGCCTCTCCTCATAGGGCTTAGTTTCCAGTCCTCTGATCATCCTTGTTGCCCTCCTTTGAACTCGTTCCAGTTTGTCTGCATCCATCTTAAAGTGCAGGGTCCAGAACTGGATGCAGTACTCAAGATGAGGCCTAACTGTTGCTGAATAAAGGGGAACCAATACTTAACGGGATTTGGAAACTATATTTCTATTAATGCAGCCTAAAATAGCATTTGCCTTTTTTGCAGCCACATCACACTTTTGGCTTATATTCAGCTTGTGATTAACAACAATCCCAAGATCCTTCTCGCATGTAGTAACTGTGCATTTGGTTTCTTTTTTCTGTGTGTTGAACTTTGCACTTATTTCTGTTAAATTTCATTCTGTTGCTTTCAACCCAGTGCTCCAGCCTATCAAGTTCACTTTGAATTTTGTTTCTGGGCTTCAGGTATTAGCTATCCCTCCCAGTTTTGTTATCATCTGCAAATCTGATCAGCATTCCCTGCACCTTCTCATCCAAGTCATTACCAAAAATAAAGAGCGCTGGGCCCAGGACCGAGCCCCGCGGTACCCCACTCGTTACCTCCTCCCAGTTTGAGAAGGAACCATTGATAAGCACTCTTTTAGTACAATGCTGTAGCCAACTGTGGATCCACCTGATAGTTGTTCCATCCAGCCCACATTTAGCTAGCTTGCTAATCAGAATATTTGGCCTGATCCACAAGACTCTTCCTGTGATGATTATAAGATGTACTGTTTATACAAAGAGTACCTATTGTAGAATACGTCCTAATCATCATGTCTCCTCTGCTCAAGTCTGTGGGAGCCGGTTCAGTAATATACTGCCTGTACATTTTCTTTCTCAGTAAGCCAATTGGCATGAACCTCCTTGTCTTTAATAATAATAATAATTTAATTTGTGTGTCGCCTATCTGGCCTATGGCCACTCTGGGCGACGTACAATTCAATTGCAAATGCATCACAATAAAATACAAATAAAATATAACATAACAGTAAAATAGTAACAGTTCAGAGTAATAGGCAATTTGTGCTAAAAATTAACCCTCCCCGGAAGTCCCAAAGGCCTGTCTGAAGAGCCAGGTCTTCAAGGCTTTGCGGAATACGTTCAGGGAAGGGGCATGCCGAAGATCATATGGGAGGGAGTTCCAGAGAGTGGGGACCGCCACTGAAAATGCCCTCTCTCTAGTCCCCACCAACCTAGCTGTTTTAGTTGGTGGGACTGAGAGAAGGTCCTGAGTGGCTGATCTTGTCAGGCAGCATAATTAAAAGCAAGCACACCAGAGGATCTGGAGACTTACCTTTAAAATCCTCCTCTGTCATTGGCTCATTGTGTGGTGGGTGCATTACTCTGGTATCTATCCTTTCGATCAAAGAGGTAGCCAGCTAGCCATGGCTTGTAGAAATTAAACAATAGTCAAGTAGTTCTTTAGAGTGTACATAGGGGAAAAAAAAGAATATGTCTGAAAGGGGATTTTTTTAAAAAAGGCTAGATTTTATCTAGACAGTTTCATGAACTACATAAAAGAGAAAAAAAGTGAAGTAGAATATTTGTAAAAATGACCTGATTCTCACCATAAAATGTTTGACATCCACTACATTTCCCATTAGCCACTAGACAGGAAAATTTGCCGCCAGACGCATGCTTAAAAGCACTAGATTTAGTGGGAAAATCTCTAAATTGGCAACTGTAATGGTTTGAGCTTAACAAACATAATGCTGTCAATTTCCCCATCCTCCTACCTTCCCTCTCGTTCGTGCCACTGGATTTGGGGGCAGAGCGGAGGCAGCAGCTGTGGGTTGTCAAAATGGATGCATTGTGCAAAGAGTTGGGTCCCATGTTTTCCGGGTTTGGGGTTAAAGCAAGCTATTGAAAAGGGCAAAGGCTGGAACAGCCCCCTCTCCCCACATTATTAGCATCACCATCACTTGCTCCTCTGGTGCATTCACTATAGCTGCCCAATTTCCCTGCTTTTTAAAGTTTGATAGAAATATCTGTGGGCTATAGGTACGTTCTTAAACTGCAAGTGTTTTTTTGCCTATTAGTGAATTTATATATCGCTTATATGCCAAAATGCTCTGGCTGTGTGTTTGCAAGGGAAGGCAGGTTGTGATAGGTTCTCTCTTTCTGGGCACCTTCACACTATACATTTCAAGCAGTATCATACCACTTTCAGCAATCATGGCTTTCTCCAAAGGATCCTGGGAAGTGTAGTGTGTAAAAGGTGCTGAGAGTTGTTAAGAGCCCCCTGTTCCCCTCGCAGAGCTTCAATTCTCTGAGTGACTTAACATTCTATCCTTCTTCCCAGGGAACTCTGGGGGTTGTAGCTCTGGGAATGGGAACAGGGGCCTCTTAACAACTCTCAGGACCCTTCACAAACTACAGTTCCCAGGCTTTGAGGGAAGCCATGGCCGTTAAGGTGATATCATAGTGCTGTATGGGGCAGATGTGGCCTTCTATTGAGTAAGAAAATGGAAATGGACTGCCTTTAAGTCGATCCCGACTTATGGTGACCCTATAAATAGGGTTTTCATGGTAAGCGGTATTCATGGTAAGCGGTGGTTTACCATTGCCTCCCTCTGAGGCTAGTCCTCCCCAACTGGCTAGGGCCTGCTCAGCTTGCCACAGCTGCACAAGCCAGCCCCTTCCTTGTCCGCAACTTCCAGCTGAGGGGCAACTGGGCTCCTTGAGACTGTGCAGCTTGCCCACAGCTGCACAGGTGGCAGGGCATGTCACCCCGAGCCACTCCCTGTGGGGGTGATCTTTAGCTGGCCCTTGACACCCAGGAGACACGAGCAGGGATTTGAACTCAGACTCTGGGCTCCCAGCCAGGCTCTCCTCCCCACTGTGCTATACCAGCTGTCTTCTATTGAGTAACCCCTGATAAATTTCTGAGGAATCCCAGGGTTTGTGAAGAGTAGATTGATGCAGTTTGACTGCTGTTGCCCTATATAGGCCAATTCCCTCTCTCCTGATTTAAAAAAAATGGCTTGAAAAATGCATGAAGGCCATTTTGTGTTTTGGAACATTTTGTTCATGTAAACGTATCCAGGGCAGCAGAGGTCCCTCGTAGTTAATGGCTTCTGTTATCTTTAAATGCTAGGGGAACATAGGAGGAATCTCCATTGTCGCTGCAGCCTCCTGCAATGGATAGTCATTGTCCCATTGTCTTGTTTTTTTCAGTCTGATGTACTTGCAGTCTCCTCCCTGGTTATCTCTTGAGGCAAGTGCCTTTTGCAAGCTTCATGGTACACTTCCACAACTGCCTGAGAGCTGTGAGCTGCTGAGGACACTGAGTCGAGACTAAAATTGTTTAGTCTTGATGCCAAAACCATGATTTGCTGCAGACTTGGTTTGTTGCGATGTCTGAACTGGCTCCCATCTGTCAAGCCATGGTTTTACGAGTGGCTGTCAAAACCAGGATGCGATACCATGGTTTGAAGCTGATCCCCCCCCCCCAAACCATAGTTCGGGCAAACTGTGTTTTGGTGTTGCTTGCGAATTGACAAATTGCAACTTGCGATGTTGCTTTGCCAGAGCTTGGAAAAGTTAATTTTTTGAACTACAACTCCCATCAGCCCAATCCAGTGGCCATGCTGGCTGAGGCTGATGGGAGTTGTAGTTCAAAAAAAGTAACTTTTCCAAGCTGTGGCTTTGACCTGAGAGGCTTTCTTTTGAGATCGCATTTGAGGGTTGCTAAGGGAAAGAACGGGGGAAAGAAAACCATAGAAACTACGGTTTACTGGGATATCTGGGACTCAAGTCGTGGTTTGGAGCTTATACTATAGTTGGGAAGCTGCCTTATACCAAATCAGACCATTGATCCTTCTAACTGTACACAGGCTGACAGGAGCTCTCTGGGGTTTCAGAAGGGAAATCTTTTCCAGCCTTACTGGAGATGAGGGGATTGAACCTGGGACCTTCTGCGTGCAAAGCACGTGTTCTGTCACTCAGCGACAGCCTTTTCCATTTGATGTTGCACCGGTATTAGAGCTGCCATTGCACAGCTGCCGACCCTTGTTTAGCCAGAGTTATTACAACACTGCCGTTATCTTGGTGCTTATCAGGGTACTCCCGCAGAATGATTGTCGGCTGTGTTTTGGCAGGTGCCAAATTAGTGCTTTATATTGGGGGACCCAGTTGCAGGTGTTAATCAGACGGAGGGTCATCAACAGATACTACCAAGGCCAAGCTATAAAGTACTGCAGCCTTCGTCAGCTTGGCACCATCCAGATGTTTCGGACATCAGCCTCAGCCAGCACCATATTTGTTCTAAATGTTTTACTGTTTTTTTCAAAAATGTGTTTTTTTAATTATTAATATTTTCTGTATATATGTTTTTGATAAGTTTTGTGGATTTGAGCCATGTTTTTTTATCTGCGTTTTTATGTACGCTGTTTAGAAGCCCTTTTGCTAAGCAGTTTTTAAAACTCCCTAAATAAAAATAGAGTGCATGTTTTGCATGCCAGTGTTCCCAGGTTCAACCCCTTGCATCTCCAGCTGAAGGTGGACAAACTCCATGTCTGAAACCCTGAAAAGCTGCTGCCACACTGTGGTCCATGGGTCACCAGTGGTCTGCAGCATGTCTGTTTTAACCATTCATACTGATTTTTGGTTGTATTTTTACTGCTTCTTTTATTTCTTGTGTTTTCTCGTATTACAGTTTGAATTCTGTGCAATTCAAATTGTAATAACAATATAAGAAATAAAATATGCAATAAAAATACAATTAAAAATCATACTGCATCTAGCACAGAGCATGAGAATGACTAAAACAGGCAGAAAAATCAAGTGGTCCATCAAGATGATCGACAATTTCCAAGTGGTCCGTGGGGGAAAAGTTTGGGAACCTCTGGTTTCAACCACGGATGGAGATCTTGTGGCCTTCCAGATGTTCGTTGGCTTTCAAACGCTGTCAGCCGCTGCCACGGTGGCCAATGGATGGAGATGCTGGGAGCTGGAGTCAGCAACACCTGGAGGGTCACAGGTTTCCCTTTCCTGGTGTAGACAGTACTGAGGATGGAAGGTCTGACTTCATACAAAGGAGCTTCTAGTTTCCTTAATTCAAGGACTCCCTCCTCTGACCAGTGTTCGTATGTGGAAATTCACTATAGCTCTCTGTAAGAGTGCTTTACATTTAAAGCAGTCTAAATCCACGTTTAATAGTCATGGCTTTCCCCACAGAATCCTAGAAACTTGTTATTTGTGAAGGGTACTGAGAGTTGTTGGGAAACCCTCGATTCCCCTCCCGGAGCTACAATTCCCTGAGTGGCTTAACAATCGATTCTTCTTCTCAGGGAACTCTGGGAGTTGTAGCTCTGTGGTAGGGAATAGGGATCTTCTAACAGCTCTCGGTACTGTAAACAAACTACAGTTCCCAGGATTCTTCAGGGGAATTCATGGCTGTTAAAAGTGGTATAACACCGTTAATGTCATAATGTGCAGACGTGGCCCTGCACATCCACACCCTGTTGGCGATGGAGCAGCCAGAATCAAAATTCTTTTTGGAATGGATGGGAATCTTGCACCGTCTCTGGAGCTATCCAGCAGATAGCAACACTTGACAGTTACGCAAGTCATTGCCAGTTTGAACCAGCTTTGGAAACTTCGTGACCTGAACTAGCGTAACCCCCTGTTAGCAATTGAATTAAAGCCTTGTTTGTGCAAACAGTCGAAAAAGGCAGTGTTGTCCCAAACCGGGTTTTGTCTCTTGCTCCATTTTTGTTTTTTTTTTGAATGCTGGAGATGTAATGACCTCTAGTGGTCAAAAAGCATGAAGTGGTACAACCCAGACCTTCTTCACCCTTGGCTCCCCATGCAGCGAGCCTTGGGGAATCTTAATTTAGACCCTTCTCTGCCTTCAGAGAGTCTTTACTGTGTGTCCACAGCCCAGATCTGGTTCATGCTAGTCGCAAAAAGCACCAAAGTCAAATGCCAAAATTAAAAGTGTGGCATCCAGGGATAAAAAATTGGCTAATTCCGTTTTGGGCTGTGGCTGAGAGGATCAACTTACAAATGTTATATACGTTTTAGAGAAGGTCGACATAAAGACGATAGATTTGTAGAAAAATGGAGGTTGCAGGAGGTGATAAATCCTTATAGCTTATTGAGAGAGAGAGGATTGGACAGAGATTTAAATATATTTGAGGTCCAGTTGTATATGAAATAGACTCAGTTTAAGTAATTTTTATTTCTTTAAATCATTTTTACAAATTAAAAGGATGGATTGGGTGATCTTATCTTCAGTTATGGGAAGAGGGACTGACTGTTAAACTGGAAAATTGTAGCTCTGTGAGGAGAAGAGGGGGTCTCCTAATGGCTCTCAGCATCCTTCACAAGCTACATTTCCCAGGATCCTTTGGGGGAAGCCATGGCCGCAAATATGGCCCTAGTGTCCTCTATATGATTTGGACGGCAGTCCCATCAACCCCAGCCCACTAAGGATTATGAGAGTTGTAGTTCAACAGTATCTGGAGGACAGCAGGTTCAGCGAGGCTATTCTGAGGCATGGGTGGGGGACCCGTTGCCTTCCTGATGTTGATAGACTAGCATCCATAACATTTTGACCACACAGGTTGGAACCAGTGGGAATTGGAGCAACAACATCTGGTTGGTTGCAGGCTTCCTCCCCATTTTTAAGGTGTGGTAAAATACAATTTATTCATCCCAACCCCCTTTCGAATTCACTTCATTGGGACACCGGTAAAATAAGCCAAAACTCTCTATGTGTTCTTTTGCATAAGTACTGATTGTATTTGTAATATATCAGGTTGAATAATTACATTTTATTGCCTTTTAGAGGCTTTCTCTCGTTCATGAGTTTGAAGGACCCGGTTACCTTGTAGTGCAGGTGGAGGCAGGGTCCTGATTCTCAAGTCACTAGGAAACTGTACAAAGTTTCTATGTGGGTTCCCATGCAGTAGTACATAGGGGATTTGGAATTAAATAAAGCACGCTGGCAGAACAAGCTTCTGTTCTGTCAGTCCCATGGATTTTGGTGGATTGCAGCTCCCCAATAAATGTGTCTAGAAGTGCAGCCTTGGGGCATGTACAAACTCCGGGAAAATGTGCATTCAGTGTTCGATACAAGTGCCTTTTTGGGGTGCTGTGCCCACAACATAATCCCCATGTTGTCCCTGTCCTGCACTAAAGCACATTCTGCTGGAATGCTTGTGATCCATGTTGCGCTGAGAGTGCACTTTTCAAGCGCTTGCTGTATACCTGCGTACACAGAGAAGGGTTTCTCAGGGTGCCTCTTGTTGGGGCAGATCTACTGAGTTTGCAAGACTGTGCCACTTCCCCTCCCCATGTCTAACTTGTCTAAGAATGAATCAAGCAAAACAGGAAGCAGTGCAGTAACTTAGCTGTCTCTATATGCTGATATATCTATCTGTATATCAGTATATCAACACACCAGTTTCCAGCCCTTCTTTTGAAAGACTGTGAACAATAATAAAAAAGGTCTGTAGAAACACTAATTGAGGATCAGAGGGAAGTTTGTCTTGTCTGTGCACACAGCTGGATGCATTTTGAGATAGTAGCTGCTTCTTCAGATGACGTTATCCCATGTATACAACTGCAAATCGCAATATGCAACAGCGCACTGTGGAAAAAGCAGCCCCCTGTGCATTTCAAATGCTACATGTGTTTGCAGCCTTAATGTGATTTAAATGTTATATTTTATATGAAAATTAGTTTTTTGAGCACTGTTATGTACATGTATCTTTCTTGGTTGTTTAGTCACAGAATTCTGCAAATTATTTTTCTGGTTAGGATTTGTGTGCCCACCTGATGGCATGGCTAGAATTATGCTCTCTAATTATACCATACAAATCCTTAATTTTTTTCTGTTCCTTCCCCACCTCCTCCTTACAGATTCTAAAGGATCCTTGGAAAAGCCAAAAGGAGGTAAGAAATGACCTAATTTTTCTAAATCATTTCCTCCTCTCCATAATACTCCCCCCCCATCTCTTCCCAGTCCTCTGCAAAGAGCCTTTTAGCATGACCCTTGGGACACTACCTTTCAGTTAGCAGATAGATGGACCTTCTACTCTAGTGGTGGGAACACCTGTAATCAGCCCAAATAACAGAAACAAGACATGTGCTGTGCTGATCTTGTTTTAGCAGGGAGAAAGCAACAATATTAAGAGAGTTGATATAGTTTAGATAGTCACTTTAAATATGCTTGATTTACTTTGCCATTTTAGTGAAATTTCCTGTAGTAAATCATTTTCTTTTGCTTCTGTTTCTGTGAATATGTGAAGTACAGCAACACTTTGCAACACTAAAAATCTCCAAAAACAATTGTGGAATAATGGCACTAACTGTTCTGCAGAATAGTTTCCAATGACATGAGGAGTGTCTCAGTTTGCACAAGATAAAACAGTAGGAGATGAAATATATTCTAGCAAAATTCTAGGTGTGCTCTGTGTTTTTAATTGACCATGGCCTCCTTTCCTTAAGTGGAGTGGTTTAAGGATAGCAGGCTGAACACATGCATCTTGGGGAGGCCAAGTGTGTTTTTTCCAACAGCTGATGTCATTGCTTAAGTAGCAACATACTGTAATCAGTCTGATTTTACATCAAACTGCAGTTTCAGATTTAACTGTTAACGCACCCAATAGAGAAATAGAATATAACTTCCAGTTTGAAACACAAAAGGCTGTCTTCACCATAATATGACATGGACCAATAAAAAGGCTTTGAAATTAATAAAAATTTTGACACAGATTTCTAGGATGAATAATGAGAGAAATGTAATTTTCTAGGTTAGATTCTCTGTAGAAACAGTAGTAACACAGGAAAGAAGCAAAGTAAGAAGAACACCAACAAACATACAGAAATGTAATTCTCCATCTTTGGAGATGGCAGGTGTTGTCACCACTCACCATATGCTCAGAGGCACATGTTACAAATTCTTTCAAGCTACACAGCAAGTGGATTGGACTGTGAATGACCCACCCAAATTGTTTTTGCATTTTGACAAATTTGTAGGGCGCAGTGCCATATGTCAGAGAGGAGGTCCGGTCTCCTTGTCTCCTGGTGTATTCACATAGGTGCCCAATCTCCCTGTTTTTTAAAGTTTGATAGAAATATCTGTGGGCTATAGGTATGTTCTTAAACCACAAGGTTTTTTACCTATTAGTGAATTTATATTAAAATTAAAGAGCTTTAATATAATATTTAGCAGGTTAGCAGACTAAAACTACATTTATAGTATAGTGACATTAAGGAAGTCTTCAACTGATTTCTTAAAGAGAAAGGACCTGGTGGACCTCCATGGAGAGTGTATTCCATTATCATGGTGTCACCACTGAAAAGACCCTGACTTGCCTATATACCCATGATATTGTGGCCTAGGAGTTGATGTTTTTTACAGGGTTTTTATTGGGAGGGGGTACATTTTTTATCTCCTCTTTCTTCCAAAAAGATTAAGGAAGTCTGTGTTGTACTCCCCCCATTTTATCCCCCAAAACAACCCTGTGAGGTAGGTTAGACTGTAAAATAGTGACTTGCCAAAGATTACCTGGTGGCATTGTGGATGAGTGGGGATTTGAACCCAGGTCTGCCTAATCTCATTGCAGCACTGTAGACATTACACTCCTTGCTGGCTCTCTTGTAAGAAATATATGTGTCTTCTTTCTTCCAGGGATTAGGAAGCGGCCGCCCATCTTGAGAATGCCTTCGGCCAACAAGCACTCATCTGTCCCCCCAACGTAAGGTTACCTGCTTTGCTGTCATGCAAATTCCTAGTGTGTAAAGTGCTAGTACAGGCCACTTCAAGCTCTGGATTGTCCCTTTGCATCCATGCCCTTCTCTGTCCACATCTGATGTCACATAAGACATCTGGTGTGGAGCAGGTGGGTGTGGTTTGGAGGAAATGGCTTCATGGGCCAAACTGGGACCTGTGCCGGACTTAATATGACCTGTGGGCTAGAGGGCCCCCCCTTTCTGTATTCACATACTGTTGGGCTTTGGCCCCATCTGCACTTTGCATTGACAATTAAAGCATGTCATGTGCCCACCCACTTGGTGGAGCTGTGCTGAGTAGCCACTGAGCTCCAAATGTTTCTTGCAGAAATAATCAAAGTGGCTTCTAGTAGAAATAGGAATGTGCAATAGAGCACATGGTTAAATAAATCAATGCCATAAGGACTAGAAACTTTTTTCTTTTTTTTTAAAGGTGAGATTCTATAGTCGCTCTCTCTCTCTGGCCGCATCCACACTATACGTTCTGGAGCTGTTAACGTGCACTCTTGCAGTTGGCATGAAATGGGGATTCATTGTTAGTGGAGGGCTTTCTGGTTTGTTCATTCCTTCATCTGGAGGGAGGAGCAGGGCTGCGTGTATGGCCAAAAGGCTTGTTCATATCTTACAGTGCAGTGCTAACCATGCATCTTAGGTTGGGTTGCATTCAATAAGATTCGATCCCGAAGGAAGTGGGGTTAGGGTTGGAGCCTTGCTTATTAAGCCAAGATATTGTTGAATGTGGCCAGTGCAAAGTATTCTGTTCGATTAACTGGTATGTACTTTGCATGGAAATTTTTTCCTTTAGATCAGGGGTGGCTAAACCTGTGGCGCTGGGCTACATCTCCCATCATCCCTGACCAGTGGCCATGATGGGTTGGGGGCTGATGGGAGTTGGAGTCCAGCAATATCTCTGGAGGGGCCACAGGTTCCTCAACCTTGCTTTAGATTCTCCTCCTCATTTGGGCACTCCTCAGCCATGGTGGCGTTTTGCTGGAGCCGAGGGGCTGCATCGTCCAGTACTGAGTACCCATTTGATATTCACCAGCCACTGAAATACACGTGTCCAAAAATGGAGACCATGTGATAGATATTGGACTGAAGAAATTGTTTTGTTTCGCTTGCAGACCTCCCAGGAACTTGGATTCCAGGACTTTTATTACTGTTGGTGAGAAGGTATGTTGATGCTGATGTTGTGTTTTCTATTTTTACTACTGTTTTCTTATTCCACGAAAATAGTTTTATTTTGCTTTTATGTTTTTGCTTTTGTAAAACAGAAAGCCAGACCTAATCAGGATAGGGAATAGGACTCCCATGCCTCTTTGTAATATCAACCCCCTCACCTCTCACTTTCCTCTTCACGGCAAGCAAAAATCTCCTTTCCCCCTCTGCTCTTTTTCTTCTGGTGAGGTTTTTTGGGGGGCGTGTGTGTGTCTTGGGCTTAGAGAAGGGAAGCTGGATGCCTTTCCCCTTCCCTCTCTCTTGCTCTCATCCCTCTCATTTTAATTTTATCACTGCCCATTTTGATGAGCAACCCCCCCTGGTTGCACTCGGCAATCTTCGTTACCTGATGTCCTACTTCCTGTTTTTTAATTTTAATTTTTCCTTTTTAAAATAATAAACCTCATTTCAAACATTTTTATTCCATCTTCCTCTTAAAAACTCCAAGGGAGCTAAAGATAATTGCAGGCCGTGGTGGCTGGTGCCCGTTGGGACTGGGAGGGCGGAAGGCAGGGAGCCCAACAGTAGGTGGAGCCAGAGCCAATCAACAGGCACAGCCAAGTAATGCTAGTTTTGTCCCCAGTCTCCTCCCTGCTGAGTTCTTAGTTGCAACGTTGCCCTTGTAGGAGGAGGAAGCTCACTGCCACAGCCGTCCTCTGGACTGATTGTACTTAAGAAGGCAGGCAGAGTGAGGGCTGGCTGAGGGCCGACTGAGGATGGTAGGGCAGAGCCCCATATGCCCTGATGGACCAGCCTCCACTGATTACAGGTGGGGAGAGTGCGGTTGCGTTCCTGCCTTCTTTCCCATAGGCATCTGGTTGGCCACTATGAGCAGGGTGCTGGACTTGATGGGCCTTTGGTCTGATCCAGCAGGGCTCCACTTCCAACCCAGCATGGGGCTAAGGAGGTGGTGGTGGTGATGAAACCTCATGCATGCATCACTGGCTAGAAAGAGCTGTTGCCTCTTCGCTTCCTCTTGTTACTGGATATCCGCTGAGCTACCAGTCATAGTGCTAAGAATAGCAGCCTTCATCTTAGGAACGTAGGAGCTTTTCGTTAGCCACCTAGTTCAATGTGGTCCATACAGCAGATTAGGATTGGAAGGATCTGTCCATTTTGGTTCTCTCAGTTTCTCATTTTTCTAGCCTTAAATTCAGTTCTTCACATTTCTGCAACAATAATTTGAGGGTGCTCATCACATGATGTTATTGTGTCATTGCATGATTGACCGATGAACAGGTGTGCCATTTGTCAAAATCCCTTGTTCTTCATTTTTAAATCTCTGAGGTTCGGGACTTAAAGGGAAAGGGAGGAGACTTGCAAAAGCCTCCTCCAAGTTGGAGATCCAAAAGGAAAGTGTGGGGAGACTTGGAACAGGCTTTTCCAAGTCTCCCCCCCTTAAGTCGCTGATCTTGGAGGATTTAAAAGAAAAGCACAGGGAGACTTGGAAAAGGCTTTAAGACAGCCCTCGCGCTCCCGTTTGAGCAAACAGGAGCACAGAAGTCTTTGCAAAAGCCTCTTTGAAATAGCTCTCATGTGTGAGATGCTCCAAACAGTGCTTTTGCACAGGGCTTTAATCCCTGCTCAGCTGATGAGCTGCATTTAAATTGGTTGTTTTGGCTGTGCTATCCTGTTACCAGCAAGGCAGGATTAAACCCTGTCCCAACCATGAGCTTACTTCATGTCAACTGATGGACAGGTGGGCGTGTCTTTGGGGAAAAGCTCAGGGGCCAATGGGACCCCTTGAAGGGCCACGATTGGCCCAGAAGCCCCAGGTTCCCCACCCCTGCCTGTTGGGACCAGTTAACTTGTGGCATCACCTCGCCCTATATATGCTTGCTTGACTGCTTTATCTGTGGAATGGGCACTGTTGGAGGTGCCACATAATATTTGTTCCGAAGTTGTAAGAAATTGATCTTTTAGCATGGCGTCATCTACACTTTGACATCAGGCAGGTGCCTTTACTGTACTCTTTTTCAGTGCCTTCTAAAAATAATTTTGTTTAGGCAAGCCTATCCAGACATGTAGAAGTAAATTTGTGTTTCAATTTTTTTAGCTTATCGTAGATTTTAATTATTTTTTTCAAAAATCCTGTTTTTCACTCTTGACTCTTATTGATAATTTTAATGCTTGTTTTATTTTTTGTAAACTACTCAGAGGTTCTGTTTACAATCTAGCAGTGTATAAATTTTGTTAAATAAATTAATGAATGGCAATTTGCAAACCTGCTGTAGTTGACCAATTCTGATGGAGTTACTTTTAAATATATGGAGGTAATTATTTCCTTTAACACTAGGGCTGTAACTTTCTTTTTGATGCTACCCAGTGAGCTTCGTGGCAAAGTGGAGTTCTGAACCCAAGTTTCCACATCCATGTACTGTCCTTCACTTGCTCTCACTTACCCTTGGCAAATACCTCTGATGGTCATAGTGTGGGATTTTGTTTATTAGACTTGATCCATTGTCGTCTGGGGCCCTGTTGGAGTTGGCATGGGCTCAGGTCTCAGTGTAACCTGTTCACCTTCTTTTGTTAACTTGCAGATACTTCATTTACCATTTTTTTTTCTGTGCATGTGTTTTCTTTTTAATTTTAGCACTTCAAACAATAGTTTGTAAATATAACAAAAGGAAACAAAGAGGCAAAGAGAAGGAACAACATGGCCAGCTGACATTAGCGATAAGAATATTCTATCAATCCTAACTTGAACGTATAGTTTAATATATGCAGTCCGTATGTCCAAACAGGTATCTAAATGAGTTTGACATTGTTGTGTGTCTCTCTCCCAATCGACAGAACTTTGAAGTAGAGGCAGATGACTTGGTCAGCATTATGGAGTTGGGAAGAGGCGCTTATGGTGTGGTGGAGAAAGTGTACCATGCGCAGAGCGACACCACCATGGCTGTGAAGGTAATATCCACAATGAAGTACTTGGTCCTTCTGCGATGATGTGTGAGAATCTTGACTGGATGTTGTTGCAACCAGATGTTGTTGCACTTGAGCCAGCATGGTCAATAGTCAGGAAGAACATGAGTGGGTTTAACAGCATCTGGAGGGCCACTGGTTGGCCGTTCCTGAGCTACACTGACTGGCAATGGCTCCGGTGTTTCAGAGATGGGACTTTCCCGATCCTACTTAGAGTAGCCAAGGATTGACGCCTGGGCATTTTGCACGCAAAGCAGGCGCTCTGCCACTGAGCTACAGCTCTCTCCCAGTGTGAAGCTGAAGAGCCTATAGAAAAGGCCTCGTGGGGGTGATAATCTAAGCTTCAGCCACTCAAGCGTGGCTGCTTAACTCACTCATAAAATGAGAAGGTTTCATTCATCAAATGCTGGCACACAACTAGAACCTGGAGGATTCTTGTGGGGCCGCTCTTGAGTGGTGGTTCAGAGCTCAAAGAATCCTAGTATGTCAGGAACGGAGAACCTGTGGTTCTCTGGATTTTGTTGGGACTGCAGCCCTCCTCATCCCTCACTGTTGGCCATGCTGACGGCAGCTGAAGTCCACTGACATCCAGAAGGCCACAGGCTCCCCCTTCCCTCTGCAGTAAGTGGTAATGGGTGGTTGCCCACAATCCTTTGGGATCTCTCATGAGAACTCCTGTGTGTTCCTATCCCACCCTAGCGTCAATTCTAATTATGTTGTGTGAGGCCCCTGGATTGAGACCACCTGGAGGCAGAAATATGGTATCTGCGGTCTCCCATTCATTTGGCTCAGTCGCTGAGCTCTCACTGTTTCAAATCTCTGGCAATCGTTGATGTGTTTTTCAGTTGCTACACACCGCATTGGTAGTTAATGTCAGGTCTGTGCCCCAAGGCGCATCCTAATTAAATTGCTACAGGGAAGGAAGTAGCAGAGGGAAGACAGAAGGGAAAAGTCATATGCTGCAATGAGATGAATATTTCCAGTGACTAGGAATTTAGGAGAGCCTGGGAGAGGTGCAGGCTCTCTGGTGGTTCTGGAAAGCTTTAATTTCTTCCATCATATGGTTTGCTTTTTATTTTTTGTTTGCTCTCTCTAGAGAATCCGAGCCACTGTGAACTGTCAGGAGCAAAAGAGGCTAGTGATGGACTTGGACATCTCTATGAGGACAGTAGACTGCTTTTACACTGTCACTTTCTACGGAGCCCTTTTCAGAGAGGTAGATGAATAGCAGGAAATGCAGTCTTTTTTGCTGGCAGCCTGACACAGGCAGCTAAATTTCACAAGAATTTTCTCAAAACAGGGGGAGCTAAGATGGTGCCCTCCCAGATTGATTTATTTAAGTACAGTAATGCCTCAGTTAAAGAATCCTCCAGTAACAAAGTTCCTTTTGAAGGCCACTTTTTCAGAGGTGAAACTGACCGGATTTGCTTGGCTGTGGATAAACTACCAAGCCTGTGTCTTTGGTTTAAGTTGAAACTGACCACCTGTGTCTTTGCTTTGCTATGGATAAACTTTAACGCCTGTGCCTTTGCTTTGCTAGGGTGAAACTGACAGGTCTGTGTATTTGCTTTGCATTAAAGAGATCTCTTGCTTTCTCCCGGGCTGGGGAGGGAAGGATCCAATACATTCAGAGAAGCAGAAGAAGGGGACTGGGGGAGGAGGTAGATGCCGGGTAGAAACCCTTTAAAGCCCCTGGTGAAGCTGCCCCCACCATTTGTGAGTGGGTCTAGGAACCTATTCCTGTTCTTTCCATGCTATTCCTTCCTCTGGTACCAAAGTTTCTGTTATGCCCAGGAACACATCTACTTTGTTAACTGAGGTATTACTGTATTTTATTATTCATTTATTTATTTATTATTTGATTTATATCCCACCCTTCCTCCCAGCAGGAGCCCAGGGCAGCATTTATTTATAAACCGCACTTTCATTTAAAACAACAGGGTATACAACATAAAAATGTAATGCAACAATAATAATTTGGCAAAAACATCAGTATCAATGAAACTTGGTGGTTTAAAAAGAAATTCAGGTTTGAAAGTTCTTTCTGAATGGTGTGTTTTTTAAAAAGAAACGTCTGTCTCCAATGCTAGCCCTACTCAGAGGAGACCCACTGAAATTAACAGACACAACTGACTTAAGTTCATTAATTTCAGTGGGTCTACTCTGAGTAGGATGTAGTTGGATGCACTGCAAAGCAGGGATGACTACTGCTGGATTTCTGTTGGCAGGGAGTTCCACAGGGCAGGGCCTGCTGTGCCAAAGACTCGGTCCCTGGTAAAGGCCGACTGATTATCTCACTGCTTGTTCTCAGGGTGATGTGTGGATTTGCATGGAGTTAATGGATACATCACTGGATAAATTTTATAAGAAGGTCCTGGAAAAGAAGAAAACGATCCCCGAAGATATACTTGGGAAAATAACCGTGTCTGTGAGTGGCACCTTTTTGTTTTGGTGGAGCGGGCGGAACCTGCTGTCTGTAGCAAGTGGGCCAGGACAGTCTGTGCGGCTGCTGAGCATAGAATCTAGCGGCCAACTCAGAATGGAAGCCCGAGCTTCCATTTAAAAGTGGGGTGGGTTTAGGGAAAGCACTTTTATTAATTATATACCCAGTATAATTAATATATAATTAATTGGCTCCTGAAACTGCTTACAATTAATGTCCCTGCAAAATATTCTCATACTACTAACTTACTATTTTATTATTAATAATAGTAATATTATTAATATTATTAATAATACATTATTATTATTTATATGCGGTTTAGATTCCAAAATGGCATCTAAGTGTTTTGTGAGTATAAAATCAATTATAATATCCATACATCATTAAAATACACAATTCCATCAAAGCACTGAAAGCATCCATAATTAAAATATGCAATAAAACAAGCCAGTCAAAACAAACAAACAAACAAAAAAGCATAACAAACCAGTTTTAAAAAAAACAATCAAAACTATTCAATCAAGAAGTTCAAGGTCAGGGGAATGCTTGCTTGCCTGAACAGGTGTGTTTTCAAGAGCCGGTGGAATGCCAATACTGATGGGGCCTCTCATATTTGAAATTACAGTCCTTGCTGAAATTAGGGATATGTTGATGTTCTGGGGAAGAAGCGGTGGCCAGCCTGTTCTGATGCCTGGAAGCTGGAGATGTTTTTTTTTTTTAAGCTAAACATTTTGAGAGGGAGTAGTAAGTCTAATACAGTAGTGGGGAAGGCCTGGGAGGGCAAATGTGGCTCTTTAGACCTTTCTGTCTGACCCTTGAAGCCTTCTCCAGGCCACGCCCCTCACTGGCTCTGCTCCCCTCCCCCCCGAGTGTTTTTGCTTGCCCTGAAGGGGGTTGGACTTGATGGCCTTATAGACCCCTTCCAGCTGTACTATTCTATGATTCTAAGGTGTCCTTGAAATCTGATAATGCCTCTTGCTTGCCTGGATGGAGGATAGAGAAGGGTATGTATAGAGAAACTGTCCCAGTGTACAATGGTAAAATTAGTATTCATTGCTCCACCCACTTATGGCTCTGGCCCCACCCACCACTGGCATGTGGCCCCCATAAGATTATCTAGAAGGGAATGTGGCCCTCAGGCTGAAAAAGTTGCCCCGTCCCTGATCTGGTTCTCCTGCTGGAGATCCAAGGAAAATTGTGCGGGCAGGATCCTGCCCAGTTCCTCACCAAGAAGTAAACTTACCCCTGCCTTCCGTTATTCTTGCAAAGACCCTGGGAAAAATTACTATCCTTGGGGCCTTAATGGATTCTAAAAAAAATAATGCAATAATATTCATTGCAACTTAAAAGCTTTTAAGACATACTGGGTGATTTGCACCAATGTCCTGGCTGCTTTCCAGTGATTGCCTGCCCGCCTGGCTTCTCTGGTGGGCTGTCTTGTGAAGCTTTGCAACAGGCTTTGCCAACCTGGTGACCTCCAGATGTTTTGTACCACAACGCCCATTAGCCCCAGCATCTGGAGGGCACCAGGTTGGCAAATGCTGGTCTGCAGCTAACAGATGTCCGTCTCTCTCTCTCCAGATTGTCCGAGCACTGGAGCATTTGCATAGTAAGCTGTCTGTGATTCACAGAGGTAGGTGTT
This sequence comes from Rhineura floridana, assembly GCF_030035675.1. Taxonomy (NCBI): domain Eukaryota; kingdom Metazoa; phylum Chordata; class Lepidosauria; order Squamata; family Rhineuridae; genus Rhineura; species Rhineura floridana. The sequence continues at coordinate 20,921,279 of NC_084496.1, forward strand.
CTGTATTAATGCTTCATGCATTACAAGTCTTGAGGGGGTGGGGGCGCAGCTCAGTGGCAGAGCACCTGCCTTGCACGCAGAAGGTCCCAGGTTCAATCCCTGGCATCTCCAGGTAAGGCTGAGAGATCTCATCTTAAATCCTGGAGAGAGAATGCCAGTCAGAGTAGACAGTACTGGGCTAGATGGACCATTGGTCTGATTCAGTGTAAGGCAGCTTCCTGTGTGCTAGCCCACAGCTAGAGCAGTGGGAGTTACAGATCAGGCGCTTGCAATGCCAGCTGTCTGCTTTTTGAGCATGTGCGCACATTACTCAGGGAAACCTCCCCTGCGGAGAAAGGAGCGTTCATCAGTCTCTTTGTGCGTTTCTCTTCATCCTTAACAGACGTGAAGCCGTCCAACGTCCTTATCGATAAACAAGGACACGTCAAAATGTGTGACTTTGGCATCAGTGGTTACTTGGTAGATTCGGTTGCAAAGACCCTGGATGCCGGCTGCAAACCTTACATGGCTGTGAGTTTTTATGCAATTGTTGGGGTGTCTTCCCTTCCCCCTATTTTTCTTTTGAATAGAGAGTATCACTTCGCCAAGGACCCCTCCAGACTGGTGTTTTTTTGTAAGTGATTTCTGCAACCATGCCATTGGCGCAATAATCATGCCTCTGTGATGAATTTATACTGGACCGCCATCCGCTCCTCATTTCGCTTTATTAGTTGTTCTGCGATGCTTCCCCAGTGGGGTTCCATTGTGGTCTGAAAGGGCACTCTTGCTCTATAGCAGGGTGAATAACAAACCAGAACATTTATGGTATGAAAGGTTAAAGGATTTTAGCAGGATTTTAGCTACAGGACAAGCATTGATTGGAAACACAGCAGCGTGTCTGCCCTAAAACTTGGGCAGGCGCAAGTAGTCTTGGAAGCAGGATTGTGTATAACCGTTCCAGAACCATTATGAGCACAAATAGTCATGATTGCACAATAAACAGGACGTCTGGAGGGGCCCCCAGTAGTTTGCTTTGCCCTTTAGAGGGAAATGGCTGTTTTTTAAGCTGAAATAAACTGGACTTGGTCTGCTGTAACCATTCATGTTAGAACTTTGGGCCCTTTTCAGTTTAGAAAAAAGATGCCTGGGTGGGATGAGGGGAATGATGGGACGTTTTTGTGCGTGGCACAGAGAAAGTGGAGAGAGAGCCCTCGCTGCATACCCCTTCTGGGGTGTGTGTTTCCAGTTGTGGGCCTGCCTTGTCTGCATGTACGTATGTACATTTAGCAGATTTACAGTATGTATATCTCTCTGCCTGCAAGGAACTTGGGTATATGCATTTCCCCCTCCTATCCTCACAACAGCCCTGTGAGGTAGTTTAGGCTGTGGGAGACAGCAATTGGCCCAAGGTCACCCAGTGAGCTTCATGGCTAAGCAGGCATTTTAACCCAGGTCCATAGTTCCGCCACTGCAGCACACCAACCCTCTTTGATTTCTCTCCTTTGCAGCCAGAGAGAATAAATCCTGAACTGAACCAGCAGGGGTACAATGTGAAATCGGATGTCTGGAGCCTTGGCATCACCTTGGTAAGAAATAGAGAGGACGGTTGGTTCTCATTCAGTGTGAGAAGCAAGCCTGTTTAGTTCCAAGCAGTTTGTGGGGGGGGGCTGGAAAGGGATAAGTCTTTCTGTGGGGTTAAGAACTCTTCAGCTAGAAAACACATGAACACTGTGGGAGTCCATGAAATGTCTCTGTGGTATATTGTCACTGTTTAATTTGGTTGCCCCAGTCTAGACTTGGTGTCTCACACAACTTAGGAACTCCCTGCCACTAGATGCTGTGATGCCTACTGGCTTACTTGACTTTGAAAGGGGATGAGATGAATTTAATGGAGACAGCTCTTTCAGTGACCACTGGGTTTGATAGCTAAATGAAGTTTCTCGATTCCAAGGCAGTATACCTCTGAATATGAAATTTTGGGGATTTAGGAGGCTGTTAGCTTTACACTTTTTAAAGGGGCTTTCTGGTTGGCTACTGTGGGAAGAAAAATGCTGAACTAGGTAGACTTTTGATCTGACCCAGCAGGGCTCTGCTTATGTTCTGTTCTGGCCTGTCCCTCTCAGATTGAAATGGCCATTCTCCGTTTCCCATACGAATCTTGGGGGACCCCTTTCCAGCAGCTGAAGCAGGTGGTTGAAGAGCCCTCGCCTCAGCTCCCTGCCGACCGTTTCTCAAAGGACTTTGTGGACTTCACAGCACAGTGGTAGGTGCCCTTCCCATCAGTTCCTGCCCTCTCTCTCTCTCTCCCACCCAGAATGTGTTTGGTTTAGAAATGAAATAGGAAGGGTATGTAGTCCTATTTCTTAGCAGAAGTATTTAGTAACAACAGCAGATTTTGAGAATCAACCAGCCCACCTTTCCTCAGACACAAATAACAACAAAGAGAATCTTCTTAGGTAAAAAGTATAAAGGTGATTTACTCACAACCTTTCTTTTTTTTTTTTTTTTAATAATTTTTATTCAAATTTTTCCAAAAACAAACAAAACAAAGTCAAAAAGACATAACAATACATCAACAAAAAAATGAAAATAAAATAGTTGACTTCCGATTTGTCGCAGATCAGCTATAAGTATATAATATACATCAAACCTGTCCCTTAATGTATACATACAGAGTCCCTTTTCTCCATAGGCTGTCTTAATTAATCGTCAAATCCCAGTATCATCATTTTATTTTGATCTTTCAACAAAAAGTCTAAGAGAGGTTTCCATTCCTTAAGAAATGTATCTGTCGATTTTTCTCTAAGTAAACATGTCAATTTATCCATTTCTACTAAGTCCATTAATTTCAATAACCATTCTTCCATTGTTGGTGTTGATTCCATTTTCCACTTTTGTGCATATAATAATCTTGCTGCCGTAATCATATATAATATTATTCTTCCATATTTCTTTTCTATTTGTTTATCCATAAAACCCAATAAGAAAAATTCTGGTTTTGACCGAATATTTATCTTTAGAATTTTTTGCATCTTCCTACCTATCTGTGCCCAAAATAATTTCGCCTTTTTACATGACCACCACATATGATAAAAAGATCCTTCTTGTTGTTTACATTTCCAACAAACATTAGAGACATTACTATACATTTTTGACAGCTTTTCTGGAGTCATGTACCAACGGTACATCATTTTATAAAAATTTTCTTTAAGATTATAACATAATGTAAATTTCAAGCCTTTTTTCCACATATTTTCCCATTGATCCATTTGTATGTTATGACCAAAATTTTTTGCCCACTTTACCATGCACTCTTTTACTTGTTCTTCCTCCATATCCATTTTCAATAAAAGTTTATACATTTTTGCAATTATGTTTTCATCATTTGTACACAAACCTATTTCAAAATCAGATTTATTTATTTCAAACCCATACATTTTCTTGTCCATTTTATATCTTTCTAACAATTGTAAATAGGCAAACCAATGAAAACTATATCCTTCCTTTATCAATTGTTCTCTCTCTTTCATTATGTATTCTCCATGTACATTTTCTAATAGTTCTTGATAAGTTAACCATTTCTCTTTTCCAGACATTTCTCTTCTATAAAAAGCTTCTTGACTTGAGACACATAATGGTATTTTCGAATAAAACCTTGGTTTGTATCTATTCCATATTTTCAACAGAGGACGTCTTATAAAATGATTATTAAAGTCTACATTTACTTTTACTTTGTCATACCATAGATATCCATGCCATCCCCACTTCAGATTGTGGCCCTCCAAATCCAATAGTCTTTTATTCCTCAATAAGATCCATTCCTTTATCCAGACTAAACAGCAGGCAGCAAAATAAAGTCTCAAATTTGGTAATCCCAGTCCTCCTCTTTCTTTAGCGTCTTGAAGTAATTTAAATTTAACTCTTGGTTTTTTTCCTTGCCATACAAATTTAGAAATATCTTTTTGCCATTGTTTAAAAGGTAAATCAGAGGATATTACAGGTATTGTTTGAAACAAAAACATCATTCTCGGTAATACATTCATTTTTATCACAGATATTCTACCCATTAATGACAGTTGTAGTTTATCCCATCTTAGCAAGTCTTTCTTAATCTCTGTCCATAATTTTTCGTAATTATTGTGAAACAACTTTGAGTTTTTATTTGTCATGATGATGCCTAGATATTTCAACTTTTTTTCTATTGTAAAATCTGTCTTGTCCATTAACTCTTTCTGTTCCCTTAAAGTTAAATTTTTCACCAACATCTTTGTTTTTTGATTGTTGATCTTAAATCCTGCTAAAGGTCCAAATTCTTTTAATTTATCCATCAGTATATGAATTCCTTCCAAAGGGTTTTCTAGTACAATTATCAAATCATCAGCAAATGCTCTCAATTTATATTCTTCTTTTTTTATTTTTAATCCCGAAATCCTTTTATCTTGCCTTATATCTCTAAGCAACACTTCTAAAACCAAAATAAATAAAAGGGGAGATAATGGACATCCCTGTCTTGTACCCTTTTGTATTTCACATGAGTCCGTTAAGTCTCCATTAACAATTATCTGGGCCTTCTGTGATGTATAAATCGATCTAATCCATTTTATAAAGTTGTCTCCAAAGTCCATTTGCTCCAAAACCTGGAACATAAATTTCCAATTCAAATTATCAAATGCTTTTTCAGCATCTAAAAAAATCAGAGCTGCTTGTTTATCATTTCGTTGTTCTAAATATTCCAACACATTCAAAACATTCCTGACGTTGTCACGTAATTGTCTTTTAGGTAAAAACCCTGATTGATCTTCCTGAATAAATTGTTGCAATATTATTTTCAATCTTTCAGCCAAAATCATTGTAAAAATTTTATAGTCATTGTTCAGTAGAGATATTGGCCGATAATTTTTTGTTTTAGTTAAATCTTGGTCCTCTTTAGGTATTAATGTTATATTAGCATTTTTCCAACTATCCGGTATCTTTCCCTCTTGCAAAATAGAATTCATTGTAGACTGTAAAGGTAGCAGGAGTTCTTCCTCCAAACATTTATAATACATTGCAGATAGCCCATCTGGTCCTGGTGCCTTTCCTAATTTAATTTTATTTATAGCTTCAGATATCTCTCTTGACGTAATAGGGCCATTAATAACTTGTCTCTGAAAATCTGTAATTTTAGGCAAATTCTGTTTAAATAAATACTCTTCTATTTTTTCAGATGGAATTTCTTGACACTTATACAATGTTGAGTAATATTGATGAAAAATCTTTTTAATTTTTACATTGTCTGTCAGCGTCTCATCTCCTTCTTGTATCTTTAAAATAATATTTTTTTGACGTTCTTTTCTTAATTTATATGCTAACCATTTCCCAGGTTTATTTGCAAATTCAAAAGTCCTTTGTTTAGCAAAATTTAATTTCCTTTCAATTTCTCTAACTGTCAACATTGATACTTGCTTCTGTAACATTTTAATTTGATTTACAATAGAAACTTTAGCTGGATTCTTTTTCAATTCTTCCTCTTTTTGTTTTATTTCTTCCAAAATTAATTGCATTTTCTGTTGTTTCTTTTTTTTAAATTCAGAATTACATTTAATAAAGTATCCCCTCATAAATGCCTTACTTGTATCCCAAACAATATTTTCACTTGTTCCTTTATGTAAATTATATTCAAAGAACTCCTTTAATTTCTTCTTACATTCTTGTACTACTTTATCATTCTGTAATAAAGATTCATTTAGTCTCCATCTAAATCCAAGATTTTTTTTTTTAAAGTTAATATCACAGGATTATGGTCCGAAAAAGTTTTTGGTAATATATCCATTTTAAAAATATCCTTCGCTAAAATTTTTGACATCCAAATCATATCAATCCTCGAAAATGTTTTATGTCTTTCTGAAAAATAAGTAAATTCCTTTGCATTATCATTTATATATCTCCAGGTATCCACCAATTCTAGATGTTCCATGAGTTCAAAACAAATCTTCGGTAATTTACCTTGTGTCTCTTTGATATTTTTTTCAGAAAGCCTATCAATTTTTGGTGAGATTACCCCATTCCAGTCACCCATGACACACCAATGCTCATATGAAAACTCTGACAATTTTTCCATAAGTCCTGTATAAAACCTTGTTTTATCTTCATTGGGGGCATAAATACCCACTATCAAAATGTTTGTACCTTGTAAAGTAATTTCAACCCCCACAAATCTACCACTATCGTCCAATAATACCAATTTAGGAAGCAATTGTGGGTTAATATAGAGAACAACTCCATTTTTTTTTTTTGGTCCAGCTGAAATAAATTCTTCACCCAAATTTTTACAAATCAAATATTTAGAATCTTTCTTCTGAATATGAGTTTCTTGTAGACAAATTATATCCAATTTTAATTTTTTCAAATAATGAAACACTTTCTTTCTCTTCTGCGCCGTGTTGGCTCCATTTATATTCCAAGTTAGGTATTTGTAATCCATCGTTAAACGTGTATTTTAAAATTTGCCTGATGCTCCTTTTGATCCATCATCTTCCTTCCCCTCCTCTGCGTATCCTTGTTGACTTTGTTTCCCAGGAACTGTATCCATATCTTTGAGTTTATCTTCTTCCATATCTTTTGAAGCTTTTCTCAAGAAGTCCCTTGCTTTTTGAACAGTATTCAATCTATATTTCTGTTGTCTGAATGTAAAAATCACTCCTTCTGGAACGTCCCACCTAAATTGAATTTTGCATTGCTTAAGTTTTTCTGTAAGGAAAGCATATTCTTTTCTCTTACGTAAAAGTCTAATAGGAATTTCCTTCATCACCAGTATTTCCTTACCATCAATTTTAAAGGTATATTTAAAGTGTTGCTGTAAAACCATATCTCTGGTCGTTTTCTTTACGAAGTGAACAAGCACATCTCTTGGAATTTTTTTCATTGTTGCATATCTGGAGTTAATTCTATAAACTTTGTCTATTTCAAATTCCATCCTATCTTCATTCAAGTCCAGAAATTTTACTAAAGCATTAACAATTTTGTCTCTAATGTCTTCACCTGTTTCCTCAGGGATTGCACGGAATCTCAAACAATGCTCTTTATTTCTCATTTCAGTCATAGCTAAATAGTCCAAATTTTTTTCTAGTTCCAGATTTAGTATATCTGTTCTATTCTCCAAGGTTTGTACCTTTTCTTTAGTATTTTTTGCATCCTCCTTTATTTGCCCAATTGTCCCTTTAATCTCATCCACTTGTGTTTTAATATAGTCTTTTATATCTGTCAATTCAATTTTCATTTCCTGTTTAATTTCCTGTTTTATAGCATTAATCCCTTCCATTATTTTTTGAAACATTTCTGGGGGTATATCCTCTTCCTGTGTATCAATAGAACCTCTTCGCCCCTGGGCCTTAGTTGTTTTTTTAGTTGTCATTTTCAAAAAGAGGCCTTTAATTTCTAAAATTAATCACTGTTTCAGAACCTAAGGGCAGTCTATTTCTTCTTTTTTTCCCTCCACCAAAAAGAAGAGTTAATATTCCAGGCCTGTAATTGGAATCCAGCCAGCACAACACAGTCCTTATCTGCATCCAAGAATGCAAAACAATTCTGGTTGCCAAGACTAAACAATTAGTAGCATATACGAGCAGCGGATTCATCCAACAAGAAATAGTCCAAAGAGAAAAATAGTCCAAAATATAATAATTACCTCTCATCCGTTTTTAAACTTTAAAAGTCCAAATTCAAGCCAGCTTTTTGTCGTAGAAAAGTAAATAAGTTGTTTATATTTTCTTTCTTCCTTAATTATATTTAAAAGAGAAAAAGTATGACTCACCCAGGTTTCTCAATTGCTGATTCATAAACAAATCCCTTTTATTGCAGTAATTTAAGCCAAATGATAAGGTTTAGGCAGAAGTGGGCTCGCTGGTTAAGAACGTTTTTTTTTTAAGAAAAGAAAAAACGCTTCGCTTCATTCCAGTCCAGCTTGCGTGAAAATCCTGACTCCGTCTTCAGCCGATCGGCTTGCCTTCTTATCTCAGGAATTTCCTGATCAATTCCAGCCGCCGACAGCTCAACGAAGTCTTGTGGAAGATCTGATCGGTTCTCCTGTACCTTGGAGAACATTTAAGCCAGTCCAAGATTCCTCTTGGCTGACTTTTAACCTGAAAAAAGCTTCCTCTGAGGCAGAGCTCCCTCAGAGACAACCACCAGCCAGCACCACTTCCCGGAAGTCACGATTTACTCACAACCTTTCATATGTTCAGGAAACTTAGGCTCTAGCTTAGATGGAAAAAATAGAAGTCTTAGTCCATTTTAGTCTTTGGTGATGATGCTTCTGGAAGAGCATCTGCCATGCTGCCTCTGCTAGAGGTAAAATCTCAGTAATGGTGGATATGCAGGAATCTACAATATCCTCAGACAAAGGAGGAGGAAGAAGGTAAATAAGCCCACCCTTTGAGAAAGTTACATCATGGTAAACAGGTATATAGAGAGATTCCCCAAATATTAGCTAGAGGGAACATCTCCCTATCAAAGGGGGCAGCATGCAAGCTTGCTTAAACCCAACACTCCTCAAGCTGACATGTTAGAACCCAAGAGTCCCATCTTGACCCGAAGTCTCTAGAAACAGTCTCTTGGCAATGGTTTTGTCAAGATGTCCACCGTCATTTCTGTGGTTGGACAGAAACCCAACAGAATACTCTGCTGTAGCGCCAATCTTCTTCACTTAAGCACAGCGCTTGTGCATCAGAACATCCCACCCCAACACATGTACACTCTGGATGTTCTCTGCAGCCTATAGATTATTGTGATTTTCAGACCAGGGTTGGAGAACCTCACCCCAGGGGGCCAAAGGCGGCCCTCCAGACCTCTCTTATCAGGCCCCTGAAACTCTCCTCAGGTCACATTCCTTGCTGGCCCTGCTTTGTACCCTCCTGTTTTTCCGTGGCTGTTAAGCGCCCTCGAATTTCGGTAATGCCTCCTGCCTGTCTGGACGGAGGATACGGAGGGGTGTGTGAGTGTGAGGAGAAACTAGTCTACTGTACAAAGGTAACACTTGCGTTGATTCTTCTGCCTACTTGACCTCTGACCTCACCCACCACTGGCATGTGGCCCTTGGAAGGTTGACCATAAGGACTTTTTTTAAAAAAAAAGTTCCCCAGCCTTGCTGTAGACCAAGATTAGGAACAGTACAGATGCAGATAATGACTACTGTGTAGAAGAACTGTTGCCATTTACAGTACGGTACTAAGCAAGCAAAAGATAACCATTGCCCCAGGTAATGCTGCCCTGGATTCCTGCTGGCAGGTAGGGTGGGAAATAATAATAATAATAATAAAATTCCTGGAACAAGAAAACCAGAGCTCCATTTCTGGCCTAATGGCTCAAAATACAATTGATGAGTGCCATTTCACTAGCTTCTTTTCTGGTCTTCTCTGCCACTGACCGGGCTTTTGCTATCACCAATGAAACACCAAGGGTTGTTTTTTCTCTTCTCCTAATAAGATAGCTTACACAAAAATACTTAACTAACCTTACTTGAGCAAGAAGTGGGGACAACTAGATGTCTACAAATTGCAGAATAAAAATAGCAAAAAAGTAGGACATGGCCCAAGGGAAGGGCCATAGTTCAAAGGAAGAGTATCCGCTTTGCATTCAGAAGGTCCCAGGTTTAATCCTCCACATCTTTAGATAAGTTTTATCCAAGTTTTTATCTTGCAAACATTTAGACTGATTTAGGACCCCTTAGCTGTTACTGGTTTGAAGTTTAATACAATGACTGTTTGTTTTATTAAAACTGTTTTCTGCTGCTGATTTTTGACTGCTTTTGTTTGTTTAGTGTAAAGAAAATGCTTTTCTCCCCCAATATAAAATGCAAAGTGACCAACAGTAAAATAACCTCCTTTGTCTTTTTCCAAATGAAAAAAGGAGCATACTTGGAATAACTGTGCTTTCATATTAAGAATCACTGTCTGCCTGTCTTCCACCCCCACCATTACACAGTGCCAATATGCATTCATTGGTCTACAATCTATTATCAGCAGTTTGTTTGTTTATTTATTTAATTTATATCATGCCCTTTCTCCCAAAGGAGCCCAGGGCGACAAACATAAACAAAACAATTTAACGAGAAAAAGGAAAGCATACTAAACACAGTTAGAAACATTCCAAAGAACAATTACCATTACAAACATTCTAAAACACAGTTAAAAAACATGCCCCTTCTATGATGAGCTTCCGCTGGGCCTTGAGGACCTGGCTCTTCAGGCAGGCTTTTGGGGTGGGTTAGGTTTTTACTGTTATGGTTTTAAATTTTAACGTTTTAATGTATTGTTTTTTATCTTGTACGTCGCCCAGAGTGGCTGGACAACCAGACAGATGGGCGACTAATAAATTTAATCAATCAATCAATCAATCAATTAATTAATTAATCTTTTCATCCGTGATCAGGTTGCCAAGAAAGTCCCCTTTAGCCATCAAATAACTGGGTTGACAGGAATGTTTCCAGATTCCTCCTGAAAATCAATAGTGAGGGAGACAGACACACCTCACCGGGGAGGGCATTCCACAAACGGGGAGCCACCACTGAAAAGATCCTGTCATGGGTCAGCACCATTTGGGCAGTTCACAGTGAGCTTCACCAGCATGTGACATGACTGGCGGAAGCGCCTCTAGGTTCCTGCGCATACATTGACATGTATGTGCCTTGGAAATGAGGGGTATTTCCCAGCCCTCGACTCCCCCCCCTTCCCCAGTGCGTACCACATTTGTCTCCTTACAGACTCATGGTAGCAAGCTGAAGCCTTAAGTATGGCAAATCTAGACATTCACACTAACAGCCTTTCAACGAGGCATGTGAAAAGGCACAAACAGAAAAACTGTTTTTCTGGGAACAGATAACAGAAATCAGGGACTGTCCCTGATTAATGAAGACAGTTGCGACGCATGTAAATAGACAGATAGTGTCCATAAAAGGAGACTACGATAAGCAGCAGAATAATGACATCTGCCCCCCTGTCTTGACAGCTATAATGTGATGGAAACTGTTGGGTTTCTATTTTTCTGAATAAGATTATTATGTGGTGATACATATACCGTGTGTCTCTCTCATTTTTAAGAGAGAGAGTGTGTGTGTGTGTTAAACCTCCAAAAATCACGAAACTATTATTTATATAAGTAACTTTATTCAGGATTATATAAAACTGCCACATAAATTAAGCCAACAACCGTATTCACACAACACTTAAATAATGCTTAAAAGTTACATATCGCCTTGACTTTCTTCCCATTCGTGTAAAAATCTGTCCCGTCGCCCTCTCTTGCCATCTCTTTTTACTTATTGAATGATTGACCTCTGACTCTCCTATTTTTCTCTCTAATTTCCTTGTTTTTGCTTTTCTTCCCCCCCCCCCCCCCAGTTTGAGGAAGAATCCTGCCGAACGAATGAGCTACCTGGAACTTATGGTGAGTTTCTCCCCTTTACCTCTTTGCTGCCCAGTATGTATCTGCATGTCTGTGTCTGTGCATGCATGGTGCATAGAGTTACTGTTGGCAGTTTTTGAATTATGCACATGGACGTGCACACATATATCCAGGCCACACTCACACCATACATTTATTCTACTATTATTCCACTTTGAACAGTCATGGCTTCTCCCAAAGAATCCTGGGAAGTGTAATTTGTGAAAGGAGTTGAGAGTTATTAGGAGAACCGTATCCCCCTCACAGACCTACAATTCTCAGAGTTCTCTGGGAAGAGGGATTGACTGTTAAAAACCACTATGGGAATTTTAGCTCTGAGGGGGAATAGGGGTCTCCTTTCAGCACCCCCCACAACCTACACTTCCCAGGAGTCTTTGGGGGAAGTCATGACTCCTTTAAAGTGGAATAATAGTGGAATAGCTATATGGTGTGAATGCGGCCACTCTCACACTAAACAAACAAACAAACAAGATTTGAAACATTTTAAATACTGCTAAGTCATCTATTTTTAGAACCTGCTTATTTTGCATTATCTGAGGCTGCAGCCTAAGGCACATACATAAATGTTTTTATTGGGAAGTTACCTGGAATGAAGTTGCTGGGCAGGGGGGTGGAAAAGGCCCCTGGTGAAATAAAATGAGGGAAACACACATTGAATGGGGGGAGTGGGAATAGGCGGATCACCCTTGGGGGAGCTCCCTCTTTGGTGTTATATTCTGTAATGGGAAGATATTCTTCAAAAAAAATTTTGTGTTTTTTTTTAAAAAAAAGAATGGTGGGTGGGCTTTGGGAAAAATAAATAAATGTCTCAATAAGCAAGGCAAGTGCCAACTTCAGAATTCCTATAATTCCATAGAAACCGCTTTACATTCAAACGGTATATAAATTTTGTTAAATAAATAAATAATAATACAGGTAGGAAACAATCTGTGCAACTAATTTAAAGTTAAGGGTATCCTGTGCATGGGGGTTGTTTTGATCCCCTTTTTTGTAGCAGGCTGGCCCGATCTGACGCTCCTGAACCTGTTTATAGATCAGAACCCAGCTCCCAGCTGGATCATGCGCTTCTCTGGATGGCCACCAAAAATATGTGCATTATGCAAAAGGTGTGCAAAACGAATGCATTGAAAAGTGCTAATGTAATATACAGAGTGCACACAAAGTCTGTAGTTCTTAAATGAAGAGTTTCTAGTGCGTTCTTTAAAAAGAATCTGCAGAAAAGGGGATAGAATGGACCTGTGAGAAGCAGCATACACATTTAAGGCATGTGACTTCCCCTTCCAAGATTCTTGGGAATTTTAGTTTAAGGTTTAAGGTTAGTTAAGGTTAGTTAAGGGTAGTTTAAGGTTTGGCGTAGTGGTTAGAGTGTTGGACTACGACCTGGGAGACCAGGGTTCGAATCCCCACACAGCCATGAAGCTGACTGGGTGACCTTGGGCCAGTCACTGCCTCTCAGGCTCAGAGGAAGGCAATGGTGAAATCACCTCTGAATACCGCTTACCATGAAAACCCTCTTCATAGGGTCGCCATACGTCGGGATCGACTTGAAGGCAGGAAAAAAAAAAGGTTGCTAGGAATTGTAGTTCTGAGGTGTGGACTACAGTTCCCAGGATTCTTTGCGGGGTGGGAAAGCCATGGGCTTTAAATGTATGATGCATAGAACAGGATGGAATTAGCTACTTAGCCAGCTAATTCCCTGGGGTAGATTTGCTGTTTTCAGGCCTGGGCTTGGGTTCCACATTTGGTTGTTGCCTCCTTTGTGCCAGGAAGGACATGGCTGCTGCTTTCCTTCCTGCAATCGTTTTTGCCATTTGTGCAGACATAGCCCCTTCTCGCCTACCGTGCTGAAACTGTTCTGCTTTTCCCTTTCATGCAGGCCCACCCTTTCTTCACCCTCCACGACACCAAAGTGACCGATATGGTCTCCTTCGTCACAGAAATCCTTGGAGACGACTTAAATTTCACAGACTTCGCTGTCGAACAAAGAAAGAAAGAAAGATCCTTGCCTCCTCCTGCTGGAGAGAAAAGGAAATAAGGATTTCTATAGCACCAACTGTGGCTTGCACAAAAGAGAATGAATGTCTTCGCTGCCTCCCCCCAATTTTTTTTTATTTTTATTTTTAGGCATTGTGTTGGACTCTTGCAATTTTATTACTATTATTATTATTATTATTATTATTTAAGAAGAGGCCTCTGTGAATGACATGTTTTCGGCACATAGAAGTCTCTCAGTTCCCAGTCACGCGCATTCTCCTGAAGGGAGAGGGTTGCTTGCCTCTTCACCTGTTCATGCGCAAGCCGAATCTCCTTTGGGTGGGTTTTGGGAAGCACATGGTGTTACTTTGAAAACCAGGCACTTTGAAATGCAGCTCTCTCTGTGTGTCTGTGCACACGTGTGCTCGGAGGTACTTGGGAGCCCACTGGAAACTGCAGGTGTTCAAGCCCACAGATGCCATGGCCGTGGGTTAATGGGCATGTCTGTCTGGGAAACATTTTGTGGCAGAGACGTGTCCGGACTGCACCACATCAGCTTGCAAATGGAGGATTGCATTTTTAAAAAATTCTCCTCCCCATAACCCCCCTCCCCCCAACACACCCGTATGTAGAAAACTGGCTCTAGAGCAGAATGAGGAAAATGAGGAGGAACATTTCACCATGGAGCTTCTTCTCTTCTCCACTCTTGCAGTCTGGGAAGGAATCTCCCCCATGTTTTAACATGACACTTGATTCTTAGGCACCCCCTTTTAGTTTTGTTACAACCGCAAGCATTTACTCATCTAATTCTAACAACCGGGATTATTTAATTGTTTTGGCTGCAACCAGGTCTAAATGGATGTTAGGGAGAAAGGCCATAGAGCCGTTGTAGAGCATCCCCTTTGAATGCAGAAGGTCCCAGGTTCATTCTTTGGCCTCTGCAGGTAGTCCTGGGAGAGGCTCTGTACCTGAAAGCCTGAAGAGCTGCTGCCAGTCAGTGCCGACAACACTAAGCCAGATGGACCAAAGATCTGATTTAGTATAAGGCAGCGATGAATTGAGGGGGACAGTAATAATCTCCTGGGATAATCCCACCCATCAGTTTCTTTTAAATGCTTTTAAAGTACTCTTCAAGTACTTGAAAGGTTGTCACACAGAGGAGGGCCAGGATCTCTTCTCAATCATCCCAGGGTGCAGGACATGGAATCATGGGCTCAAGTTCAGCTGAAATCTGGCTTCCTGTAACATCAGAAAAAACTTCCTAACTGTTAGAGCGGCACAACAATGGAACCAGTGACCTAGGGTGGTGGTGGGCTCTCCAACGCTGGAGGTGTTCAAGAGGCAGCTGGACAGGCACAGGTCGGGGATGCTTGAATTTTGGATTCCTACACTGAGCAGGGGGTTGGACTTGATGGCCTCATAGGCCCCTTCCAACTCTGCTGTTCTCTGGTTCTATGCTCTGTCCCCTCAGAGTTGTGGGGAAAATCAAAGATGGTTTGTCCTCCCCCCACCGTCATACCCTCTCCCTCCCGTCCTCCTGAAAGTCCTATTGGAAGTGGTGAGATGGGGTACATCTCCCCTGGCTTAGGAACGCAGACCCCTCTTAGGCCAGGCCAAGGGTCCTTCCAGAAGTTTTTGGACTACAACACCCTTCCTCCCTGACCTGTTGGCCATCCTGGCTGGGGCTGATGGGAGCTGGAGTCCCTCGGGAGGGCCTCTGGTTTCCCATCCATGCTAGAGAGAGGAAGCATAGCGCAGATGGGGATATTTAAAGTAGCATTGTGGTTGAGGGAAAAAACGTACGTGCAGAGGTGTCTTAACAAAGCTCCAGATCTGTTTTTTAAAATGAGAAGTACAGTTGGGTGTGGGGTGTGTGTGCGTATGTTTTGAGGGGTGTGAACCTTTGCTGTCTTTTTTTCTACCCAGTGTTGCCTTCCACCACTGCATTCCTTCTGGGGTTGCATCCTTGTAAATGTGCCTGCAGATGGGCCTTCCGCGGTGGCGGGAAACCAAGGCAGCAAGGCATGTTGAGGGGAAAGACAGCTGACAGGAGGGGGTTGGAAGGATGGCGTGTACAAGGTTCCGCCCCATTAAAACATTGCTGCAGCTGTGTGCATGTGCGTGCGTGCACACACCACACACAGAGGGATGATGGGAGTTGAAGTAACTGCTCCTGCGCCCTGAGATTAGCAGATTCCATAGAATCACTTATTCATCTGTGAGATCTCGCAATGTGTGTGCAGTGTCCATTCTCCCCCCCCCACGCCCACCTCAAAAATGCCAACTCCAGCAGACACTTCTTCTGTCATGCCAGATCTGCCTGCACATAGGAAATAGTCAGATACTTGGTCTGTCTAGCTCAGTATTGCCTGCACTGGCTGGCAGTGGCTTTCCAGGATTTTGGGCAAGGGACATTTCCAGCCCCCTCTGGTGACAGCTCAGGGGTAGAGCATCTGCTTTGCATACAGAAGGCCCAGCATCTCAAGGTAGGGGTGGGAGAGACTCCCTGTCGGAAACACTAAAGAGCTGCTGCCAGTCAGTGTAGACAGTATTGAGCTAGGTGGGCCAATGGCTCAGTATAAGGCAGCCTTCTATATTCCTACTCCAGGGACTGACCTTCTGCACGGAAAGCGGATGCTCTGCCATTCAGCTATGGCCCATGTCCAATTTTGATCCGTATCGCTCTCCTCTGCCCAGAAAAGATGACACTTGTTTCAAAGTTGTAATGAAATGTATAACACCCCCCTACACACACACACAAACAGGGGAAGTGTTATCTATGACTTGATGCGGCACCACTTGTTTTCAGTGGTGTGCATCTTCCCGCCTGAGTGATCTTTTTCCCCTTTTTAATATATTTGTATATATAAATTATATTTTGAAAACTCAAATTATGTATGGGTGGGAGAAGGTTTGGCAGAACAACTAGCAACTGAAATGCGAGCATTTGGGAGGCAGTCACCCAACCCAAGCTTAGGGAGCTTTGGCAAAGTGTTGCAGTTACACCTTAAAAAAACACAAGTGCCACTTGATCTGTAACCAATCCTTTGTAAAGGAGTGTCCTTGGATTCCTGTAAGTAGGCCTTAGTCTTTGAAGGAGGCCACCTCCTTTGGAGAAATTACAGTTTCCCTCCTCTGCTCCCTCCCTCCAGTGTTACTAAAAGTTCTCAGCCGTAACTATTTTTGTAGTTCTGTGGAATGAGATCCAGGATTCTGGAACTGCAGGAATGTAAGCACAGCTGGATCACATCCAGAGGGCCATCTAGTCTGGCATCTTGCATCTCATTGACTAACCAGATGTCTCTGGAGAGTATAAGCAGGGCTCTAAAGGTAACAGCCCTTTACTACTGTTGGGGCCGCCCTGCCATTAGGTAGAGTGAGGTGCCTGCCTCAGGTGCTGGGAGTGTGCGAGCAGGCATGGAGCAGTCTTAAAAGTGTTTGAGGTCAGAGTTGTATGCGCCATGTGACCCCCACACACACCTGGTGCCCCTTAAGCTAGCAAGCTGCCCTTGGGTGCAGGTGAGGATGCTGTTCTGTCACTCATCCGGCTAGCATGTGTATGCAGAATGGGTGAGGGGAGGTGCCAACTTCCTTTTCCAGGCAGGAAGCAAAGTTCTTTGGGGTGGCTGTATCTGCGGTTGCTCCACAGCAACTGGTATTCAGTACCCACACTGCCTCTGAATCTGGAGGTGGCATATACCCATCATAGCTAGTAGCCATTTATAAGTCCTTTTTTCCTCTCTGACTTTGCCTCATCCCCCTTTTATAGCCATCTAAGCCACTGGCCGGTGGGGCAAAGTTGCTGTCCTGGCTTCCCAATGCTGTGTGTTGCTACCAGTTATTGAGAGGGGTGAGGCAGCAGGGCAGAAGCAGCGTTGGTTGGGTTAGCAACTTCCTTAAACTAAGTAGATGTCATACGATGAAGTACTTTCTTTTGTCTGTTCCAAAACCCATGCTTTCGCTGTTCTTAATGGTCTTTTTCAAAACAAAACTAGGTTACGTTTCCTTTTTCTTCTGCTGTTTCTTTCCCCCCTCTCTTGTGCCCAGGCGAAGCGCCGCACTTTTCTCCTGAGGCGCCTTGTGACAGTTGAATTGCAGCGGTTGTTGCGCACCTGTAACATTTCTATCGTTGCCTGTTTTGAATGTTGTGGTTCTCCTTTGAAAGTATTCCTCCACCTCCCACCCCAATTTCTTTTTTAATGCTTTGGTGGACTTTTTTTTAACTGCATGGTTTTGGATTGTAAGCCTCTTTTCCCCGCCCCTCCTTTCCAATAAAAACCTGGTTTGGGAAGACGAGAGAGACTCCATTTTGAGCCCAGCAAATGAAATGATCACTTCTCACTAGAGTGGGGATGGGAAACCTCAAGCCCAGGGACTGAATGCGGCCCTCTAGGGCTCACTGTCTGGCCCTTGGAACTCTTCCCCAGGTCACACCCCTTACTGGCCTTGTTGCACACCCTCCTGGAGTGTTTTTGCCTGGCCGGAATGTGCCCTTGAACGTGGCGGCTAATGCAACTTGCTTGCCTGGATGGCAAATGGAGTGGGGTGGTGAGGTATGTAGAAAGTAACCTACTGCATCAAGGTAAAATTCACATGCATTGGTCCGTTCATGTTTGCCAGGGCATTTTTAAAGGAATTGTCCATTTTTTTTCTTAATTCAGATGGCTTGCATGTGGAAGCCTCTACCTGCCATGTACAAGTCCAGATATTTGGACTGAGGCGAAAATGGTTCAAACTAAAACCAAACCAAGAAGTGAACAGCCTTGAAAATGCATTTACGCAAGTTACTAGCTTAGCGAAATTCTTACTAGCCTACCCACACACCAGCAAATACATGAATTAAAAAGCAAACTGAAATTAAAAACTGCCGCTCATGATCCATACCCTGTTGTAGCGGAATTCTTATGGAAAAAAAGATAACGGAGAACCAGACATCACAGTGTACAGGGTGAGAAATTTTGTTAACAAATTTTTCGGGAAGACTGGTGGTTTGTAGTAACCCTAAAAATTTGTGCCCCTATCTTCTGTTTCCATTCAGTTTTACTAAAATTTCATACCTCGTCTGTGTTTCAGTGGCATCCAACCTGAATTTGTGTTCTTGGTTCATTGATGGAATGTGATGTGTCCACTGGGTGTCCCTTTGGACACACAACTATCACTTTACAATGCCTTGATGTTTGCCCCTGGTCCTGCCCACCACTGGCATGTGGCCCCCAGAAGGTTGCTCAGCAGGAAGTGTGGGCCACGGGTTGAAAACCTTTCCCCACTTCAAGGTAAATGAGCTGAAACTATGGAGCAGAGATGGGCTTTGGGGTTGATCTTAGCTGATCTTTTGAGATTCTGACGAACTCCCTCTGTTAGTTCATTTTTCCTCTTTCTGTTCCCCTGCCCCTTCCCTCCTTTCCAAAAAGGTGCTCCAGCAGGGATGGAAAATAGTTTTGTATCTCAGAAAGGACTGGGTGCTTTTATGAATTCTAACAACTAACTTGGTCTTTGGTTTTCAATAAAAGAAGCACCCAATCCAGTTTCTTTTGCAGTTTTCTTTAAAACATTTCCATCTATCTGTGTGAGTTTCTGCAAGACCTGCTCCCTGCATTTCTGGCTGATTTCCACCTGGCCTGGAAGGGCGGGGCTGTCTCTCTCCAGCTACAAAAGCAGCAGCTGCTGAAGGGGCCAGAGACCATCTACCTGTGTGAGTTTCTGCAAGACCTGCTCCCTGCATTTCTGGCTGATTTCCACCTGGCCTGGAAGGGCGGGGCCCTGTCTCTCTCCAGCTACAAAAGCAGCAGCTGCTGAAGGGGCCAGAGACCATCTACCTGTGTGAGTTTCTGCAAGACCTGCTCCCTGCATTTCTGGCTGATTTCCACCTGGCCTGGAAGGGCGGGGCCCTGTCTCTCTCCAGCTGCAAAAGCAGCAGCTGCTGAAGGGGCCAGAGACCATCTACCTGTGTGAGTTTCTGCAAGACCTGCTCCCTGCATTTCTGGCTGATTTCCACCTGGCCTGGAAGGGTGGGGCCCTGTCTCTCTCCAGCTGCAAAAGCAGCAGCTGCTGAAGGGGCCAGAGACCGTGTGTGTGTATGTGTGCGTGAACCTGCTGCTCGGGATGTCTATAGACTACTGGGGTTTTGTTTAGTATTATATGTTATATTTTAGTCTGTGTACGCCGCCTAGAGCGGCCGTTAATTTGGCCAGATAGGCAGCCTAGAAATAAAAGTTTATTATTATTATTATTATTATTATTTAAAAATAACCCAGTGTCTATTGATATGTGTTCTTCCTATTTTAAATCACCATTTGCCAGCATGACTCAAATCTTGCAAGAATTCCAAGCCAGGAGAAGAAGGAACACGGGGATATTGTTTGATCAGCTCCTTTTGGTCATGAGGACTGTCATTACTGTGTGTGTCGCACCTAGATCAGAGCTGATGTCGACAATTGATTTGCAGTATTTCTAGACTGCCTTAAGTATTCGCAAGGTGGCATACAGAAAAAGGAGAAATCGAAGTGTGTTCCAATATATTTAAAACTAAAAGCAACAGTAAAAGGGCCCCTCCACACTTTTTTTTTTTTGGGTGGTGGTGGTCATTTTATTCAACATATTGACATAGTAATGGTGCATTAGTCGTCATTCACATTCTGCTTTACTAGTTCTGCGATGCTTCCTTAATATTACTGTATTATTGGTGTCTGGAGGGGCACTCTTGTGCTATAGTCCAACAAAACCAGGACAAAAACTGGAACATTTGTGGCATAGAAAATTACCGGATTCCAGCCAGAAGTTACGGGATATGCACCAATTTGGAAACAAAGCAGTATGTCTGCCCTGAAACATTTGCAGGTGCAAACAGTATTGAAATGGGATCACATTGAGCTCCCCTGATACCATCATGAGCACAAATAATCATAAATGCATGATAAAGAGGACACCTGGAGGGGACCAGAGCCTCCCGACTTGTGTCCAAATGCCTGATGGAAGCGGCTATTAGTTGTGCATCCGTGCTGATAACACGGTGTTTGCATACAAAACTTATTATGCACCTGTTTATTGAGCATCCTGACTTATCTGAGCAGAGTTCATAATGACATTGCCAGCATTTGATTGTTATACTGCATTTTCCAGTCTGCTTCGTGTGACCAAGGCTCGGGTAATCTGGGAGGCGTAGCTGAACCCAGGCAAGCATTTCAGACATTGAGGCTGTGAGCACACTAGTTGCCTTCAGCAAGGCGTTTCCGTTGGCCACACCAGGAGGGGGAACGGATTTATCTGCCGATCACTTGCGAAATCACTTTGAAGCGATTTTTGTTAAAAAAGCACTCAAGCTGCTCCCACCAGGTTTTACAGTAAAAAGGGACCGAGTTTGACTAATGTATGCCCCTGTTTTCAGGAAAGAGAGGTGGAGAAGCACTGGAACCGGCAGAACAGTGAGTGTGTCTTTACGGGGGAAAACCCAAATACTTTATTAGACAAACCCCTCACAAATATTGGAGCCTTGTAAAAAGAACGGAGTCTTGTGAGTCTTGAATAAAGTTGCTGAGTCCTGCTGCTTGTTGTGCTTGTTGCCCAGGTACATGGGATGAATATCTCTCTTCCTTAACACAACTTTGCAGGTTGCTCTTCATAGCCATTGTGCTGACTCTCCCTGACTAGATTTTTCTTCTCCAGCCTCCTCACAGAGCAGCTCCAACTATCCTTCTCCAATGGCCTTTTTTTAGTGGTCATCCCCCCCTTCCCTTCTCCCCCAACAATCTATTCCCCAAGGCAACTAGTGCTATGGGGGGTGGGTTCAAAAAGCAATGGGACATTTGCACTTGAACGTGTGGAATAACCTCTAAATTTTATGTGAATCAACAGCCGTATTGGGGAAGTGCACTTTGCCTGCCTCTAAGAATGACCTTAGAAGAACACAAATAGGACTTTTCCCAGTGAAACACACACCATAGTACATGCTCCCCTGGACCACAGAGCAAGCAGGTAGCAATGGTGAGGAGGAGGAGGAGGAGGCAACAAAGTGGGTTGAGGGAGCTCTTGAGGGTGGGCTTCCTTACTGGATATGAACCTCATCAGTTGCCTGACTATGCCAACCTCTGACGCTACTAACCTTAGAAACTGTAACCCATAGACGGATGGAAAGATCTGTCAATTTTAGTTTTCTACGCGTCTAATTTTTCCAGTCTTGCACTCAGTTCTCCACTTTGCTGCAGCAATTTGCATTTAAAAAAAAAACCATGAAAATTCTCCTGATTTAGTGCAAAATTCTCCTAATAAAACATTTTTGTAGGCAGTTTTTCCTAATGGACACATTTTAGCAAGCGATTTCTCCTATAATGCATTTTTGTATGCTATTTTCATTTTATGCACACTTTCCCCTAAAGTGTGCAAATTACGAAGGACGGCTGTGTTTCAGTTCTCATGTTTAGGAAAGTGAGACTTTGATAAATTCAGCTTGAAATACAAACAGAATCAACTTTCTCTCCTATCCCTAGTCCCAAATCTGAGTAAGGCTGTGCTTGACCTGGCCTGGCCTGGCCTGCGTGGATTTGAGGTCAAAAGTGTGGGTTCCAAATGAGTCCATTGTTACCAAGCTGCTCATGCTTCATCTCCACTCTGAACTTATGCCTTCATTCCTTGCCTTAACCACCATTAGGGATGGGTGAAAATGACTGTTTCTGTTTCTCTCTGTTTCTCATTTTTTCCAATCTGAAATTCAGTTCTCAACATTTCCGCATCAGTTTGTGATTTTTTTTATTTAAAAAAGGCCTCATGAAAATTCATCAGCATTTTAGCAAGAATTTTTCCCAACATTCATTTTTGCAAAGCAGTTTTCCAGAATACAATGCATTTTAAAAATTATTTTCTCTCACACATGGATTGTAATGCACATTTTCCCCTAAAGTATGCATGACTTACATGTATATATTTCTAGCCTGGATATCTGTGACACAGAGGTATCGGGAAAACAACAGTTTTGTACAACTTTTTTTTAAAAAATACACGCGTGAAGTATTAGTTCTCCTCTATTCAGCACTGGTTAGGCCTCATCTTGAGTACGGCGTCCAGTTCTGGTCTCCGCACCTCAAGAAGGATGCGACAAACTGGAACAGGTTCAGAGGAAGGCAACAAGGATGATCAGGGGACTGGAAACAGCCCTATGAGGAGAGACTGAAAGAACTGGGCATGTTTAGCCTGGAGAAGACTGAGGGGAGATATGATAGCACTCTTCAAGTACATGAAAGGTGGTCACACAGAGGAGGACCAGTATCTCTTCTCAATTGTCCCAGAGTGCAGGACACAAAATAATGGACTCAAGTTGCAGGAAGCCAGATTTCAACTGAACATCAGGAAAAACTTCCTGTTAGAGCCATATGACAGTGGAACCAATTACCTAGAGAGGTAGTGGGTTCTCCAACACTGGAGGCATTCAAGAGGCAGCTGGACAGCCATCTGTTGGGAATGCTTTAATTTGGATTCCTGCAGTGAGCAGGAGGTTGGACTTGATGGCTTTGTAGGCCCCTTCCAACTCTACTATTCTATGATTCTATGCCTGTAATTTTTTTTTAAAAAAACATACATGTAACTCCAGCCTGGGTAACTGGATATGCAATTTTTTTAAAAGCTCAGAGTCAGCCTTCCTTGTTCTATATAATACAGAATCGGGTATCTTTATATTCTTATCATTGCAACCCCCCCAATATTTAGTGAGAATTAAGCCAGAGAATCAGAATGAAAGAGAAAGCAAAAAGAAAACAAAAGAACAGACTTATGTTCTTGACTTCTATCTATAATTTTTTTCTAATGTAATAATTTAGTAAATCAATTCATCCTAAATAAATAAAAATAAAAATGCTAATCTGTGGGTTAAATTAGGCCAAAGAGATGAAAAAATGGGATATTATCTCTAATTTTTTCATTCCAGTAGTTGATAAAAAAGACCCAGCTCTCTGTGAAATGATCGTTTTGTTGATCAATCAATGCTCTTCATACATCATTTTAATCATTAAAGAAACTTCTCAAGGTTTGCTCAGCCATTTGGTCAAAGTAGGTGGTCTCTTACTTTGCCATAACTGAACAATGCCAATCTTTTCACTTGTAATCAAAGTTGGAATCATTTGTTGATCTATGTTTTCAACTTCAGTTTTTAATATGCATAAGAGTATAATTTTGGGATTTCTAGATATGTTATAATCTGTAATAGCTTGTTGAGTACAGAATTCCAGAAGTTACTAATTGTTTTGCAACTAAAAAAAATGTGAGTATAGTCTGCTCTTAGCTTCTACACCTCTAACAGGGTACATTAGTCTGATAAAACTTTTGTATGGAGTAGGGTACCATTGATAAAATGACTTTAAAAGATTGTCCTTGAAGTTAGCACTTATTAGTAATTTTGGTACCATTTCAAATAGCCACTTCCACTCTGATGGTGGCACATTAAGACTGAAGTTAGTTAAATCTTTGTTCCAGCTCCTCACAGGTAGATAGTCATCGGTTCAGCTCCATTTTTGAAAGTAATCTTACTTATTAATTTCTTAGCATTTAAAAGGAGAGTTGGAAACGATGTACTCTAGGTATTTCATATTTGTTTATGGAAGAATAAGCATCTTTGTTTATGTGAACAAAGATGAACAAAGAAAAAGGATAAATTCTTTGCTGTTGAATTGTAGAACCTCCATATGTCCATCAAGTGAGCTTGTTGTAAAGCTTTTAAAAAAACTGAGGCAGTGTTCCTTGCAGGGTTTTTTAAAGTATGCACATATTTGTGTGTGTGTGTGAAACACATGTACTTTTTTTTGGTAAAATACATGCATGCCTTTAAAAAAAACAAAATACATGCAGGTATTGACAAAATATGTGCACTTAAAAACACCACTAGATAGTGCTGTTGGCTTATCTTTGCCCTCAACACTGTGCCACAGGAGAAGGCGTTACAGTGCAATATTAACCACAGGGCTACTTAGTAGGAATTTATATTGGATTCAGTGGAGTTTACTACCAAGTGGAGTTAGGATTGTAGTCAATAATGTAGCAGCAAATTCAAAAGTGCAGGGTCCCTTCATGTTAGTCACATCCATGCCCCCTCCCTCCCTTTTTTAGCTGTGGGGTTGGGAATGAGATTCTTGTTAATGCCTTTTCCCACAACAGCAGACATCACTAGGAGCCCAATCAGCTTGAAAGGGAGGTCTGTGTACTATGGCTGACTCGCCTCCTTTCACTCTGATTGGCTCCAATCAGCAGGAAAGGACAAGGAAGAAGTTTAGAAGACTCTTCTCAGTGGCTAACACACTCCCCTTTCTTGCTGATTGGCTTGTCGGATGCTGGGACCCTTCTGGGACCATACTCTCCAAAATTAATGGGTTTAAGACTCCCTAAGACCCCGGACGACTAGACCCGATTGTAGCCTTAATTTGTTAACTATTTGTCACAATTGTATATCTCACTTTCCCCAAAAAAGACAGAAGGAAGGAGGGATTGGCACAAGACGTTTTTGTCTGGAGTAGGAATGGAGGAGAAACTTGATTTTGCTTACATTTTAATGAGAAAGTATCTAATTTGCACTTCTCAAAACAATAGGTGAACTGAAACAGGTATCCTTTGAAACTTGCACTTCTCCAAATTTTACAATGCAGTTTTCCAGCCACATAATGTGCACAAAAATGCATATATATTAGGGGGAAGCATATATTAAAATCCAGTTATTAGTGAAAGTAACATCAAAATGCATTACATTAAGAAAAGTTGCTTGCAAAAATGTGTATATTAGTCAAACCTGCATACAAAAATCTGTTTATTAGGAGAAATTTGCACTAAATGAATTTTCATGAGGATTTTAAAAAAAACCAAAAAAACACACAAATTGCTGAACAAATGCAGAGAACTGAATTTAAGACTGGAAAAATTAGAAAGGGAAAAAAACCAAACTTGAGAGATTCATCTATTCTTAGTCTGGAGAAGGACAATATTGTATAATGTCCATGGGAGGGTTACAGTAATACAGCTATACAGTTAGAAACTCGAGTAAAGTTGTTCCAATCAAAGCAGAACAGAACTGATTTAATAAAGGGAAGGGTCCCACAAAACAAGATACTTTTAACTGTTTACTGAGACCTTTCATGGGCATAATAGGAAGTATGGGCGGGCACCTGTGGCACCATGTTGCTGACCCATGAGCTAAGGTCAGCAAAATGATTTTGGCACCCAAAACACAAACTTGTACAACCACCTGCTAGGAAAAAATACAATAATACTTAACTAAATATGTTGACCAGCCTGGCTGCATTTTGGACTATCCTTGGGGCATGCGGCTCTGATGGCTGTCATGCACTTCAAAATTTACCACCACTCCACAGCACAAAACTTTGATTACTGGAAACAAAGCCCTATGAGGAGAGACTGAAAGAACTGGGCATGTTTAGCCTGGAGAAGAGAAGACTGAGGGGAGATATGATAGCACTCTTCAAGTACATGAAAGGCTGTCACATAGAGGAGGGCCAGGATCTCTTCTCAATCGTCCCAGAGTGCAGGACACGGAATAATGGGCTCAAGTTGCAGGAAGACAGATTTCGACTGGACATCAGGAAAAACTTCCTAACTGTTAGAGCCATACGACAATGGAACCAATTACCTAGAGAGGTAGTGGGTTCTCCGACACTGGAGGCATTCAAGAGGCAGCTGGACAGCCATCTGAATGCTTTAATTTGGATTCCTGCATTGGGCAGGGGGTTGGACTTGATGGCCTTATAGGCCCCTTCCAACTCTACTATTCTATGATTCTACATTGCATAAGAGGTTTAAAAATGGCACAATGCCCCCACCCATCCAATTTATGACAAGGCCTGTAATTGGATGCCACCACCCACCCACTTTACAGCGAGACTTGTGACTGGAGTCCCTGCTCAGTTTCCATCTCCTCCACTCTGGCTCTTTCAGCACAGCCCCATGGTCCTGCCCTCTCAGTGGATTTGGACAAAGGCTTCTATATTGACCAGATTCGAGTTTTCTGTTGTTTTGAAGAACTGGTTTTCCCTTCCCCCTTGCCATTGTAAAGGAGGTGTGGGAAGCAACAATACGTGCTGTTTGTTCTAACACAAGCTGTTTGTTGTCATTGTTGTGGGGGAATTTGATTGAGCAGAGAAAAGGATGGAGACATAAGCAATTGTTTCCCCTGTACAATGGGGTCATTGCAGGCAGTGGAAGTATTAGCAGAGGCGTTGCTTCCACTGACACTGGCCAAACTCAAAGTCACCAGACGGTGTAATTAAAGCAAATTCTTTCTCATTGCATGTATTCCTAAGTGGGAAAGGACTTCTTGAAAAAAGCAGGGTCAGATTGAAACTAGCCAAAGGAGACTTAATGGAAGATGGGGCTGAAGTAGGGAGGAGAGAAAAATTCATGCAGTTTGCATTTTAATACGAACATTCCTTATTTGCATTTCCCAAACCAATACGCAAACTGATACACAGCTATTCCAGGAGGCCTTCGCATCATGAATGCTATTCTGATGTTTTAATCCCTGGTGCTTAATTTATGTTTTACATTTTGGGTCTTGTGTGTTTTTATTTTGTGAGTTGCTTTGGGAGCCGGATGTGGCAAAAAAGTGGGGTATAAATTTTTTAATAATAATAATTCATTTAAATTTGCGCTTCTGCAGATTTTGCAATGCAGTTTTTCCAACCCAAAAATGCCTACAAAAGAAGCGTATATTATTGAAAAGTGCTCACAAAATTGACAATGTACAGAATGCATTATATTAGAGAAAATTGCAGGCAAAAATGCATAGGTTAGGCAAATTGGTACATGCAAAAATGTGCATGAATTTATATTGTGGGCTTTGTTTAAAAAATTGCGAACTGATGTGGAAAAGGGAAGTACTGAACTTCAGCCTGGAAAAATGAGAAACCAAAATTGACTGTCCGGTTCCTCAGCGGAAGTCGTCATGCCTGTTAGGTCCAACTTAGGCCGGTCTTCCTTTCCCTCTCCTTCAATTACAAACTTAATAGCCACATCAAGAAGCATTAAAAATGCATTAGGCCTCAGTAAGGAAAGGAACAGGAGAGAGACAGACATCCATCATTTAAAATTTACTTTATTAGCTCAAAAGGGTTTTTTCCCACCCTTTCTTTTTTTAGACACTAGCAAAAAAGGAGGCAGTTTTGCAAAGATCCCTGATGCATTTGTTGTTCCAAGCTAGCTATATTATTTCAGAACAGCTGTGCTAAACCAGGAACTTAATCTAATTGAGCTTTCTCCTGCTCAATGGACCAGAATTCTAAGGATGCTCTTGCACACACATCATAAGAGAGATTTCCTAGAGAGCAATAAGGATAGTTTTCTATGGGAATGACAGAGAAAGAGCCTCTGTAAGAAGTGTGTCAGTGAGCATCATTTGGAGGGGTGGATTGGATTGGTTTTGCCAAATATAAAGAACAGGCGAGGAAGAATGGGCTTTTCTCAGGGATGGGGAACTTGCAGCCCTCCTATTGGACTTCAAGCTCCATCAGCACCAACCAGCATGGCCAATAGCCAGGGATGATGGGAGTTGTCATCCAACACTGTCTGGAGGGCCACAGGTTCCTCATCCCAGGTTTATACAAAAGTGATGGCACAGTGAAGGCAAATTTCTTGGGGCAGTGTTTCCCAAATATTGGCTAGAGGCAGCATGCTTTCTGTTGTCCTGAAATTAAATTGGAGCCATCCTTCATTTACACCTAAAAGCAATATAAAAACTACCCATCCTGTGCTTCAAGAAGCTGTTGGACTCCAACTCCCATCAGTCCCAGCCAACATACCCAATAGTCAGGGATGATGGGACTTGGGGTCCAACATCTGTAGGACATCTGGTTAGAGGAGGCTGATTAAGCAAGCTCAAAGCAGTCACTCTTGCAGAGACCCATCAGGAAGCATCCTTTGTAAGTGGGTACTATGGGCTTGCAGGGACCTTTATTTTCTCAGCATGCTTGCTGGATCAGGCCAGTGGCCTGTCTAGTCCAGCCTTCTGTTTCCCTCAGTGGTTAACCAGATGTGTCCAGGGTGCTCACAAGCAGAGTGTGACGGCATCAGCCTCCCTCAACTTGCATGTTCCTAGCACATGTTATTCTGAGATAGACTGCCTCTGAATGCAGAGGCTCAATTTATTGAGCCTGCGGACAGATCTGTTTTTAATACTGCACATCTGGCCACTCTGCACACATCTGGCTGCACTTTTCTGGCTGTCTGCACTGCAGACATCTGGAGAGAGAACTGGGCTTAGCCCCATATGCAGATTTATGTCACAAGCATTTGCAGGCAGATCTGTGTGCAGCCATGTTCTTGATAGTTAAAGCCACACTCTGTTGCAGTGGCATCCAGTGGCTCCAAATCAGTGGGGCTGTAGAATCCACTCCAGGTTTTAGTTTAACCTTTTGAAGGAGCTGTCAAGCTGCCACTGCTCTGTTGCTGACATCTATCTTCAGATTTTGATAGGCCCCACCATTTCACGTTTTTTTAAATCTTTCCTGTTCGCTCCTTGTCTTGCATGGGGATTTCTGAAATCATGTGAAAAAAGGACAGGGGACTGATCCAGCAATGTTCTTCTCTTGTCTTCTGTTCTTCAAAAAGTGCAATTTTGTCCAGAGGATGTCCATCTCATCCTAGCCATGTAATCAAAGACTTGGAGACAGACGTTCACAAGTACTTCAAGGCACTGAATTAGGTAGGGAAATAGGTGTAGATTCAACACACAAATCCAAACACATTAATTGTTTGAAGTTCTTTAGTTTCTTCCAAAATTTGTGGTTTAACTGTCGTTAAGGCATCTTAAATCAAATCTTTCTGTTTTCCCACTGTCAGGAAGAGCCTAAATTATTATCCAGAAATCAATGTTTGGTTTGGTTTTAAAAGAGAAGGATTTGATACTCAATTTCTGCTTTGGGGTGGGGGGAGAGAAACTGAATCTCAAAGGCAAGTGTGTCCCCACCCCAATTAGCTGAACACTCCACCTGGTTTTAACATTCAAATATTTTGAAATGTTCATTTCAAAATTGGGGGTTTGAAGGTGGAGATTTCCACGTGAAAAACCACAAATGTTGCTGTTCAGATGAAATAAAGGTAGCTGGATAGGCACCTGTTGAGATGCTTGAAGTTGTATTCCTGCATCGAACTGGGGGCTGGACTCGATGGCTTTATAGGCCCCTTCCAACTGTACAATTTTCTCATTCTATGACTGCAGCTAAAAACCTGTTGATACATCTGTCTTCTAGAAGGGCTTGCCCACATGGGAGCATGACTTCGTGCTGAAGAGACTGTTTTTATCTCTGTTTCTGTTTGCACTATCAGTAAGGGATTGATGCCAGCTGCAAACATGGTGTTTTCTAGCCACACTTGGGGGGAAGCATCAATCAGGCAGTTTCCTAAAGACCACACCCTCTAATTTAACATTCCCACTCCCTCTCGTTACCTGGCAGCCAAGCATGCTCAGCTTGTTCTACCAGTAAGTTTCATTTAAAAAAACAGCAACCTGGAAGTGTGATTATTTGTATTTTCACTGGTACAATACAGCTGAAATACAAATCTTTGTTTGAGCAGTGTTATGCTTTTGTGCGCAAGTTAGGGGAGGAAAGAAAATAAAGGCACTGTTTGCAGCACCATAAAAAAGCATTGCAGAATGGGGGAGAACAGCTGTAAGTTGCAGGAAATAAAATGAACGAAGGGAGGAGGAGGGAGGGGGCATGGAGAAGGGAACAATTGACACACCCACCTAAAAGCATCGGAGCAAAGCGTCTGCAAACCCTAGAGATATGGAGTGAAGATGTTTTATCTTTCCCTTTTTGGATTATCAGAGGATTGGGTTAGTATGGATTTACAGGGGAGAAACTATGCGATCTCTTCTGTTTGCCAGTAACGTCATGTGAACCAAGCAAATTAAAAGGGGATGCAAGTAGGACCAGATACACAGTAAATCACCATGTGGACAAGCCCTGTAAACTCGTCTAATTCCATTTAAAAAAAGAAAACACCTAAGCCTGTAGCCATCACCAGTTCTTATGGTGGAGAATTCCATAAATAAATTATGCATTTTGTGAAGAAATCCTCTCTTCTTGTCAGTCATCGATTTCACTGGGTAACAATGAATTCTAGTATGATGGGTGAGGGGGTTGCTAACTATGTATAATTTTGTAGTCATTTCCCCCCCTGAACTAAACACACAAACATGGAAGCTTTTTCTTCCAAATGGCACACAGGCCCCACCTGCACCTTACTTTTAAAGCACTTTGATTCCATTTCAAACAGTCATGACTTCCCCCAAAGCATCCTGGGAAGTGTAGTTTGTTGAGGGTACTGAGCATTGTTAGAAGATCCCTGATCGCCTCACAGAGCTACAATTCCCTGAGTTCCCTGGGAAGAGGGATTGAGTGTTAAACCACTCTGAGAACTGTAGCTCTGTGAGTGAAATAGGGATGCATCATTAAAAGCTTCAAAATACTATATAAGTTGGGATTTGTGTTCCTCCTTTTTTTTTGCAGACTCTGCACTTCTGCCTTTTAGCATCAGCCTGATGTAATTTCAGACAGCAAACTGTTCCCGCTTACTTTGTCTCTGTAGGGCACGGATGGGGAACTTGTGGCTCTTGAGATGTTGCTCCCATCATTGCTGACCTTTGGCCATGCCGGCTGGGGCTGATGGGAGTTTGAGCCCCACAACACCCGGAGGGCCGCAGGTCCCCCCCTGCCCACTGTAGGAGGAAAAGCTTTAGCTGCTTCATTTCAACACAAAGGGTTGCTGTTAAAAGGCATAGCAGCTGGGCTAGTGGGGAAAAGTTGGCAACCTTCCTCGGAATTTGCTTTGAGGTATTTAAAGAAAGGTTAACACAACATGAGAGGGCTATTTGTGGATTTGGAAAAGCACCAAGAAGACAAGTTGAAGCAATTAGGCCATCTCAAGGCAGAATAACCTGAAATGACCTTTCTAAAAATAAGCAGAGAGTCCTGTGGCCCCTTAAGGACTTACAAATATATTAGGGCATAAGCTTTTGCAGAGTCCATAATGAATTTGTTGGGGCCCCTTTGGAGTGGTGCTTTATGGCGGGGCTATTCTGCAACAAGTTCTTGACACAATAATAGTGCATTAGGGGTGGATTTATTCTGTTTTAGTATGTACTGTGATGCTTCCCCAATGCTACCACATTATTGCTGTCCGGAGAGGCTAAAGCGCAACAAAAGCAAGCCAGAACGTCTGAGGTGTAAAAAGTTAGGGGGTTTCAGCAGGAAGTTATGGGATATGCACTAACTGGAAATGAACGGGTGTGACTGCCCCAAAACCTTTGCAGGCACATAGGACAGTGCCTTATACAGAGTCAGACCATTGGCCCATCTAGCTCAATATTCTCTGGACTGGCTGGCAGCAGCTCTGCAGGGGTTCAGACAGGGAGTCTCTCCCAGCCCTACTTGGAGATGCAGGGGATTGAACCTGGGGCCTTCTGCATGCAAGACAGATGCTTAATCTTTCTTCAAACAGTATTGACAGCGGGATTGTGTGTGACCGCCCCGATGGCATCATGAGCACAAATAATCATGAACGCGCAATAAAAATGATGCCTGGAGGGGGGCTTAGTCTTTAAGGTGCCGCAGGACTCTTTGACTGTTTTTGCTGCGAGAGACTAACACAGTGAGTCTGGAAACAGCAACCTCTGGAAGCTTTCTAAAAATAATACCTGTATGCCCAGAGTTAGCACTCGGGATTCTCTGCTGAACTGTTTGTTCTTTCTCATTTGGATATGCTTCATTCCTTCCCCTCAACTTTGTTCCCCCAAAGCTCCAGTTCTGAAGTTCAGTTCAGAAAAGGGTTGCCAGCACCACCACCACCCCGCAGGACTCCTCTGCCTTTAACATCTGTGCAAGGTAAACAGAGAAATCCAGCACAGGAAACTTTCCCATTGCTCAGAGAAACCTCACTTGCAAACTTCCTGCCTGTTCTGTAGGTGTTGAAAGGAAGAGGAGCCCTTTCCAGATTATAATGCTATTTTAGTTTTACAGTTCTAATATGAAGCATATTGCCAAAAGGTAATGAAATAAATTCATTGTATGTTTTGCTGCTGAAATTACCTCTCCTGCGTAACTGTTACATTTATTTATTTATTTTATTTAAAATATTTATACCCCTCCCTTTTCCCAGAGAACTCAGGGCGGCTTACAAGAATAATCATAAAAAAGATTAAGACAGTAAATATACAAAATTAAAAACAATTAGAATGAATAAAATCAAGTACAATTAATTAACCAATTCAATTAAAAGCTCGTCTAAAAAGGATCGTCTTCACCTTAGCACGGAAGGACAAAAGCAAGGATGCTAATCGCACTTCACTAGGGAGCGAATTCCACAATCTGGGGGCGGCCAACAAAAAAGCCATATTCTGTGTCTTTGCAAGAAGAACTTGTGAAAAGGATGGAATAGCGAGTAAGGCCTCACCGGAGGATCTTAGAGTCCGGGCAGGTTCATAAAGGGAGATACAGTCTAACAGATAACCTGGACCTAAGCCATATAAGGCTTTATAGGTCAAAACCAGCACTTTGAATTGTGCCCGGAAACATATTGGCAGCCAGTGGAGCTGGTACAGCAAAGGGGTTGTATGTTCCCTGAGCCCGGCTCCAGTTAACATTCTGGCTGCAGCTCTTTGTACCAATTTAAGTTTCCGAGCAGTCTTCAGTGGCAGCCCTACATAGAGCGCGTTACAGTAGTCTAATCGGGATGTAACTAAGGCATGTGTCACCATAGTCAAGTCTGATAGGTCAAGGAACGGGCGCAGTTGGCGAACTAATCTTAATTGAGCAAAGGCACTCCCGGCCACAGCAGAGACCTGGGCCTCCAGGCTCAGAGCTGAGTCCAGGAGTACCCCCAAACTGCAAACCTGCGATTTCAGGGGGAGTGTAACCCCATCCAGCACAAGTTGAATCCCTATTCCCTGATCCACGTTACGACTGACATAGAGCACTTCTGTCTTGTCCGGATTTAATTTCAGCTTGTTCATCCCCATCCAATCCATCACCGATACCAGGCATCGGTTCAGAACCTGGACAGCTTCCTTGGTATCATGAGGTGGAAAGGAGAAATAGAGTTGGGTGTCATCCGCATATTGGTGGCACCGAACCCCAAAACTCCGGATAACCTCTCCCAGCGGTTTCATGTAGATGTTAAATAACATGGGGGATAGAATTGAACCTTGAGGGACCCCATAGGTCAATGGCCAACGGGTCAAGCAGGCATCCCCCATAACCACCTTCTGGGTTCGCCTTTCTAGGAAGGACTGAAGCCACCGTAACACGGTGCCTCCAAGTCCCATCCCAGAGAGGCGACCCAGGAGGATACCATGGTCGATGGTATCGAAAGCCGCTGAGAGATCCAGTAGAACTAACAGGGACACACTCCCCCTGTCCAGTTCCCTACGAAGGTCATCCACCAAGGCGACCAAAGCCGTCTCAGTTCCAAAACCGGGCCTGAAACCAGATTGGAATGGATCTAGATAGTCTGTGTCATCCAAAAAGTTCTGGAGCTGAGCAGCCACCACCCGTTCTATTATCTTGCCCAAAAAAGGAATATTGGAGACTGGGCGGTAGTTGCCTAATAGTGAGGGGTCCAGGGAGGGTTTTTTCAATAAAGGTCTTATCACTGCCTCCTTTAAACTAGGGGGCATTCTGCCTTGTTGTAAAGAGGCATAAATCACTTCCCTGGTCCACTCAATCAGTCCCCCTCTGGCATTTTTTATAAGCCAGGAAGGGCAAGGATCCAACATGCAGGTGGTCGGACGCGCCTCTCGAAGGACTTTGTCCACATCTTTGGGTTGAACAAGCTGAAAAGAATCCATTTTAATTAAGCAAGCAGGGGCCAAGGTTACATCCACAGAGGCTGTATCAATTTTGGCGTCTAAGTCAGAGCAAATCTGAGCAACTTTATCTGCAAAATATCGCACAAATTCATGACAGCGGGTTGCTGGGTGGTCAACATCAAATTCATGCAAGAACTCCATCCTCCGTTTTGCCTGGATGCTTTACCTACCACCTATTTTTTTAAAAATTGTAATTGTATTAGTTTTAAGATTTAGAAATGCCCACAAAACAAACAACAACAAAGGTGGCAATACATCCCAAATACCATAGATTGGATGTATTAATTTAAGAACATAAGAAGAGACTTGTTGGATCAGGCCAGTGGCCCATCGAGTCCAGCATCCTGTTCTGACAATGGCCAACCAGATGCCCTTTGTGGGAAGCCCTCAAGCAGGACCTGAGTGCAAGAGCACTCTCTCCTCCTGTGGTTTCCAGCAACTGGGATTCAGAAGCAGGCTGCCTCCAATTGTGGAAGTAGAACATATCCAGGAAGGTGAGCGGCCCCTGAGAGCCTTAAAAATGTACATGTACTGGCTTCAAGTCGATTCCAACTTATGGCGAACTTATGAATAGGGTTTTCATGAGGCTGAGAGGCAGTGACTGGCCCAAGGTCACCCAGTGAGTTTCATGGCTATGTGGGGATTCGAACTCTGGTCTCCCAGGTTGTAGTCCAACACCTTAACCACTTTTGGTTGGCGATCACTCATGACCGAGTAAGATTGTCTTCCAAGATAATTTGGTTGGAAGATGCCTGTGCGTGAATTTGTTTTATGTGGAGAGATCGGCGCATGACGATCAACACACAATCTTGACAGAAAAAGGCTTTGATCCAATGGCATGGATACCATGACGATTGGAAGTCTTTTATCTGCTGCAGCCTTCATCCGCCTTCACAGCCGTTGTAAGTTACACATTGTTATCCTCTGCCTGTTCTGCCATTGAGGACTTTCTTGGATCGTTCTTTGTCTGGTTCCTCTCCCTTGACCTTACCGCCATGGGTGACCCTGCTGGGAGTACATGACTCCCGACAGCATCACTCACAGGGTTCACTGGAACACACAAGCCCACTCACCACTGCAAGGTAACGATCCAGCGAGGGGCTTAACCACTACACCACACTGGCTGAGAGCCTTACCCTCCATGAATTTGCTAATCCTCTTTTTGAAGCTTTCAAAGTTGGTGGCCGTCGCTACATCTTATGGAAGCAAACTCCACCGTTTAAGCGAGTCTAACACTGAGCTCCAGCAACAAGGGAAGCCGCTGTATTCTGAGTCAGTCCGTTGGTCCATCTAAGTTGGCACTGACTGGCAGCGGCTCTCCAGGATTACAGGCAGGAGTCCTTCCTTGCCTTACCTGGAGATGCCAGGGACTGGCTCCTTCTGCATTCAAAGCAGATGCTCTCCTTT
Source organism: Rhineura floridana (assembly GCF_030035675.1). Taxonomy (NCBI): domain Eukaryota; kingdom Metazoa; phylum Chordata; class Lepidosauria; order Squamata; family Rhineuridae; genus Rhineura; species Rhineura floridana. The sequence goes on from NC_084496.1 coordinate 20,956,926, forward strand.
GAGCTACAGCCCTTCCCAGTGGCCCAAGAGGAGCTTTAAGTCTAAGTGGGAATTTGAACCTGTCTTTCCAGCCCATTCCAACCCTCTTCTTCTATGCAGCTTTGATGGTGCGTTTCTCACCTGCACGCACCTACGCTGTCAAAGCTGGGTTTGGAAGCAGAATGCTGACAGACAGACTTGCAGACGTGTCATTTGCTTTTTGGGAAGATCCAAAGCATCCACTGCTGCTGTCAGGTATATACATTCCTCACCTCCATATATGCAACTCCAAGGTCTTAGAAGATCACGCCTAATTAGTATGATAAAAGACCATCTCTTTTATTAGATCTTTCAAGAAGGTAGCAAAAAATATCTAATCAAACAACAATGCGCTGTTGTGCTTCATGTACAGGAAGGGAATGCAAAGCACCTTTCCAGTCTTAGAGGGGGAAATAAATAAATAAGGTGACTGTAATGTGAAGCAAAATGAACCAAGCTTCCTTTTGTGTTGATTTATGTGCTGTTGACATTAAAAAAGGGGGGGCAGCCAGTATGGTTCGGATCCTGCTACAAATCCTTTAAAAAAATTCACTTGCAGACACTGATGTAGTTAGTTTTAGATTCTGGCAGTGGCACCTTGTGGCTCCATGTCAGTGGAGCCGTGGAATCCACTCTGGGTTTTAGTCTGAACTTTCAAGGAGCTTCAACTTTACAAGGTGCTTCAGCAATGTTTTAAAAAAGCAGTTTTTACAAAAAATCATATATTTGGGGAAATGTGCATAAAAATGAATATATTCATGGAAATAACATGCAAAAATGCATTATATTAGGAGAAATTGCTTGCCAAAATGTGTACATTAGTCAAAACTGCATAAAAATGGTTTAGTTGAAGAAATTCACACCAAAATGCTGAAGAATTTTCATAAGGATTTTTTAAAAAAACACAAATTTCTGCAGAAATGTAGAGAACCAAATTTAAGGCTGGGAAAAGGAGAAACCGAGAGAACTAACATTAACAGATCCTTCCATCCCTAGAGACCAGTTAAGGAAATTGACTCCAAGAGAGAATTAAATTTATATTTTATGAGTGCATGCTAAATTAAATCATCATCCTGTGTCCTATATTCCCCCCCCCAAGAATCCTGGGAACTGTAGCACCCCTCACAAGGCTACAATTCTCAGGACTCTTTGGGGAAAACCATGTGCTTGAAATGTATCACATGTGCGCAACCTGGATGATAAAGGCACACTGGTTTACCCATGCGGTAGAAGGAAGGGGTGGAATCCAGGTAAGTTATAGACTGTCTGCTCCACACACAGAGTCAGACATTACCTGAGAATATACCACTTCACATTGCATGTGGGGAGATCACATGTTTTTATTATGACACAATAATACTGTCTCCAGAGTGCTTTAACCAGTCAATCCCTCTTCCCAGGGAATTCTGGGAACTGTAGCTCTGTGAGGGGAATAGGGGTCTCCTTACAACTCCCAGCATCCTTTACAAGCTACAGTTCCCCGGAAGCTTTGGGGGAAGCCATGCCTGTTTAAAGAGGTATGATATTGATTTAAATGTCTACCAGTGGTATAGTTGTCTGGAGTCTTGGGTGTGTGTGTCTGAGACGCCTTACTTTTTTGAGAGCAGGGTCCCTATGTCTCCAGCATCCTATGAACTGATCAGCATGAAAGGGGAGTGTTTTAGCCACTGAAAAAAGTCTTCGAATGGGCTTCCTTGTCCTTTCCTGCTGATTGGAGCCAATCAGAGTGAAAGGAAATGAGTCAGCCACTGAGAAGACTCTCTCCAGTAGCTAGCAGTCTCCCCTTTCATGCTTATTGGCTCCTAGGGGCATCTGTTGTTGTGGGAGAAGACATTAACAAAGATCTCATTCTGAACCCACAGCAAAAAAGGGGGGCATGACTGTGACTATCATGAAGGGACCCTGCACTTCTTAATTTGCCACTACACTACTGGCTTTTTCTTTCAGCTAAGTATACCCCATTCCATCCACTTTTCCTCCTAGGATTCGTTTTCCTTCTGACAAATGAGTGTCTCGTTTCTCTCCGTAAGAGAGCTGTCCCAGTCTGGGTGGCAAAAAGCAAAAAAACTGACTCTGAGGTTGTGCAGAATGCCTTCTCCTCCTCCTCCTGGGTGACGCCTCTCCTCATCTTCCTTGTTGGAGGCATCTTTGTGGCATGCCCACAGAGCAGCTGCTACTGTGTCATTCTGAAGGGGCTCCTGCCACTCAGCGATGGATCAATGGTGCTCTGTCAGCCTTCACGACAGCTGCAGCAAAGACACTGGGAGTGCAAGGGAGCAGGGTGGGAATAATGGAGCTGAACTGTGTCTTATTGATCCATCCAGGCGAGATGGCTATCCGGGAATCGGGTCAGTGGAGGAGCAAGGGAGCAACAAAATGCTTCAAAGGAGCTCTCCCTGCCCCCCCATGCTCCAATGTTTTTATTTAACAAGGCAGTCCCAGATTTTTTTAGTGGCTGGCCAGGGCTGCAGCCAGGATGGGGCCAGTGGGTGCACTGCTACCCTACCCAGATGGCTGCAACTGCCTTGCCCGGTCTAGGATTTTGTTCTGAAAAACTTCCTTTTAAAAACTTTGGGATATTAACAGGCTCCATTGAAAGTAAGGGAGCTGGTTTCAAAGCAGCAACTGTGCTGGGCTGTTGTGATTTTAATCTGTAGCAGCTGGTGCTCCCTGTTGGGAGTAAAGCACCAATGCAGGTAACAAGTAACCTGAACTAGTGGGGGGCAACAGACAGAAAGGCAACCTGTTCTTCCTGGCGGATTCCTTCTTTAGTAAGTACTTGTTTGTTTTTCTCAGGCTTTACTTCCTTCCTCTTCCTTTCTAGTCAGTCAGAGAGAGTGCTGTGAGTGTGAGTCTCATGTCCTGTACTCAGGATGACTTTATTTCCCAGTAGTAATAAACCTTAAATTTCTTTATTTTTTTCCAACCAACTGTCTTACCAGACTATTGATTCTGTATTACTCCAATACTCTCCCCCAAAATGGCAGCAATAGGTTGCATCCAATGCTAACCCCACTCAAAGTAGATCCATATAAATTAATGGACTTGACTAACGCAGGCCATTCATTTCAATGGGTCTACTTTGAGTACAATTTAGTTTGAGACAGGTCAATGCTCCAATCTTCACCCAACTTTTACAGAGTCAGATCATTGGTCCATCTAGCTCAGTGCTGTCCACACCGACTGGCAGCCGCTCTCTAGGATTTCAAGCCAGGAGTCTCTCCCAGCCTTGTTTTGAGACACCAGATATTGAACCTGGGACTGTCTGTATTCAAGGCAGGTGCTTGCCCCTGAGCTATGGCCCTTTCCCAGCTCAGGGTGGGTTTGTCAGAGCACAACCACAAGAAATAACATTTATTTGGGGGCATTTATACCCTACTCTAGCCAACAAGGCTCCTAGAGTAGATTACAAAAAGGCAGTATCAAGATGGTCCCTGCCCTTACACTTACAGTAAAAAAACACAAGACACAGGAGGAAAAAGGAGTGGGGAGGGAAGAGGAAGAAAACAAGCTCAAGCACAAGGTCTTATAATTAGCATTCTTATAATGGCATCATATCACTCCTATCTATGTAGATTTTGGCCACCTAGGAAACCAGCAACTCCTCACCCACGTCAGTGGTGGTTCTGGCTGCCTTGCCTAAGTTACCCATTACTTTCTTCTTAAAGCATCCTGCTATACTTACAAGCGAAACGGTGGGAAACACACGCACACCCGGCTGTGGGGACGAAGGATGGAAGGATCTGTCCATTTTAGTAATTTCATTTTCTCATTTTTCCAATTCCATCTTATCTTGGAATGTCCAGTGGCCTGCCTGGGGGTGGGCAAGCTGTTGCAGAGCCTGAGAACATAGGATGCCTAGGAAGATCCTCTAAATGAGGGATGGGGAAACTTTTTCAGTCTGAGGGCCGCATTCCCTTTTCGACAACCTGCCAGGGGCCACATGCCAGCAGTGGGTGGGGACAAAGTAAAAGGGGGCAGAGCAACAAATGCAGAGCTTGGAAAAGTTACTTTTCCAAGCTCTGAACAAATGTAAATGTTATGTTTGTACGGTAGCTTGTTCCTACACGCACTCAGGCACCGCTTGCTGTCCTCTGTCCAGAGAAGCAACAAGCATGGTCAGAGTTCAAGGGCACATTCCAGGCACGAAAAATACTCAAGGAGAGTGTGAAACAGATCCAGTGAGGAGCAAGGCCTGGGAAGAGGGGGTGTGTTCTAGGGAGAGCCCTAAGGGCAAGACAGAGAAGGCTGCAGGGCCTCATTTGGCTCCTGGGCCTCAAGCTATTTGTCTATCTAATATTCAGCATCAGAGTCAGTATGTCACACTGAACACCAGTTGCTGGAGATCATGAGTGGGAGAGGGCTATTGTGTTCGTGCCCTGCTTGTGAGCTTTCAAGAGGCTTCCAGTTGGCCACCGTGAGAACATGATGCTGGACCAAATGACAATCACCCCTTTTGAGATTTGGTCCAGTATGGGGTGTTACTGGGATACATTGTTTAACAGTCAAGGCTTGCAAATGAACTTCCTCTGAATGCCCAAAGGAACTTAGTGTTAGGCTCAATAGTAAATCGGTAGATACTAATTTATTTACATGTGCAGCTATTTCAAAAGCAATAAAAAAAGCAACACACTCATTCTCGCTGGCTATCAAAGTCTTCTAAAAATAGCAATTGCAAAATTATTAGATCACAAAAGCAGTCCACACAGCCGCTGAACCCGCTTTTGCTACGAGGCCTTCCCCAGTAGCATGTGCATAATGACTCGAGTCCAATTATAGAATGGAATGATAGAGTTACACAAAAAACGATCGTAATTTCTGAAATGGCTCTTTTGAGTCCACTTTGATAGCCTGTGAAAAAGCGTGTGTTGAAAGTGTTGTTGCTTGAAGTGTTGCTTTGTGGAAAGTATATAATTAAGTGATCATGAATATCAAATATATGTGTAAATAAGTGATCATGATGATCATAAATAAGTGAGCATGCTTTTGTTGCTGACGCCATCTCGGACTTTCTCTGGATACGTGTTCTTGTTGTTTGGACAGTGTTATCCTACACATGCCTTGGGGGCCCTTTGCCACATGACAGGTAGAGATTTTCTGATTCAGTTCTCTCAGTTTCTCATTTTTCCAATATTAAATTCAGTTCTCTACATTTCTGCAGCAATCTGTGAGTTTTTTTAAAAGAAATCCTCATGAAAATTCTTCACCATTTTAGTGCGAATTTCTCCACATAAACACATTTTTGTAGGCAGTTTTGACAAAGGTACACATATTTGCAAGTCATTTCTCATCATTTCATGCCTTTTCGCATGTTATTTTCTCTCATGTATTCATTTTTATGAACATTTCTCCCTAATATATGCATTTTTGTAAATGTTGTTTAGTTGGCGAACTGCAACCCAAAATTCTAATAAGTGCACATTTTGAAGGATGGCTATGTTTCGGTTCTCATATTGTTTTGGAAATTGCAAATTTGATCAATTCTGCTTGAAATGCGAACTGAATCGAAATTCTCGCCCATCCCTAATGACAGGCAACTATGAATTGCCATCTTTCCTCAATGACTCAGAGCACCCAGTGTAGTGTCCCTCGACGTGGATTGATGCAAAAACAGGATGAAAGGGACATGTAAGTGAACACATTATTACAGACTGGAACTATACTGATCTGTCTGTTCTGACGCATGCATGCTTTGCAATCTCTGGCAGAGAAAACAAATCTTTCTGCTGACGGCCGTGCTAACTCTTCAAAATCATCACACCATGGAAAATATCAATAGCAATCCAGTTATGTTGTATTTTTAACCAGGCTTTAACATGCAGTTGCTTTGTGTTAAGTCAATTTAGCTAGAGCTTGGTGGCAGCGGAATGAAGATGAAAAGGGAGCTCTTGGGGGTATGGAATAGGTTCTTTCTGACCCCAGGCTGCATCTCTTGGAAAAAGGCCTAAGTACATCAAAGATGCAAGTTAGGGTGGGCACATGTTCCAGAAGCATGAAACCCCACATTTCATGTGCAAACATAGAAAATGAGTCTTGTGGCACCCTCAGGAAGAACAGACCGCACCAGCATTGGTAGAGATGCCCATTTCACTAGATGCCCCTGATCTGATGACATGGTCACTTCTGCCTGAGGCACAAGGAACCTTTTTCAAACTTGGGGCCACACTCCCTCCTGGGTAACCTTCTGGGGGCCACTTGCCAGTGGTGGACAGGAGCAGAGGCAAAAGTGGTCAGAGCAAATAATGTACATTTTACCTTTGTACAGTAGGCTAGTTTCTATACATACTCCCACACATCTCTCTTTCTTTCATCCGGGCAAGCAAGAGGCATGATCAGGGTTCAAAGACCCATTCCAGCAAGGAAAGAAAAAGCATCCAAGAAGGGTGCAAATGAGGGCCAGTAGCCAGTGTGGCTGGGGAAAGTGTATGTGTGTGATTTTTTTTAAAAAAGTATTTTATTGTTTTCCGTAATAGAAAGAGCAAAACACAAAATACCAAAACAGAAATCAGGTCTCACATTTACAATGATACAGGTAAGATAAAAGAGAAAGAACCAAGCAAGGGTCGGAGAACAATTTATCCAGCAGGGTCTCAACAAAGAACCCTCCCTCCCCCACCAAAATGGTTTGTGAGTTAGTGGAGGGCGCTTACCATCAGCTGATTCATTGATAAAAGAAAAGAAGGGAAACCACATCTCTTCAGATGAGATTTGGGTCTCCTCTAGCCTAGCAAACCGAGCCAGTTAGTGTTTCAGAGAGAGCAAGGAACCAGATCCCCCCATACCAGTTTTCTAAAGTAAAGTCCACCAAAGCTTTCCAGCCGCTTGTGATCGTTGAGCAAGCAGCTACCAAAAGGAAAGTGGTGAGATCCATATGCAACCACTTGGGGGCCTAACTGCAGCGAGAGGAGAGCTAAGGCCGGAGACTTAGGCTGTGGGCACACTAGTCGCTTCAAAAGCAGCAAGAATGGCTTTTCCAGGTGTGTTTTGAAGCGATTCTGCCCTCTGCTGGCCACACCTCTACTGCTGACTTCAGACCTTTAAGGACCGCCCACAGCAAGTGTTGGGCCAACCACTGTCTCTGCCTGAAGCTTGCAGCAAAGAGTTTCCTTTGGCCACCCTCGAAAACAAATGGGTTGATCTATCAATCAGTTGCGAAATCTGTCTGAAGCTGAATAAAAGAAATATGCACTCGGGCTGATCCGACCAGGTTTTAGAGTAAAAGGGGGTGGAACTTGACTAGTGCTGTGTGCCCCTGTTTTCAGAAAAGCAACGTGGAGACACACTGGAACTGGCACAACAGTCAGTGGGTCTGTATCCTTAGGCACCGATTGGGATGTAATCCTGGAGAGGTGACCAAACACCTTATCCCAGCAGTTTGCCACATAGGCACAATAGCACCACATGTGCATTAGGGTACCCTGCTCAGCACATCCTCTCCACCAATTTGGGTTATAGCTGGGTTCACGTAGCTCAAATGAAGTGGAGTTAGGTGCCATTAGAGAATTACTTTTAAAGTCTCTTCATGGACTGACGCTGAAACAGTTTTAAAGGGAGGTCTGTGTCAGATCATGTTTCAAGCCTCATCTGGAATAGTAGCACCCAAATCCCTTTCCCAAGCTTCTTTTAGACCTCCTAGGTTTCCAAAAAGAACAGACATCACCATGTTATACATTAAAGAAATAGTCACCCTAGCTTATGATGACACTGCATATAATCCCTCTCAAATGGCGTCAATAATCTATTTGGCGTTTGACTATCCGACTCAGAGCGAAACTACAAAGCTGGGTAGCATGAAGCCATGAGCATTCAGAAGGGATGTAACCTTGCAATCCGGGAACTGCTATGTGTAACATCCTCACACTCCTTACGCCACCATGCCATTTGAATACGCTGGACACACTAGCAACCACTGCAGAGACCACCTTTGGAGGACCCCTTGCCTCGGAGAGCTGCTGCTGCCAAGGACCCACAACTGGAGGCCTTGCTGGCCTCACACAAGGTGACACTGGTTTGAGGTCCATTCATTGGACTTTGACCATGACCTGCCATCTTCCCTAAAAGGACTTGCATGCCCTAAGGTGTGCTCCTTTGCACTATTGTTAGTCAAACCATCTCCTGCATGCACCCGACTTCTGCGGGAGTGATATATGCTGATTCCTTGCCTGTAATTGATCTTAGGGGAGAGGGCCAGCAACTGCTCCTGGGACTTAGGGGCCCTGTCCAGAAAAATATATTGCAGTCACAGAACTCTGTCCTGCTCCCAGAGTTGAAATTGTTTAGGTCGACCCAGGTGAGCGACGTTCAGGTGATCCAAAGCAGGGAACAGAGGGGAGAGGGAGGGGGCAATATGCTTTTGCCAACGACTTCATATTTTAAGGGTGTTGATCAAGAAAGGATTTTTTAAGGAGTTTAGTGTGGTGTTAGCATTCCAAAGGGAACCACCAATAATGGGGGCATTGCACAGGATTATTCCATGGAAACTCTATAAGTCAAATCAATATTATGCAAAAGTGGAGGTAAATGCCTAAATTGACACACTTCCCAATAGAGTTTTAAATTTGGGATTCACTCCTCCCACCAGTGAATGCTTATGCACGACTCTATCTCCCACGCATGCTTTCTTGTCCCTATGACAAAAGTCCACCAAAAAACTTTGCCAGTGCTTCAATAAAGATAAGGGAAGCTTTTACAGATAGTGTCTGAAACAAATATAGAATTTTTGGAAGTACCATAATCTTAATTGCAGCAATCCTGCCCAATCCGGAGAGATTATGGAGAACGCCATGACTTCATGCTACATTTGAGGATTAGGATAAGAGCCCCTCTAGTTGTGTCTATGTAATTGAGTCAAATCCTTAGTAATGATGACCCTTAAACACCTAAAGCAGGCATTTTAGTGCTCCAGATAAACACATTTGGGTATGCAGTTTTGATTGACATGCTTTCCCAAGCAATTCCTCCCAATATAATGCATTTTTGTATGTTGTTTTCACAAATATATTAATGTTTATGCACACTTTCCCTAATATATGCATTTTTGTAAAGATTCGTTGAGTGGAGAGGTGCACTGCAACATTCAGAGAAGTGCAGATTTCAAAGGACAGCTGTGTTTGGATTGCATATTGGTTCAAGAAATGTGAATGAGGGAGTTGCTCATTAAAATGCAAACAAAATCAAATTTCTCCTCCATTCCTAGTCCTAAACCCTTAAAAATCAAAACCACAGCACTGTGGCAGGTCAATGCCAGAGCCGGGCACTTGGAAACATAATATGCATTGGTGCATAATAAGCCTCAGTTGTTGGGGAGGAATGAGTTAATGAGCACTTGCCTGCCTGAGCTCGCCCAGGAGTAGGGATGGGGGAGGAATTCAACCAGTTTGCATTTCAAGCCAAATTAATCAAATTTGCGCTTTCCAAAACAATATGAGAACTGAAACACAGACATCCTTCATAATTTGCACATATCTGAATGTTGCAGTGCACCTCTCCACACAAAGAATCTTTACAAAAAAGCATATATTAGGGGAAAGTGTGCATAAACATGAATATATTTGTGAAAACAACATACAAAAATGCATTATATTGGGAGGAATTGCTTGCAAAAATATAATGTACATTAGTCAAAACTACATACAAAAATTTGTTTAGCAGGAGAAATTCACAGTAAAATGCTGAATAATTTTCATGAGGACTTTTTTTAAAAAAATTACAAATTGCTGCAGAAATGCAGAGAACTGAGTTTAAGATTGGCAAAGTGAGAAGCAAGAAAAGCGAAATTGACAGAGCCTTCCCTCCCTACTCAGGGGTGAGAAGGAAGGTAGGGCCACTGACTCTAGCCCTTTTCTGATTAATAAGGTGGACTCTGTTAACAGATTAGTTGTCAGTCTGGCCCATATCCTTTCAGATCCAAGCTGCTTCTCTGGACAAGACCGCTAAAGTCTCCTTGTTGCTAGCATCACTTTCCGATCTTGCAGAAGGGCAGCTGCATGCTCTGTGTCAGTTTCTCTCCCTCTTTCTCCCATTCTGCCCTCTCCTTTCTGCTGTTTTTTAATTACACACTTGGAAAGGATTTTGCCTTGCACTCTGCAAAACAGCCGTGTTAATTAAAATGTCGGTCTGGGCCCGGGAAAGAGAGGGAGCCCCATGCCGGGGAAAACAGATGGTGACTTCTAGTCTGGTGTCACCACATGTCAGGAGCCAAGCTGATTGAAGGCCATGCAAAAGACAGGGAGGAGGAAACCTGAGAGCTCTTTCTATCCTGAAGCTACTGGCCAAGGTGCTCTGTTCCATTGGCATCTTTACCTGCCAAATTAAAAACTGTTTTGCTTTGTTTCAGGTCCCCACATTCTGTATCTCACAGCACAGCAGAGTTGACAGTCAACCAGGAAAAAAAAAATATATCTTGGCTGCAGGTTTCTTTTGTGCTAGATGCTAGAATTTCCTGGGCAAGGGAACTCAGAGTGCTGGTTTTAGACTTTAGGAATGGGAAACCTCATGCCAAGGGGTCAAATATGATGCTCCAAGCCTCTTTATCTCACCCTTGGGACTTTCCCCCATGCCACACCACTCCATACTGACAGTAGTGTAATGGCAAATTCAGAAGTGTAGGGTAACTTCATGGTAGTCATGCCACGCCCCCTCACAGCCACTCCCCCTTTCCCACTTTCCCTCGCCTCCCTTGTTCTCCCTGTCATCTCCCGAGCCAATCGCATGAAAGGAGAACCTGTGTGTTAGCTACAGAGAAGAGTCTTCTCAGTGGCTGGCTCACTTCCTTTCATTCTGATTTGCTCCAATCAGCATAAAAGAAAAAGGACTCTTCTTAGTGGCTAAAACGCTCCCTTTTCATGCTTATTAGCTTTGGCTTGTACATAGGGACCTGGCTGGGACCCTTACAAGATCTGAACAGGGTTGTTCATGACAGATGCTCTTGGAGGTCACTGATTCATAGGGTCGCCATAAGTTGTAATCGACTTGAAGGCACATAACAACAACAACTAAGTGGTGGCTGGTGGCTCCATGTTAGTGGGGCAGTGAAATCCATTCCAGGTTTTTGTCCTAACTTTTGAGGTGCTGTCCAAGTGCCAGTATCCTGCACACAAGAGAGAAAAAGACTTTAGCTACTGTTGAAAGCTATATACTCAATTTCTGAAATTTTCAGATAAGCAGGAAAAAACAACAGTTTTCTGGCCTTACAATGGGGTCTAGCTACTGTTTGCAGGTCAAAAAATCCTGTGTCAATCACACTTGACTCACTTATTGGCTACAAACCTGAAAGGGCAGGGTTAGAACAGCCAACTACGAGCTCATTTAACAGAAGTTGCGGGTGGGTAGGTGATGTTTTGGTGTATATCTGGTGAACCACATCACCTAGAAACTTAATTTACAAAAAGAAAGAAAGCTGATGAAAGTTAAAGAGGAAAGCACAAAAGCAGGACCACAGCTGAATGTCAAAAAGATTAAATAATGACAACAGAAGATTTATGTAACTTTAAAGTTGACAATGAGGACATTGAACTTGTCAAAGATTACCAATACCTCGGCACAATCATTAACCAAACTGGAGACAATAGTCAAGAAATGAGAAGAAGGCTAGGACTGGGGAGGGCAGCTATGAGAGAACTAGAAAAGGTCCTCAAATGCAACAATGTATCACTGAACACCAAAGTCAGGATCATTCAGACCATGGTATTCCCGATCTCTGTGTATGAATGTGAAAGTTTTGAGTAGACATGGTTAGGATTGTGCTGTAAATTAATGGGAATTTTGAGTGAACATAGCAAAGAATTAGGTTTGTATTGTAAATCTTTCTCTTCCCCCCTCCAATCCTATTTTTAAAGCAATTAGGCAGGGCTTACTTAGGTATCACGGCTTTTATTATGTAGGAAACCAACACTGATTTTTATATATATATATTCTACAGTGACCAACTGGTTTTGCCAATAAACTATTGCTCCGGCCTTCGAGTGCTGCTGTGCAATGCCAGGTCTGTCGCCCAGAAGACATCCCTCATCCATGATATGATACTGGATGAGGGTGCAGACCTAGCATGCATTACGGAAACCTGGCTGGATGAAGCTTCCGCTCCTACTCTGGCTGCCATGTGCACAGCTGGGTTTTCGTATGCACAGCAGCCGAGGGTTGGTAGTCGGGGAGGGGGAGTGGCGGTTATTTATCGAAGGTCCTTGGTTATCACCAGACCCCCACTCTATGAGACCAAGGTGGCAGATTGCATGTACTGGAGGTTGGGACCAAAGGGCAGTCTAGGGATTCTGCTTGTGTAACGCCCACCCCGCTGCACAACGGAATCCCTGGCCGAGGTGCTGGGGCTGGTCTCGGATGTGCGGGTGCAGTCCCCAAACCTTTTGGTGTTGGGGGACTTCAATGTGCACTCGGAGGCCAGTCTCACTGGAGCACCTCAGGACTTCTTGGAAACCATGGCTTCCTGGGAGCTGCACCTTATTTCAATGGGCCCCACCCATGTAGCCGGTCATGCACTCGACCTTGTGTTTGTCTCGGGAGAGGAGGGGAGTGGTCTGAAAATTGGAGATACATCCATCACCCCCTTGTCATGGTCAGATCACCACCTGGTGAGGATGGACCTCTCACTGCCGCAAACCCTCTGTGGGGTTGAAGGGCCCATTAAGATGCTCCGCCCCAGGCGTCTGATGGAGCCAGATGGATTCTTGAATACGCTTGGGGATACTTTGGAGCAAGGAAACAGCCACTTGGCTGAGGCCCTGGTGGAGGGCTGGAATGCCATGATCACCGGGGCACTGAACCGAGTGGCTCCAAAATGCCCTCTCCCCCTGAACAGAACTCAGACGGCACCGTGGTTTACCCCACGGTTGTGAACTCTGAGGCGGGAGGTGAGACGGCTAGAGCGCCGGTGGCGAAAGTCTCACTCTGAGGACGATCGAACAGAGCTTGGAAGATTACTTTTAAAAAGTAATAAATTACAGTTACAGTTGCATGGCCCAAAAAAGTAGTAATTACCGTTACAATTACGATTGCTCTGAAAGTAACGAATTACTTTACTTTTCCTCCAAAGTAATCACTACAATTACATTTCAGTTACTTAAAAAAAACACCTACAAGGTTCTGGCCTTGGCTGCTGCACATCTAAGTAGCCTAAAACAACATTAAAAATAAACAAACACATACAGAGGTAGTGGAATAATTACTTTTATTCATTACATAGCAATGGTGGTCTCTCTGCTGGTACGGGTGGTGGGGAGGGAGGCAGAGGCTACTACTCAGATCTTTGCACGTCAAACCAAGTGCAACCCCCCCAGTCAGCCAGCCAGCATAATCTCTCTCACTTAACCACCTCCCAGACTCTGCCCTGCCACCAACTAAGGGACACTCACTCAAGCAAACATTTTCCCGAGATGCAAAAAAGTTAAACTTCTGCAAATGCTGCACAGTAGCCAGAGAGGGTGGTGGAGGCCACTTTGTGTGCCAAGTGAAAACACAGTATACACACACACACACACCCTCCACAGTTCTTTATCTCCATTCTGCTGCTGCCTCCTTCTCCTCCTTTATCCATGTTCTTGACCTCTGGATCTTTTTTCCCTCCACTCCATTCTTCACCATCGCCATCCATTTTTTAAAATAATTGTTTTCTCCACTCCACCCCATCTCACTCTCTGCCTCCTCCCTCATTGCCTCCTACCCACCCACAGAGCATGAGGAAAGAGCGACACTGCACAGAAGCCCAGTTTGAGGCACATGATTTTCATCCACAGATCAGAGGAGCAGAAGACTTCCCCTGCTCCCCCCCAAGTAATGCCCAAAAGTAATTCTGGAAAAGTTACAATTACTCCACAAAAGTAGTAAAATTACTCCTAGTTCTGTTACAATCAAAATGTAAAGGAATTACCCACTCGTTACTCTAAAAAGTAATGAATTACAAGTAATTTGTTACTTGTAACTAGTTACTTCCAAGCTCTGCGATCGAACACTGGTTAGAGCCGCTGCTGCAGCCTATCATGTGGCAATAAGGGCAACAAAAAAGGATTTTTATGCTGCCTCTATTGCATCTGCAGAGTGCTGTCCCAGGAGACTGTTCCAAGTGGTCCGGAGCCTGGTCGGTCCAGTTGCTCTGGTACTGCTGGAACGTGATAAGGTCTCCTGTGATGAGTTTGCTAAATACTTTGCGGATAAAATCGATCGTATTAAATGCGATATTCCATACACTGTGGATACAGGAAGTGAGCCAGAGGTGATCAGTGTTGCTTCGGTGGCGTGGGATCGGTTTCAGCTTCTTCCCTCTGAGGAAGTGGACAAGGTGCTTTCAACTTTAAAGCCGACCACCTGCCTACTTGATCCTTGCCCTTCGTGGCTCATCATGAGCTGCAAAGATCGACTGGGAGAGAGAATCAAGCTGATGGTAAATGCATCGCTTGAAGAGGGAGTAATGCCATCAGTGCTCAAGGAGGCGATAATAAAACCAATCTTAAAAAAGCCCTCCTTGAACCCTCAAGATCTGAACAACTTTCGCCCAGTCTCAAATGTGCCATTCTTAGGCAAGGCAGTTAAGCGGGTGGTGGCTAAACAGCTGCAAGCACACTTGGAAGAAACGGATTATCTAGATCCATTTCAATCGGGCTTCAGACCAGGACATGGGACTGATACAGCCTTGGGCGCCTTGGTAGATGATATGAGAAGGGTGTGGGATAGAGGCAAATGCACCTTCCTTGTCCTTCTCGATCTCTCAGCGGCTTTTGATACCGTTGACCACGGTATCATCTTGGACCGCCTGCAGAGGTTAGGTATTGGGGGCACTGTATTGCAGTGGTTCCATTCCTCTCTGGGAGGTACCAAAGAGTAGCACTGGAGGAGGAGGTCTCAGATCCCTGGCCCCTCATTTGTGGGGTACCACAGGGGTCTATCCTTTCTCCAATGCTTTTTAACATCTATATAAAGCCGCTGGGAGCAATCATCAGGAGATTTGGGCTGCAGTGTCATCAGTATGTGGATGACACACAGCTCTCTCTCTCATTTAAATCTTCACCAAGGTTGGCTGTGGAAACCATGTCCAAATGTCTGGAGTCGGTGAGTGGCTGGATGGGAAGGAATAAGCTGAAGCTAAATCCTGACAAAACCGAGGTGCTGTTTGTGGGAGACAAGGGAAGGTTGGGAGATATAGACCTGGTGCTTAACGGGGTATGACTGCCCCTGAAAGACCAGGTCCGTAGCCTGGGGGTCATTCTTGACTCCCAGATGTCCATGGAGGCTCAAGTTTCGGCTGTGAGTTGGGCAGCTCTGTATCAACTCCATCTGATACGGAGGCTACGCCCTTACCTTCGCAATCATCTGCTCCCACCGGTGGTACATGCCCTGATCACCACTCGCCTAGACTACTGTAATGCGCTCTACATGGGGCTACCTGTCGTGCTGTGCGAAAGTTGCGTTGCCCAGAGACCAAGGAAAGATTAGTAGCCGGGTTGCCAGAGATCAGACAAACCAAGACAGTCTAAAGTTTTAAGAGGCTTTATTACCACTAGCCTGTTCATTAGACGTATTCCAGCTCTCTCTAACTCCTATCACAACCCCCACAGTTTGCTTTTGGTTCTACCAGCATTAAATACACAAACAGTGCCCTTGTGAGAAACATCTGCTCTGTCGGCCTTGGCACCTCTCTATGGTTAACCCCATAATAGCTGGTTCTCCACAGTCTTTATGGAACACACACATCTCTGCATTCATGAGTGGTCAACAGCCCCCACCTTCCATAAAGACAGTCACATTTCATATCTCTAATACATCAGCACATTTCATCTATTACAGTGCATTTTACATTCCTGCTTTTACATCAGTTACATTTTTCAGTTTCCTTTATTTACACACACGAGGTTTCATACATGTCATGTACAGAGTATCACCATCTGTTTCTTTGTCTGTGTTTGAGTCTTGGCCTCTGACATTTTCTACTTTAAATCTATCTGGAGGCTTCCCCAAATTAGCTCTCTCAGAGCGTCTCAACAGTTGAGTAAGCACACCTTTCTCTGTGCCACCACTATCTGAACTAGTACCAGGCATTTCGTCTTCTTCTTTCACCTCCTGTTGTGTGTGTGTGTTATTTGCTCCATTTAACTCAACACATTTGTTTTGTTCCCATTCCTGACCTGGAACCTTTATGCTTCTGCTAAGCACTACCTGCCTTTGCTCAGGCACCCACACTCTGTAGTATGCGTTTTGATATCCAAGCACATGTCCCTTTTGTGCTCTTGGGGCCAGTTTACCTTGCCTTTTTCCTTTGGGTACGTGCACCCAGCACTTCGCCCCAAACCTCACAATGTGAGCCAACCTTGGCTTCTTTCCTGTCAGGTTCTCATAAGGAGACATACCGAGGGCTCTATGCAACAGCCTGTTTTGTATATAAGCAGCGTACAGGATGCATTCTCCCCAAAATGCGTTTGTCAGTTCTGAGTCATCTAGCATGGCTTTTGTGGCCTCTTGCAAGGACCTATTTTCCTCTCCGCGGTCCCATTCTGAAAGGGTGAAAGCGGAGCAGTAAAGTTTTGCTCTATGCCTTTACTCTCTAAGTATTCTCTCAATGCTTTGCTTGTAAATTCACCTCCCTGATCTGAACGTATGCGTTTCACTGTGACACCATGCTGTACTTCTATTTTCTTTATAAACTCTCGCAGTTTCCTCTCTGCCTCGTCTTTTCCCTTAAGCAAATAAACATTGCAAAACCATGTGTAATCATCCACCACAACCATAAAGTACTTTGCACCTCCCTTTGAACTCTGCAATGGACCTGCCAAGTCAATGTGAATTAATTGATATGGTGCGTCTGTAGTGCATTTTGCTTCTTTGTTTATTGGAGCTACTGTGGCTTTTGCTTTGTTGCATGCATCACAATCAACAAACTGCCCACACTCCTTGAGCTTCACATCCTCACTGTGTTTTGGTGTTTTCATAATAGTTTCATAGTTAGCATGTCCTAGACTCCTGTGCCATTTATGCACGCAGCTCTCATGTGGCTGTCCGTTTGCACTCAGTGTAGCACACCCTGCGTGTTCACTTGGAATGACAAATAGAGCGTCTTTTAAGCTCCCTTGCATACAGACCTTATTCCCCTGTTGCACAATACATTTCCCATATGCAAATGTTACAATGTAACCCATGTCATTCAACTTCTTAACTGACAATATATTGCTTTCTAACAGTGGCACATACAAAACATCAGTAATTATTGTTTTCAGCTTACATAATTTCACTGTTCCACATCCCAAAATGTCCCGTGTTGATCCATCAGCCAAAACAACAGTCTCTGTCACAGATTTCAAAGTGTGAAACAAGTTCCGGTCCCTTACCAAAGAATGGGTTGCCCCCGAATCCAGCACCCATGCCGTGCTTTCAGATTTATGAGTCTCTGCACTCACTCATTGCACGCTTGATTGCTGCCAGCCTCGGCCTTTCCGCTTGGCTGCACAGTCTCGCTGAAGATGAGTTCTAGCACCACAGGAATAACATGCTTTCAGTCCATGAGCTGTGTCTTTGAAGTGCATCTGTTTACGTCCTTTTGGCTCCATCTTTTTGGCCTCCTTTCTTTGCTCCCATTCCTCAATCAATTTGCCCATCACGTACTGTTCCGTCAAACCCGCGTCAGGCATGGCTTCCATCGACGTAACGAGAGAGTCCCAAGTTTCATCCAGGGAAGACAGGATGATATACACCCTTTGAAGCTGCATGTGTTCTACCTGTCTCTCCTGTAATTCAGCAAACAGCCGTCTAAATTCCATCAGATGCTCAGACATCGAGCTTCCTTCAGCCAGTCTCATCTGATAAAGCCGTCTCGCCAAATATATTTTACTTCCCGCTGTTTGTCTCACATGAACCCCATTCAAAACTGTCCACATGTGCCTTGCTGTTGGCTCATTTTGAACATACAACAACTGAGAGTCTGATAACGCCAATATTATATATGATCTTGCCTTTTCATCTTTTCTTGTCCACGCAAGCTGAGGAGCCGCCGGTGGGGCTGCATCAATCACCTCCCAGAGGTCTTCCTTCATCAGGAACGCTTGCATACGAAGTCTCCAGCTGGCATAATTCTTCTCTGTGAGCCGTTCCAGAGGCATCCCGGCTGATAACGCGACAGCCATACTCAGCAGCACACTTCTGCTCACCTCTCCAACACATGGCCACGTCTCCAAGCTTCTGTCTTGCTTGCCTTTGGCTAGAAACTGTCCTTAGGCTGGGCCTTAGGCTGGGCCCATAACCCCTGTCGTGCTGTGCGAAAGTTGCGTTGCCCAGAGACCAAGGAAAGATTAGTAGCCGGGTTGCCAGAGATCAGACAAACCAAGACAGTCTAAAGTTTTAAGAGGCTTTATTACCACTAGCCTGTTCATTAGACATATTCCAGCTCTCTCTAACTCCTATCACAACCCCCACAGTTTGCTTTTGGTTCTACCAGCATTAAATACACAAACAGTGCCCTTGTGAGAAACATCTGCTCTGTCGGCCTTGGCACCTCTCTGCTGCTGGTTAACCCCATAATAGCTGGTTCTCCACAGTCTTTATGGAACACACACATCTCTGCATTCATGAGTGGTCAACATTACCCCTGAAAACGGTTCGGAAGTTACAGCTGGTACAAAATGCAGCGGCGCATCTGATTACAGGCAGCCACCGTAGAGATCACATCACTCCTGTGTTGAAGGAGTTGCATTGGTTACCGGTTGTGTACCGAGCCCAATTCAAGGTGTTGGTCTTAACCTTTAAAACCCTATACGGTTGTGGCCCAGCTTATTTGAAGGAGCGCCTCCAGCATCGACAGGGATGCTGCTCAACAAGATCAGCCTCAGAAGACCTTCTCTGGATCCCACCTGTCAAAACAGCTAGGCTGGTGAGGACTCGAGAGAGGGCCTTCTCAATTGTGGCCCCCACCCTATGGAACTCTCTCCCAAATGATCTACGCCATTCCCCGTCTATAATGAGCTTCCGCCGGACCCTGAAGACCTGGTTTTTTTAGGCAGGCTTTTGGAATGGGCTAGTTTTACTGTGTTTTAAATTTTTTAACTGTTTTATATACTGTTTTATCGTGTACGTCACCCAGAGTGGCTGGCTATCCAGCCAGATGGGCGACTAACAAATCTCATAATAAAATAAATAAAATAAATAAATATAGGGTGCATGTATTTTTACATCTCCAATGTGTGTGTGGAGTCTTTCCAACAACCCTGTGAGGTAGAGTTGCTGACTGGAAACCAAGGCAGCTCACAACAAGAAATAAATCCCTTTAAAATCCAATAAACATAAAAACAAGAATAAACAATTGCAAAACATCTAAACAGTTGCTGCCTTGGGCTCCTAATGGGAGGAAGGGTGGAATATAAATCAAATAAATAAATAAATAAGCAACCAAGCAAACAGCTTAAAGTGGCATTATTCTGAATTTTGGGTTGGGTGAGTGAAGTTCCTTGTCACTTGAGGTTGCAGTTCTGTGCACGCTTCCCCGTTTGAGTAAGCCCCATTAAATACATTGAGACTTGATTCAGAGTAAACAAACATAGGATTGCACTATAAATATCTTTATAGGTTTATTGTAAAAAATCTCAACACGGTTTGCAGAAGGAACAAAACAATAAAATTATTGGCAAAAACAATTAAAGACAGGTATTTAAAAACATTCAAAATAATAAAACCAACAATGAGTTAACACATAAAAAACACGATAGATTTTACATGCCTGGGTGGACTTACTTAAACAAAAATGTTTTTAGCAGGTGCTGAAAAGAGTACAATGAAGGCATCTGCCTAATGTCAATAGGCAGGGAGTTCCAAAGTGTAGTGCTGCATGGGGATTTCTGATACCTTAGCTGACTGGCTGCAATGTTTTTTTTTAGTTTTGGTTTTGGTTAGGAATCCTGACTGGTTGGGGGGTGCTGAGTGTTCTCTCTTACTCATAGGAATCTTGTTGTGGTTGGTATGGTATTGTATTTAGGAAATCATCACTGCCTTTTCTTTTTCTGTTTGCATTTCATTTACCTTTAACCTCACTCCCTTACATGCACATAAGCAACAACAGTGGTTCCATGAACTCAGCTCAACCCCCTTAAACCCACTGATGATGCACCTTGTATGGCTACCATTGTTGTTCCCAGGCTGCTGCCTGTGAAGGTAATAATAATAATAAATTTAATAAATTTAATTTATGCATCGCCTATCTGACCAATGGCTACTCTAGGCGACTTACATGTGGAAAATTAAAACACAATACAATAAATACAAAATACAAAATAGAACAGTGCAACAGCAAAAGCAATAATAATGCAGGGCATGAGGCATTTAATCATAGCAGTTAGCCCTCCCCAGAAATCCTGAAGGCCTGTTGAAAGAGCCAGGTCTTTAAGGCTTTGCAGAAGACATTTAGGGAAGAGGCGTGTTGTAGATCTTGTGGGAGGGAGTTCCAGAAGGTGGGGGCCGCCACTGAGAATGCCCTCTCTCTAGTTCCCGCCAATCTAGCTGTTTTTGTTGGCGGGATTGAGAGAAGGCCCTGTGTGGCTGATCGTGTCGGGCGGCATAATTGGTGGCGTTGAAGGCGCTCCTTTAGATAAACTGGTAGACCAAACCATATGTGTTTTCTCTCTGTTAATTACTCACTGGAATTGTGTTGGCTGTCAAAACGAGTTTATAGCAGCCCACAGGGTAGACAGAAAAAGGCAGAGAATCTTCTTACTCTTACTAATTTCTCAGACCTCTTTCTGAAGTTAAGGGTCAAATCTTAAAGAAGTTCAGAACAGCCATGTTAAAAGGTAGGAGCAGGGCATTCCAGGCAGGGGGTTGCCCACCCTGCTTGGATACGGATATCTTTGTACAGGATCCCTAGTTAAGCTTTACCAACAGCACAATCCAAACCATATCTACTCAGAAGTAAGTCCTATTGAGTTCTATGGGGCTTACTCCTTAGTAGGTGTGTTTAGAATTGCAGCCTGCAGGGGCATCCATCTTTACTCCTGAGTGCTCCCATCTAACAACTCTACAACACTAGGCACCATCTTTTAGCTAAGATTTCTATCTTAATTTCCAATCAGAGAAATGTTTTTGTTTGAATTGTACACTCCAAGCAACTGTGGTTGATGCTTAATGTATCATGCTTAATGACATCACTAGGGACCACCCCATGACATCACTAGGGCCTGCTCCTGAAATCTCAGAGTTTGGGATGCTTGTGACCTGGCAACCCTACTTCCCACAGAGGTGTGTCTAGCACCCTCATTGCTCAGGTTTCATCATATACTGAAGACACTCCTCTTTACCCTGGCATTTGACGCTTAAGGTGCTTTGTTTTATGGGACTGCAATTTTTGCTGAAAATTGATATTTTTCTGTTCCATGTGGAATGGTTTTCTGTGCTTTATCATTGTAACTATTGTAATAGTTTGATCTGTTTTTATAATATATATTCTATTGTTGTAACCAGCCCTGGGATCTTATTGTGAAGGGTGGGCCAACCAACCAACGTAACCCAGCTCTCAGTTCACACATTTCCCCCTTTCTGTGAGAAGCTTTTTTTTCACCCATCAGAGGTGAAGATTTTCTGGGAACTGGGCTCTTGAGCGGGAAGGGTTTTTCCCCTTTCCTGACCAGAAATAAACCAAACAGATGATTTTCTTGACTTCCTGGCCAGCTATCTGAGCCTTGAGTTCCTGGCGTGATCCATCTTTGGCAGACCATAGGAAATGTCAAGAACAATTAGGAGAGACTAGTGGCATTAACTTTATCAGAGTCAATATGTCTTCTTTAATGAAAGGCTGGGGGCAGGGAGGGGCACTGCGGACAGTGCTGGCGGTAAACATATTATTTCACTTTCCAGTCGTTGGAGACGGCGGTTGTGATTTATTTTATTTATTTATTATTATTTGATTTATATCCCGCCCTTCCTCCCGGCAGGAGCCCAGGGCAGCAAACAGAAACACTAAAAACACTTTAAAACATCGTTTGAGGAAACAACAGCATCCATGATGCATCCATCCATGTTCATAGTCATGGTGGGTGGGAAAATATTTGTCAAGCTCACAGGTCAGTTAGAGGCAAAACTGAGCAGTGCTGCAGGTGTCAAGGTTAATTCTGTACAGTTTCTACTCTCTCTCTCTCCTACATCCAGACAAGCAATAGCCATGATCAGAGTTCAAGGACACATTTCAGCCAGGCAAAAACATTTGGGGTATGATTCAGGGCCAGTGAGAGTGGCCTGGGGAGAGTTCTGAAGGCTACCTTTGACTCTGGGGCCTATGGTCCTCCACCTGTGCTATAAAGACTTGGGCCCCTCTGCACTATACATTTCATGCAGTATTATATCGCTTTAAACAGGCATGGCTTCCCCCAGAGAATCCTGGGAACTGTAGTTTGTGAAGGGTGCTGAGAGTAGTTAGGAGACCTATTCCTCTCATGGATCTACCGTTCTCAGAGTGGTTTAACAATCAGTCCCTCTTTCCAGGAAAGTCTGGGGACTGTAGCTCTGCGAGAAGAATAGGGGTCTCCTGACAACTGTCAGCACCACTAACAAACTACAGTTTCCAGGATTCTTTGGGGGAAGCCATGATAGTTTCAAGTGGTGTCGTGATGCTTTAAATCAGAGCTTGGAAAAGTTACTTTTTTGAACTACAACTCCCACCAACCCAATCCAGTGGCTATGCTGGCTGGGGTTGATGGGAGTTGTAGTTCAAAAAAGTAACTTTTCCAAGCTCTGCTTTAAATGCATAGTGCAGATGGGGCCTAACAGTGGCTTTCTGACTTTGCCTGTCTGGCCAACAAATCAGACACTTTTAATTGCTGACCTACAGGTTCTGGATTCTAGAGCTTCTCACTCAAGCCATTGACTTCAGGGGTGCTGAACTGTAGACCTTCCAGGACTAGATTATTTGGATGTCAACAGACCCAGTCCCAAAACAACAACACACCTATCATTTGAAAATGCCCCATTTGTAGAGAAACAGTTATCAAAAACCCTTCTGTGCTTTTGCCATATTTAGCACTTATCAGATGAGATGCACTCAAAAGAAATATTTGAAGTGTGTGCATGTGTGTGTGTGTTTTCTCAAAAGGGAGGAAAACCTTTCATTAAGAATGGAGACGGGCTCTTCTCTGCTTTCTTCTCTACAAATACGGCATAAATAATTGAGGATAAAATCTCTTGCCTGTCAAATAAGGGAAAGAATCTCCTGTTTCTCCCTGTGATTAGATTTCAACAATAAAAGCAAAATCTGCCTCGTAGCGTCATAAAAATATCTCCAGGAAAGATGGCATAGCTCTCAGTCCCAATATTGATTAGTAAATGGGTCCTCTTGTAGCTTATGGCATATCTAACCTTGTTTAATTTGGGTGCAATTGATTCCCTGTAAAGGTCTTGATGCAGAGTTAAGTGGGATGTTTCTCCTGTTTGGGGTGGGGTGGGGTGGGGCAGTTGCTATTTTTAAATAAATCTAGCATGCCTTTGAGTTAGCATGCAAAACATTTTGTACGTTGGTACACGAGGAGGGCAGGAGAGAGGAGAGCAGAGAAGGAGGAGATACACTGAAATATTTAACGAACTCCCCACATTTCTCAAAATGCATGTTTTATTTAGTGGATCCCAGAGAAAAGTAATTTATATTCTCATCAGTTTGTTCTCGTCCCAAGGTCCTTGGTCACAACAAACAAGCAGGCTGCTCAAATAGATCTGTTGTTGTCACTTCTAAATGCACGACTCGTTATAAAAAAGAAACCCTGGATTATGGGGCTGGTAGTGCTAGCAGAGAGATTTGTATTTTTTTACAGCTAAACAAAGGGGAAGATGAAATATCAGCCCAAGGTTCCCTTTCATCTTGGCACACATTTTCACCCGTGGCTCAGTTGACAAAGCTGCTTCTCTGAAAATGTTATTTGATAAAAGGGACTTCCTGCAGGTGGCTTGTCCTAAGAGCCTGATTGGATCAAGCCCATGGTCTAATCTAACCTGGGATCCAGGATCCAAGTTCCTGCATTCACAGGTTAAAAGCTAGTTCAGGCCATCTTGATATCATATATACCAGGGGTAGCCAATGTGGTGTCCTCCAGATATTCTGGGATGACAGCTCCCATCAGCCCCTGGCAGAATGATGGGAGCTGGATTCCAACCACATCAGGAGGGGTGGAAGCTGGTCCATTAGGGCAAATGGCATACTGCCCCACCCACAGTCTGTCCTTAGCTAACCACCACCTGCTTGCCTTCTTACAGCCAGTCCTGAGGGTGGCCCTGACTGTCAGCTTCCGCATTCTTACTCTCACTATTGCCCTTGTAGAACTCAGCAGACAGGAGGGTGGGGACAAGACTAGAACGAGCTGGCTCTGCCTGCTATTGGCTCTGCCTCCCCTTACTATTGGCCTCCCTGCATTCCACCTGACCAGTCTCCAGCATGATGCATTATATTAGGCTATATTGCTTTGCAAAAATATGCATACTAGGTAAAATTTATTGTTTACTAATTTATTTATGGTTGCATTTATACCCCACCTGTTCTCCAAGGTGGCATACATAGTCCTCCTCCTCCCCATTAATACCCCCCACAACAATCCTGTGATTAGGTAGGTTAGGAAATGGCATACAAAATGGTGAATAGTAATAGGAGAATTTGCACTAAAATACTGATGAATTTTCATGGGGACTTTTTTTTAAAATTGCAAACAGATGTGGAAATCTGGAAAACCGACCTTAAGATTGGGAAACTGAGAAACTGAGAGAGCTTGCAATGGGCAGATTTGCCCAACCCTACCTAGAGACACTGGGGATTGAACCTGGGGAGTTCTGCATGCAAAGGAGATGCTCTGCCCCTGAGCTATGGCCCTTCCATTTACTTAAAATGTATGTTAAGAGTTCTGATGATGAATTGGCCTTTAGTCCATAGAAGGCTGGCCTAGGCTGTTGTCCTAAACTTGCCACTATTAGTGCTGCTGTTGCAACTACAACTTCTATTGCTTGTGGTACTGTAGCATGATCTTCTTAAATATGTGTGGGAGAGCCAGTGTGGTGTAGTGGTTAAGATGTTGGATTATGACCTGGGAGACCAGGGTTCGAATCCCCACATAGCCATGAAGCTCACTGGGTGACCTTGGGCCAGTCACTGCCTCTCAGCCTCATGAAAACCCTCTTCATAGGGTTGCCATAAGTCGGAATCGACTTGAAGGCAGTACCATTTACATTTATTTCTTAGATATGTATGTGTGTGTTTGTGTAATTGATTTATGAAACCACTCTACCACTTTTTAGCTGATGCTCCCAAAGCGGGGTAAAGAAGAGGAAACAAAAGCAATCACATCCAAATGCATTAAAATCCCACCATTAAAATTGGGGGGGGGGTAAATCCCACCACCACCATATCAATTAAAAACATATCTAAGCCATCAATAGAGCAGCAATAGAATAACACCCCCCCAAACCTCCCACAGATCAGCGCTAAGGGTTAATCCTCCAAAGCACAGAAGGACAAGATTCTGAACGATGGGGACACATCGGAAGCTGCCTTAATATTGAGTCAGATTATCTGATCTAACTAGCTCACTATTGTCTACATGGACTGGCAGCAGCTCTTTCCAAGGTTTCAGGCAGGGGACATTCACAGCTGTATTTGGAGGTGCTGGGGATTGAACCTGGGACCTTTTACATGCACAGCAGACACTCCGCCACTCAGCTACAGAATGAAAGGGGGAAAGGATCTGTTCAAAGAAAAAGAGCTGATTCTTTTGATGCTGGAGAACTGGCTTATGTCAGTTTTAAAACCAAGCACTGAATTACTCTCCCATGTTTCAAAGCAAGCACAAATACTGTGGGAACGTTTGGAAAAAGAGTTCCAACACAGCCTGCAAAATTTGCTTATCAAAGCAAATAGATTATAGATTTATTTTAAATACTCTTCAGATGATGAGGAAGAAGGTCATCCCATGGATAATCCACTGCTAGAGAAACTCAAATACCAACACTGTCGAATGCTGAAAGTGCTCTATTCTAGGAAAATGTAACAACGCTGTTTGTCACAGAGATGGAAAGAAGTCCATTTCCCCACCTTTATGATGGATTGATGGGCATCATAAAATCTCTCTGTTGGAAAGAGGTTGTCCTGTGCAGGAATGTTGTTTATGGTATTTCCTACTCTCAATCACAAAAACTCTCCTTTGCCGCTCTCAGATTCTAATACTCCTTTTCTCTTGTACAATGAAGAGACCATCCTTGCTCCCTTAACTAAAGATGGAAAGATCTGTCAATTTAGTTTCTCTCAGTTTCTCATTTTTCTAATGTCAAATTCAGTTCTCCACATTTCTGCAGCAATTTGCAATTTTTTAAAAATAAATCCTCATGAAGTCCTCCAGCATTTTAGTGTGAATTTCTTCTAATGAACACATTTTTGCAGGCACTTTTGAGTAATGTACACATTATTTGCAAGCAATTTCTTACCATATAATGCATTTTTGTATGTTATTTTCACTCATGTATTCATTTGTATGTACGCTTTCCCTTAGCATATGGATTTTTGTAAACATTAATTGGCTAACTGCATAACAAAATTTGAATAAGTATGAATTTTGAAGGATGGCTGTGTTTTGGTTCTCATATTGTTTTGGAAAGTGCAAATTTGATAGATTCAGTTTGAAATGCAAACTGAATCAAATTTCTTACCCATCTCTACCCTTGATGGCATTTGGGCTTTAAGCAAAGGATGTAGAACAAGTTACTACAGCTCAAAGCTAAGGTAACCCTCTTCCCTGCCTTCTGTTCTATATGCTGATTTTAATCAACATGCTTCAAGTTTCTCTCAGTGCTACAGCGTCTTGTGTGATCAGATTTATTTTAATTGAATTCCTGTGGCCCACTGAAGTGTTTTGAATTGATATATAAAAAGTACATACCCAGGATTTCTTAATAGTTCAGTCATAATTATTTTGTGTTAAGTGATCCTAAGTATGCACTCATGCATAAGAATGTATGAACAAGGTTAGATCTAGGTTCACCAAATCTAGCATTCTTTGCTAGTCCTGCTACTTTAATAGTGAACAGAGCTAAGGTACCCCACCCCAAATTGGCAACCTACTATTTAATGCCTGTTCTACAAAGAAATTCCACAGTGAAAATTACAGGATGGGCAATTAATGATAAAGCACTTTGCTAGGTATGGGAGGATCTGTCAATTTTGGTTCTCTCAGTTTCTCATTTTTCCAATCTTAAACTCAGTTTTCCACATTTCTGTAGCAATTATTATTATTATTATTATTACTGTTTTAAAAATCCTCATGAAAATGCATCAGCATTTTAATGCCAATTTCTCTTAATAAAGGCTTTTTGTGTGCAGTTTTGACCAATGTATACATTTTTGCAAGCAATTTTCCCTAACAGAATTCATTTTTGTGTGTTATTTTCACTAATATATTCGTTTTTGTGCATACTTTCCCCTAACCTATGCATTTTTGTAAATGTTAGTTGGTTGGAGAATTGCATCGCAAAATTCAAATAAGTACAAGTTTTGAAGGATAGCTGTGTTTTGGTTCACACATTGTTTCAGAAACTGCAAATTTGATATTTTTGCCTTTAAATACAAATTGAATCAAATTTCTTCCTCATCCCTACACTTTACATACCAAAGTATTTTGCAGTCCATAGTCCATGAAACCTCCCTTTGCCTAACAGACAGCTCTATTGCTGATCATGTGATGTTTGACATCGCCTTTCAACAACTCTGTTGTTGGCAAAGGGATCAATTAATTAATTAAGCCAAATACATGATTAATTTCCCATAGCATTGATGTCAAACAGTCATTAAGAGTAACCATGTAGCTTAAGTCTCCAATGTCTTTTTGCCAAAAGAGGCTAATTATGACTTAATTGCTTGTGTAATTTTGATAGAACAGGATGACAGAGAAGTGGCAACTGTTCCACTGAGAGCCTACACAGAGCCCAGGAGAGCAAGATCAGCTTTAACCTCTCTTTACTGACTGCTTAAATTAAGACATTGGAGACACAGAGTAGCAGGTGGTTTGTATTGGAGATGGATCCTCTTGGTGCATCCTTGTGGTGTTTTTTTTATTATTTTAAAAAACAAAACACTCCCAGCTGTCTTGTGGTGTCTGTGATGCAGTCATTTGATGTGCCAACCCTTCCTATTGCTACCCATTGTTCTGGAGTTGTCATGATGTTCTGATAGCTGCCTGTTGTGTTTTTGTATTTAGCTCAGAAAGCTGGTGACTTGGCTTGCTGATGCCTGAGTCATTCCCCACCATCTGTGTCCATTAAACACTGTCCAGGCATTGTGCATGCTAAACCAACATGAACATTGCTGTGCAGAACTATGGGTGCATCCACACAGCCACCTATGCTGGAGGGAAAAGCTAAGCATGCCCCAAAGTTGCATGTGTGTTTAAGGGCTCCTCTGGATGACCTGTTCAGTTTGCGTTCATCCTGATTTGCTTGCATAAAGTTTCAGCAGAGGTTAGGCTATATCTGGTCTTTATTAAGCATTCGTTCTGATTTGTTTGCAGCGAGGTCATAGGGCAATGAGAATTCATCCTCGTGTTTTGCTTGCTGGATGTTTACATAGGAAGCTGCCTCACATCCTTGGTCCATCTAGCTCATTATTGTCTACACTGACTGACAGCAGCTCTTTCCAAAGTTTCAGACAGGGGATGTTCCCAGCCCTACCTGGAGATACCATTGGAGACTGAACCTGGGACCTTCTGCATGCAAAACAGACACTCTGCCACTGAGCTATGAGCTGACCCATTCTCAAAACCTCTTCCCTTTCATCATTTGTTCATTCCACACTTTTCCATGCACTTCCCCGTCACTTTCCAAACTGCAAAAAGTCAATTTCTTTGGAATTTGATGCGCTAGGGTAACAGAACGCTTTAATCCACTTCAACTGTGCAAACCTCAATTTATGATGTGTGCTTGAATACTTCGCTCAAAATATGGACAGTCCAGAGGCACCCAAAATCTGCATCCTATAAGGAATGTTGGTCCAGCCATATCTGTTCTTAAACAGATTATGGGCTGATGGCCGGAATGGCCAATGGGTGTTTCTCCAGTAGCTAGCAGTGGTGGCTGGCGCCCATTGGAACTGGCAGGGCGGAAAGCAGGGAGGCCAACCAGAAATGGAGCCAGAGTCAATGGGAGGCAGAGGCAGAGGGAAAGACAGGCAGAGCCAATTCCTCCTCCTCTCCCCTGCTTAGTTCTACAAGGGCTGTATACACACACCATACCTTTAAAGCACCTTTAAAGCATGTGACTTCCCTCAAAGAATCCTGGGAACTGTAGTTTGTTAGGGGTGCTCAGAATTGTAATTCTGTGATGGCTAAACTACAAGTTCCAGGATTCTTTGGAGGAAATCGTGTGCTTGAAATGTGTGGTGTGTGTATACAGGAGGAAAACGACAGGCAGTGCTACCCCCTGCCCTGTTCCATTTGGAACAGTTTCACGTGTTTGACCATTGCAACGGTTTTATCTGTTTTCATAATTGTATATATTCTATTGTTGTCACCCGCCCTAGGACCTTATAATGAAGGGTGAGTAAGAAAACGTATAAAGACATCAGATATAAAGTAAGAAGGCAGGGAGGCTGGGGCTGGCTGAGGGCAGTCTGAAAGTAGCAGGGCAGTGCTCCACTTGCCCTAATACACCAGCATCCACCAGTAGCCAGGAAATAGCTAGAGCTTCCTTGTTTAGACTCAATCAGAGTCTGGGGATAAGTGATATAACTTCTCCACTTCAACTCCCATAGATGTGGAATGGTCTGCCTTCAAGTCGATCCCGACTTATGACTACCCTATGAATAGGGATTTCATGGTAAGTGGTATTCAGAGGGGGTTTACCATTGCCTTCCTCTAAGGCTAGTCCTCCCCAGCTGGCTAGGGCCTGCTCAGCTTGCCACAGCTGCATAAGCCAGGCCCTTCTTTGTCCGCAACTGCCAGCTGCGGGGCAACTGGGCTCCTTGACTATGCAGCTTGCCCACGGCTGCACAGGTGGCAGGGCACGTCACCCCTAAGCCACTCACTGTGGGGTGATCTTTAGCTGGCCCTTGACACCCAGGAGACGAGCGGGGATTTGAACTCACAGACTCTGGACTCCCAGCCAGGCTCTCCTCCCCATTGTGCTATACCAGATGTCCCCATAGAGGTAAGGACTTGTAGAAGGCCCTTCTTTAGAGGTACTGCTGCCGCCAATTTCAGCGTCAGGTTAAAGCTCTTTTATTGGCTCAGGCATTTAAATTTTGGTAAGCTGATTACTACTGAACTTGCTCTGTGGATGTTTTCAGCAGCTTCCTTTGTTAGACAGTGTATTTTAGCATGCAGCGCTGCTCATTTTACAATGTGGTATTTTTCATTTTTATGTTGTGTACCCTGCTTTGGTATGTGTGTTGATGAAAGGCGGGATATGCAGATTTTAAAACAATCACAATGACTATTAGCCATCATGAGAGTCTGGATTGCGTATGGGGCAGGAAGGCATGGAGGAGTGCCTCACAGAGGCGCATGGAAGCCAGAATTAAATGTCAAGAACAACAGCAGTAATCCTAAACCTTGCCTTTCTCCAGCAGGATAATCTTCTCAAATGTCTACGGGGGGGGGGGGAGAAACTAAAGGGATGTAATTCTAGTCCCCCCCAATGCAAAGTTTATTGTTCAGTGTTAGGTGGAAAGAGAGTTCTGGTTGGAAGTTTAACTATCCTGTGCCATTCACTATTCCAGAGAATAAAAGAGCCATTGTTTCAAGTGGAATCACAGTTCATTTGAGAGAAAGAGGGACATAGGCAGTATATAGTTAAAGCAGTATCTTTCCACTTTAAACAGTTATGGGTTCCCCCAAAGAATCCTGGGAACTGTAGTTTGTTAAGGGTGCAGAGCGTTGTTAGGAGACCCCCTTGGAGAGAGTTCCCTGGGAAGAGGGATTGCTTATTAAACCAATTGGGGAATTGCACACTCTTCCCTTCTGCTACTTGCCAGGGGACTGAGGGCCACTGGGATCAGTGGTGTCTGGTGCCCATTGCGAGTGGTGAGGTGGAAGTCAAGAAGCCCAACAGTAGATGGAACTGGAGACAAGGACAGGCAAAGTCAACTTCTCCCAGTTTTGTCCCAGTCCTCTGCTGAATTCTACAAAGGCAGCCCTGAGACCGAGGAGGAGAAGGAAGCTGACAGCCAGTGCCACCCCCTAGGCTAGTTGTAAGTAGGGAGGTAGGGGGTTGGCTGAGGGCAGATGGAGCTTGGTGGGGCAGTACCCAACTTGCCATAATGGATCAGCCTCCATTGACTGGGATGTTGTACCTCTACCTCCCAGGAAGATCACGGTAGCAAGGGGAAGGTCTGCCTGGCCTAGGGATGGAAAGACCTGTCAATTTTTATTCTCTCAGTTTCTCATTTCAGCTCTCCACATTTCCGCAGCAATTTGCAAACTGTGAGAAACTGCTTGCAAAAATGTGTACGTTAGTCAAAACTGCCTACAAAAAGGTGTTCATTAGGAGAAACCTGCACTAAAATTGAGAATTTTCATGAGGATTTTTTTTCTAAAAAAGTTTGCAAATTGCTGCAGAAATGTGGAGAACTGAATTTAAGACTGGAAAAATGAGAAACGGAGAGAACCAAAACTGACAGGTCCTTCCATCCCTTGTACACATACATATCCATATAAATGTACACTGGGGTACAATGCTAGGCACAGTCTGTGATTTCAGACACTACTGCAGTGCAATCTGAATGCTCGATAATAATGTGTTTCTCTCTCCCTCCATATATATTTTAGATGAGCCATCTTGGCTTTGATACTTGTCAGGTGTGTAGCATATTGCTTTAAAACAGGGTTGTATGTTTTCTTTTTCACTGCTTCTGTAAATTCAGACCCAAGAACTAAAGCTGTCCAGATTAAATTCTTGTCTGAAGATTTGGGCTTTAAGCAATGAACCAGTTTGCCCTCTAAGAGTATTTATGCTGGTACAGATATTCTTTGCAGGTTGTCTACCAGCAATATGAAATAAACCTTTTTCCTGATGTGCTAGCTTTGTATTTGTTTACTTACTTTCTTAGTTTTGTTACCACCTTCCCCCAAGGGGCTTAGTGTTGTGCAAACAGTTCTCCCCCTCCCATTTATCAAAACAAGAACCCTGTGAGGTAGACTAGGTTGAGAGACAGTGACTAGCTTAATGTCACCAGTGGGGTTGCCAGGTCAGAAGCATCCCAAACCCTGAGATGTCATGGGGTGAGCCCTAGTGATGTTATTAAGCACAATACATTAAGCATCAACCACAGTTGCTTGGAGCATATCACTCAAACAATTTTTTTTCTCTGATTGGAAATTAAGGTAGAAATTTTAGCTAAATGAGGGAGTTTCCGGGTCCAGCTGAAGTGACAGCATCATTCCTTCTTACCTACTTAGAGATTCTGGGTAAGCAACATTTAATCTAGCCTATTTGCTTCTGACAAGAAGGGTTTAAGTGCCCTCAGGCCAGGCCAGTCACCAGAAGGCTGTTGTAGAAAGAAAGCCTATTGTTGTGGAGATGTTAGATGGGAGCACTCAGGAGTAAAGATGGATGCCACTGAAGGCTTCAATTCTAAACACCCCCTTCTTAGGGACTAAGCCCCATAGAACTCAACAGGACTTACTTCTGTGTAGATATTGTTAGGATTGTGCTGCTGGTAATTCTTGACTAGGAATCTTCTGCAACAATATCCATATCCAAGCAAGGTTCGGAACCCCCTGCCTGGAATGCTCTGCCTGCCTTTTAACATGGTTGCTCCAAGCTTCTTTACAGGCTTGACCCTTAACTGCAGAGAGAGGTTTGAGAAATGAGTAAGAGTTAAGAAGATTCTCTACTCTTTCCTGCCTACTCTGTAGACTGCTATAAACTCACTTTGACAGCCAACCCAATTCCAGTGAGTAATAATTGACAGAGAGAAAACATACATGGTTTGGTGTACCTTCACTGGTAGTAGATTGGGAACAACAGCAGTTGAAGCCACACTTCCCAATATGTGAATTCTCTTTTACTACTATTGGGCAAGAAACAAACAATCATGCAATTAACAAGGTGCATCATCAGTGGATTTAAGCGGGTTGAGCTGAGTTCATGGAACCACTGTTGTTCCTTCTATGGATGTAAGGAGTAAAGTCAGAGATAAATAAAATGCAAATAGAAAAAAGAAAGACAAAAGACAGTGATGATTTCCTAAATGCAATACCATAGCAACCAAAACAAGATTCCTATGAGTAAGACAGGAAACTCAGCATCCCACAACCAGTCAGGGTTCCTAACTAAAACTGAAAAATTCCTGGCAAGCAGTCAGCCAAGATTACATAAATCCTCATGCAGCAGAACCTGACCCGGGGGCTGCAGTTAGTGCAGAATGCTGCGGCACGATTGCTGACTTGAGTGAGACCCTATCAGCCCATAATATCTCTGATCTGATATCTGCACTGGTTGCCAATTTGCTACCAGGCAAAGTTCAAGGTGTGCTTTCCATGTTATGGGTTCCACATAGTACTTGTTCTGCTCTTGTTAAGAAATCGATCTTTTAGCGTAGTAGTACCTACACTTTGGAACTTCCTGCCCATTTCCATTGTACTCATTTTGGTCCCTGCTAAAAACATTTTTGTGTAGGCAAGCCTACCCAGGCATGTAGAAGCTATTGTTTTTTTCTGTTTTTAACTCATTGTTGGTTTTATTAATTTGAATGTTTTAAAATACCTGCTTTTAACTGTTTTTGCCAATAATTTTGTTTTAATTTCTTCTGTAAGCTGCTTTTAGGTTTTGTTTACAATAAAGCAGTATATAAATGTTGTAAATAAAATATATAAATAAATTTCTGTGGCCCTTGGCTCTGCTTCCTCTTTTATATTGAGTCAGGCCATTTGGTACCATCTAGCTCAGTACTGTTGACATGGATTAGCATTGGCTCTCCAGGATTCCAGGCAATAGTCTCTTCCAGAGATTGAATTTTGGACCTTTGCATGCAAAGCATGTGCCGTACCACTGAGCTACAGCCCTGTTTAAAAAAGTATATTTTAACATTGTTCTTTTTATTTCACTAATGAATGCACAGCATACTAGGGCAGATCCACATAACACATTTAAAGTACATAAATCCCACCACAGAATCCTTAGAAATGTAGTTTGTTAAGGGTGGTGGGAACTGTAACTGTAAGGGGGAAACTAAACTTCCCAGGGTTCTTTGGGGAAAGTCATGTGCTTTATATGTGGGTTGGATGTGTTTTAAATGTATTATGTGGATGTGCATTACTTCATAAACTTTGCATGGATATAGATCATTTCTGTCATAGCCCTGAGCTCCTACTGGGAGGAAGGGCAGGATATAAATCAAATAATAAATAAATAAGTAAATTTTAAAATGGAAATAAGATACAAAGTTTACTGGGTGGCCATGGGCTACACACTGTCTCTCAGCCTAATCTGCCCCTCAGGGTGAAAACAACAGACCACCCTAAGGTGCAATCTTATGCATGTTTACTCAGAAGCAAGTCCCAATGTATTCAATGGGTTTTAGTTAATCAGAGGAGCATGCACAGGACTGCAATCCAGTGATAAGAAACTTCACTCACCCAATCCAAAATTCAGAATCATGCCACTTTAAGCTGTTTTGCCACTGTTTTATACTTGTTTTATGGTTATTGGATTTTAAATGGCTTTATTTCTCATTGTGAGTTGCCTTGATTTCCAACCCTACCTCACAGGGTTGTTGGAAAGACTCCACACACACACACACACACACACACACACACACACACACACACACACACACACACGAGGAGATGTAAAAATACATACACCCCATATAATAGTTTATTGTCAAAACCAGTTGGCCATTGCAGAACTTTTTTTTTTAAAGTATTAGTTTCCTGCCAAATAAAAGCAGTGACACCTAAGTACGCCCTGCCTAACTTCTTAAAAAAAGAGAAAGATTGGAGGGGGAAAGAAAGATTTACAGCACAATCCTTTTCTATGTTCACTCAAAAGTCCCACTGATTTTCAGCACAGTACTAGCCATGTCTACTCAAAAGTAAGTCTGACTGAATTCAATGGGGTTAGCTCCCAAGTATGTGGAATTAGCAGAAAAACTTCATATTGGGAAGGTTTTCAAAACAGGTTATGAATAAGTAAAATTTAAGCTGGTTTGACTCCTTAATTAAAAAAGTATAATACTGCAGCATGTACACTTTTTAAAACTTCTGTTCAAAAATTATTTGGAAGATAAAATGTATATTATGCCATTTTTGCAAGTAACTAAAAAACCTCTTCTATGTTGAGCTTCCGCTGGGCCTTGAAGACCTGGCTCTTCAGGCAGGCTTTTGGGGTGGGTTAGATTTTATCTTCATTGTTTTTAGATTGTTAATGCCTATGTTGGACAGCCAGCCAGATGGGCGACTAATACATTCAATAAATAAATAAATAAAATGTACACTTTTATGCCTACCAAGATCCTGCTGTGATCATCTGTTGCAGTGCAATCCTATGCATATTTACTCAGGTAGCAAGTCCCAATCTTGTACAGAGAAAGTACTCTTTATGCTGCTGAAAGCTATATATTTACTGAATTCCTGATGTGAGACAAGCAGGAAAAGGAAACTGTGAGTTTAGCTATTGCCTGGGCTCAACAAATCTTGTCAATCACAACCCTTACTTCGCTTATTGGCTAAAAACCTGAAAGGGCAGGGATTAGAGCAGCCAGAAGTAACAGAAGTTGGGGTGGGGGCTGACATTTTGGTGTATATCTTTTCAACCAGACCACCTAAAAACTTACTTTTTTAAAAAAAATGTAAGCTAAGAGTCCGGAGCTTAAGGTGAGTCACCCGGAGACCTGGAGAGGACCCCCAAAAACCAGAGTCTCCAGGTGAAAACCGGAGACCTGGCAACCTTAGTCACCAGGTAACTTTCATGGCCCAGTGGGAATCTGAACTTCCAATTCCCCATTCCTGGTTCAACACTCTTACCCCGTGACGGGGAACCTTTTTCATCCTGAAGGCCACATTCCCTTCTGGGGAACCTTCTGAGGGCCACATGCCAGGGGAGGGCGAGGCCAGAGGCCATAGTGGGCAGAGCAACAAATGTAAATTTTACTTTACCAGACTACTCTGCAAAGGTAAAATTGAACATTTATTGCTCCGCCTTTTTTTTGCCCCTGGCCCCACGAACCACTGGCATGCGGCCCTCAGAAGGTTGCCCAGAAGGGGTGGCGATCCTCGAGATGAAAAAATTTCCCACCACGGAGTAAGAGTGTCAAACCGGGAATGGGAAGTTGGAAGTTCAGATGAATTAATGGTCAAACTCATATGATACCAGCTTCCTATGTTTATCAGCTCTCTAATGCTAAAAAGGTGCTTCTTTACCAAAGAGCATACCCTGTCTTGGAATGATGAACAAGTGAGAACTGGGATCTTTCTGAAGAGATTACATTTGTCTTCCAAAGCAGTTTGAGGAGGAAGCACTTAGAGAGAGAGAGAAAAAGAGCTTGCCACCATCTGGTAAAATGGAAGGAGCAAGGCAATAGAAATCTTCTGGGTTAAAAAAAAAGTAAACAAACCCAATCAAAGTTAATTAGTTTTTTCATTAGGACAAGAGTGTGCTTCCTTCCTTCCCTTTTGCACCAAGTTAATGATGGCACCAAGGAAATGAGATTTGTTTCCTGGAAACTGTTAAAACCCGGTTAGATTAGACCTGGGAGACCAGAGTTCCAATCCCCACTCAGCCATGAAACTCGCTGGGTCACCGTAGGCCAGTCACTGTCTCTCAACCTAATCTACCTCACACGGTTGTTGTGAGGATAAAATGAGGAAGGGAAGAACAACGTACATGCCACCTTGAGCACCTTGGAGAAAAGGTGGGATATAAAAGCAATAAATAAATAAATAAATAGAATAGAACAGAACAGAAAAAGAGGGAATGTTTTGTGATGCCATTTTGATTTCTGCAGAAATCAGCAGCTGAACATTTTCACAGTACAGAGGCTTCTGTGGTCACCTGCTGGTGTCTACAGGTCAAGCAGAGGAGCTCAGCTGTTAAAAAAAGAAAAATTGGCAATCCCTTACTATAGCTCATCCTCAATATTTCCACTGGCACACAGACCTTCAGTTCCTCCCTCCCCACCCTCAGGGAGTTGAGTCTAAGCTTCAGATAATGACTGTAAGCCACACTGTTCTGTGTACTGTGGTAATCAGGGTTGGTGCCAGAGGGTGGCCAGGATGGGCCTTGACCAAGGGCACCTGGAGCCAGAGGGGCCCCTGAAGGGCCCCTCCTTGGGATGGGTGGGTAGCACTCCCATTTAACGGAGTGTAGAGATGGAGCTCACAGGCACCCCCCTTACAACCTTGCAGGCTTGCGAAGGCCGCCTGCATGCCCCACCTACCTCTCCTGTTGGGGTGAATGCTGGCCACACTGCACACATGCCTGCCATCAACCAAGATGGTGGCTGAGGTTTCCTTAAGGGGCACATAAAATCGTGGAGGGGGATTTGGAAAAAAAAATCATGCCAATTACAGCCGCAGCCCGCCACAAGAAATCAGTGCTGTCGGATTCAGTCAAAATCCGGTACTAAGTCTGATTTAGTGGATATTCTCCCACATCCCTGTCTCACAGCTACAAAACGATCTGATATTAACTGAAGGAGGTTTAATTCCCTTTAAACAGCTTATTCTTGTTAATTACACAAGCACATGTTTAGGGCTGTCCATGTTTCAGACTGTGGGGTGGGTCAGTTCCCCTTTCCCTTCTTGTGCCCCTGGTACTTTATATTATTTCTGCAAATGGCTTCATCATTTCCCTTTTAAGGAGTGATCTGTTCCAATTGTGGGTTTTTTCAAGGTTTTGAACTTCAGGTACATTTCCTGAAGCTTATTTTGAAAAAAGGGAACTCTCAGAATGTGATCCAGCAACTGCACATTTTTTTAGTGGGGGAAAGTAGGTGTGCAATGACAAATCCCTTTTTTATAACTGACAGCTCCACTGTGAAACTCTTTACTTTGACTTCAGCAGTTGAACATATCTCTGTAATTAATGAACCATTGTTCATGGCAGACAATGATTCCTTGGCCCCGTGGAAACGGAATGCAAGGGCTGCAACCAATTTGCAGATTTGGAGTGGCATTCAATTGGCATAATTTGGCACATCGTTTTCAGCAGTGCCAGAGACACTGAACCACTGTTTGTGGACGTGCTACATTTCTTCAGCAATATTATTATTCCGAAAACAAGTGAGCTGCTCTTGAAAAAACCCTGTCCTGAATCCGAGCACAAAGGGGGGGGAAGGATGAATGAAAGGAAAGAAAACATCTTAGGTGCATGAAATAATAATAATAATAATAATAATAATAATATATTCCACCCTTCCTCCCAGTAGGAGCCCAGGGCAGCAAACGAAAACACTAAAAACACTCTAAAACATCTTAAAAACAGACTTTAAAATATATTAAAACAAAAATCTTTTAAAACATCTTTTTAAAAAAGCTTAAAAAACACTTTAAAAAGCAATTTCAACACAGATGCAGACGGATAAGGTATCTACTTGAAAGGCTTGTTGAATGAGGAAGGTCTTCAGTAGGCACTGAAAAGTTAACAGCCTGTCTAATATTTAAGGAAAGGGAATTCCAAGAGGCAAGTGCCACTACAATAAAGGTCCACTTCCTATGTTGTGTGGAACAGACCTCCTGATAAGATGGTATCTTCAGCATTTTAGTGCAAATTTTTCCTAATGGTCACATTTTTGCAATATCATGCAGTTTTTGCCTCTAATATTCACTAATCTAAGCCGTTTTCTATACATTTTCCCCTAGTATATGCATTTTGTACACATTCCTTGGCTGGAGAACTGCACTGCAAAATTAGGAGAAGTATGAATTTCAATGGAGGGCTGCATGTTTGGTTACCGTACTGTTTTGGGAACTGCAGTTGAGGTAGGTTCACCTTAATACATGAACTGAACTGAATTTCTTTCACATCCCTATTCATGCCTGAAGGCTTGAAAGGTGTCTTTTGCCACAGTAACTCAAGCATTGGTAGTCTGGTCTGGCTGGCTGGATTATCTTGTTACATTCTCCCAATGCATCATCAGTGGTGCTCACATAAG
This sequence comes from Rhineura floridana, assembly GCF_030035675.1. Lineage (NCBI taxonomy): Eukaryota > Metazoa > Chordata > Lepidosauria > Squamata > Rhineuridae > Rhineura > Rhineura floridana. The sequence continues at coordinate 20,996,023 of NC_084496.1, forward strand.
ACCCCTAGTTGAGGAAAGAGGCAGAGAGGCAGACGGCCCAGACCACATGTAGGAGAATTCTTTCTCCATTGGGATCTTTTGCTGGGGATCCTTAAATAAATTTGAAGACACAGGCTTGAAGCAAAAAGGTAGGCCTTTATTCTTTACAAGCATATGCATATGCACATGCAGGGCAAGCCCCCCAGAAACATCCAAGAGAGACTGCACTGAGGCACTGTGTGCAAGCTTCCTTTATAGAGTACAGTTACAGCATGTGACAATGATTTCACCAATCTTATGAGTCCTTGCCCACACAACATCATTCCAAACCAATCAGAAAGCATTAGCTAACTCCAGTGGTGATTCCAAAATTCTGTCCATATCATAAATGTTACCATTGTCCTACTGTCTCCTCAAGACTAATGAATTTTGGTACTAGTTGGAACAGTTACTACTGTGAATGTTTTCAAGCATACCCAGTACATTCCATATGCCATTGTTTCATTGTTTCTGATCAGTCAGGCTGACCCTGGTACATCGGAGAAATTTGGACAAGTTCCCTTGAGTTAAGTTTGGGATCTTAACTCAGGGGGTTTGTGAATGTATGAGCACCCCCAGTTCTATTCCTTTGCCATAGGGGTTCTTATGTCTTTATACTTTCTCAGAAATCCCATTTCCTTACTTATCAAATACATAGCTCATGAAAGAGGATTTTGTTTAAACCCCTGAGCTACATTGTGAAACCACACAGACTAAGGAAAAAGCTGGATGACTCTGGCTAACTAATATTTTTTCAGCCTCAGAAATATACAGGCAGGCAAGCAGGCCACCCCAGATGTACCCTTTTCTTTATAACAACACAGTTATAAAGTTGTAAATTTAATACATTTAAAATCTCACTATTTCTCTTTGTTAAAACTTTTCTCCTTTAGATGGCATTCAAGAATCAAACATTGGCAACCCCTACTTCATTTCATCAATCACAGCTTCTCTCACAGTCTTAACGCTTCTTGATTCCAAACAATAAAGTAATTAATCATGCATCAGCCGGGTCTTGGCACCGGCCAAATTTGGCAAAGAAACAGGACAGGTTTTTACCTACAAGTCTGAATTAAAGATTGAATGAATCTCAGGATCCCAATAGGCCTGAAGTTCAATATTCAACTCCTTATGATTATAAAACATATACTCTTTTTAAAATAGTTATGATCATACATGTATGGATATATAAAATTCCCCATTACACATATGCCAGCAGGTATTGTGCATGCCCACACATTGCTTTGCTCATGCAGCACATGATGGTTCTGCTGCAGTGTGGCATTTGTTTGAGTGGGCAGCAAGCAGGCATCAGGTGGAAATGATGAAGAGTGAGCAAGGAGTGACAGGATATTGGAAGCCAGACTGGTGTGTGCAATGCTGCCTGCCCTGTGCCCCTTAAGTTAGCCCGCTATCTTCAGGTGCATGGAGGATACTGTCCTGTAGGGATGTGGGAGAAATTAAATTCAGTTTGCATATCAGGTCAAATCTATCAAATCTGCACTTTCCAAAACAATATGAGAACCGAAACATAGCCGTCCTTTTAAATTTGCACTTAATTGAATTTTGCGATGCAGTTCGCCAACCAAACAAGGATTTCAAAAATGCAGATGTTAGGGGAAATATGTGTAAAAATGAATATATGGGTGAATATAACATACAAAAATGCATCATATGATGAGCAATTGCTAGCAAAAATGTGTACATTGGTCAAAATTGCTTACAAAATGTATTTATTAGGAGATATCCATACTTAAATGCTGGAGAAATTTCATGAGGATTTTTTTACCAAAAAATTCACAAATTGCTGCAGAAATGTGGAGAACTGAATTTAAGATTGCAAAAATGAAGAATTGAAGAACCAAAATTGACAGATCTATCCATTCCTCCTGTCATGTCCAGTCATCAGTTTTGAAGTAAGAGCCTGCTGGATCAGGCCAGTGTCCCATCTAGTCCAGTGTCCTGTTCTCCCAGTGCCCAGCCAGATGCCTACTAGATGCAAGCAAGCAGGACCTGGGTGCAACAGGTCTCTCCCCACTTCTGATTCCTAGAAACAGGTATTCAGAAGAATACTGCCTCTGACAAGTGCAGGTAGATTCAGCTGCCAGTCTAGCCAGCTTCTGCATATAGGAGCATAGGAAACTGCCTTATACTGACTCAGACCATTGGTCCACCAAGCTCAGCATTGTGATACTGGCTGGCGAGAGCTCTCCAGAATTCTAGAAAGGGGTCTTTCCTGACCCTACCTGGAGATGCCGGGGATTGAACCTGGGATCTTCTGCCTGCCAAGCAGATGCTCTGCCACTGAGCTATGTCCCTTCCAGAGCTTGGAAAAGTTACTTTTTTGAACTACAACTCCCATCAGCCCAATCCAGTGGCCATGCTGGCTGGGGCTGATGGGAGTTGTAGTTCAAAAAAGTAACTTTTCCAAGCTCTGGTCCCTTCCCTAAGGAAAGGGCAGTGGTGGGTCTTCATCTTCACCTCAGAGAGCAAAATCTCTTGGGTCAGCCCTGAAGCAGACAGAAGAATGTCACTTTCTGCCGCCGCCACCACAGGTTGAGTTTGGGACATCAGAATGGATAATTAGCTGCTATGGAAATGCAATATGGGAGAATTTGGGGGGAGGCAGAATTATAGATAGTGTCTGTATGTTTGTGTGGATCCTGTTTCTGTAGCAAAGCAACAGGTGTGATTGCTACTGATTACAACTTGGGTTCCATGGAACAAGCTGCTAGTTTTAGGGTACTGAGGAATCCCAAGCAGATGACATGCATCCGAGAGGATCTCCCTTTCACAGGGCCCTTAAGTCTGTATTGAGTTGTTTGGAAGTTATCTTACCCGTCACTTAAACAAGTGTGCAATACAGTTTGTTTGTTTATTATTATTATTATTAATTATTATTATTATTATTATTATTTATAAAAATACTTGTATACTACAATTTTAAAAAACATCAAAGCGGTTTAGAAGGTGTGTGTGTGTATGTGCAACTAGGGTTTTCCTAGCAACTCACAGCACCCTTAATAACTACAGTTCCTAGAATGGTTTGGGGGGAAGCCATGACTGTTTAAAGTGGTATGACTGCTTCAAATCTATATTGCAGATGAGGCCCAAGATTTAAAATTACAGCTCATCAGCTAACTATTACAGAATTACTATGATTATTAGTTGTCCACATAGAAACGTTTTCAGCAATCATTTCCAGGTTAAAACCTGCTGCATCTCTCTTGGCAGAGCCTTCCACGGGACTGGGCGGATGACACTAAAGGCTCAGTTTCGTATTGATGTCAAATGAGTCTCACCAACTTGGAAGATGACAAGTTCAGTCTGCTGTTTTAGACATGTGCATAATGACACATAGCATTTCACACAACACTTTTGATGCCTGCAGAACACTTCCATGCATATCAGGGCAGGTAACTTATGTTCTGCCTAGATGAGCCTTTGCCAACCAGGCTGTCCTCCAGATGTTTTAGACTGGCTGGGGCTGATGGATATTGTTGTCCAAAACAACTGGAGAACACCAGGCTAGAGAATGCTGATGTTTAAGGAGCAGGAAGCCAGAGGCAGTAGAACCAGGCAACACATGGCTTTTAAAGCCTTTCTAGCTGCAATGGCAAATAGTAATGGTGGTGCAGGCATCCTCCTGGTCACCTGATGCAGCAGGTCTGGCCCTGAAGAACTCTCTTGGCCCTTTCATCACAGCAAGGTGAGGTAATGCAAGGAGGAAGAGGAGGAGGTGGAGGTAGAGATGGAAGAAGAGAGCCTCACCTCACAAGGCGGGCAATTATGACATAAATGGTAGCTCTGGGGCAAGAATTTGCTATCCTGTGCCCACCACCTGAGAGTGAGACAATGATCTCATTCCACCTCACTACATTCCAGTCCTGAGCCTACAGCTCACAAGGGACACATTTATTTTGGGGGGAGCTGGGTCCTACCAGGTTTCCTATGTCTCCAGTGTCCCATGGACCAATCAGCATGAAAGGGGAGCATGTTAGCTGTTGAGAAGAGTCTTCTGGAAACTACAATTGTATTCTTGCTGAACCTCAAAAATTATTTTGCATTCAGAGCTCAACAGAACTCCAAACAGAGTAAAAAGATGGAAAGCTTATTTTCTTATATAATCTTAGAAGGTTGTATAACTTTAGAAGTGGGCATGGCTGTGAGGGAGCATGGTGTGACTATCATGAAGGGACCCTGCACTTCTGAATTTGCCACTACACTACTGTCAATAGCAAAAAAAACCCCTTTTTGGGTTGAAACCACTGCTTAAATGGAGGGGGAAAGTGACTCTGTCCTCTGCTGGCCACACCTCCCTTCCCCATTGATGACTTCAGACCTTTCGGGACTGCCCATAGCAAAGTGTTGAGCCAATCACTGTCTCTGCCCAAGCCTGCAGCAAACTGTTTCCATTGGCTGTAGCTGGAAGGCAAATGGGTTGAACAACCAATCTGTTGTGAAATCTCTCTGAAGTTGAATAAAAAAAATGCACTTGGGCTTTAGAGTAAAAACCGGCTGTGCTCGACTAGCCTTGTGTGCCCCCATTTTCAGAAAAGAGAGGTGAAGACACATCGGAACCAGAACAACAGTAAGGGCTGGTTCACATATGAGCCAAGATCCACATTAAAAATGCTGCTTTTTCCATCGCGATTGATTTTGACAGTTCACATACTTCCGCCCTCGCTACGAATAAATTGCCTGTTCTTCTTAGCATTCACACACGTTATTGTTATCAGCATTTCCTTGTTGCCGCACCCACACATTAGAATGTTAACTGCGGATGCGGGGAATGGGCGGTGTTTCCCTAAACGAAGGGAGGAATAGGCGCTTGAAAGAGGCTTTCTCCCATCCCCCCTGCTCCCACCCGTGGCTGTTAGGCTGTCCCTGCGCAAGATTGGTGTGCCTTTGGCACCCCGGAACAAGCCTCAGCATATGTTCTGGGAAACATAAAAAAACCCCAATTACCTTTAGAGAGACATTAAAAGCAGCTACTAAAGGAAGCATTGACCGTTTAAGACACCAAGGCAGCTCACCTTTCCCCTGCGCTTTTGGGAGCTTATAAATTACCCCAGCGGCGCCTTCGCCAGCCTCCTCTTGCCATGGCTGCTCGTGCTCCAAGCCTGGGTGTAGCTCCAGCGGGCGGCGCGTAGCGCCTTGCGGTATTCCCCCCCCCCGCAGCTCAAGCGAGAGTGCCAGCCAAAGCTGAAGTCTCCCTCTCTGGCAGCCAGGAAGGAATTTCCCAAGCTCCAGCTCTCCACTGCTACCCTCGGGGAGTTGTTGGTGTCGCTGCAGAAGAGAGGGAATGAAGGGGTGGAGAATGTGATTTTGTTTAAAGGAGCAGGGGAGGAAATGTATTGGGGGAAGCAGGAGAAAGCAGGAGAAAGGAAGGCAAGAGCAATCGGAAGTTACTTTGTCAAAGGCAGGAAACAAAATGACGCCCAGAGACAGTTAAAGGGGCGGAGAAAAGGGAGGATCGGATGGCGAAGAAACTGCGCAGCCAAAAAAAGGTGCTTAAAAGGTAATACACGGTAGAAGCGCACCGAAGCAGGTGTGGATATTAAAAGCAATTTTGGATTTTTGTTGCATTGATTTAATCCGGAGTTAAAGGCAAAAGCAGCTGAATCTAATCGCGTTGGGAAAAACTTCATGCAAATGGTCCAAATTAAAAGGATCTGCAAAAAGCCTCAGATTCAGATTATACCAGCATCTGAACAGGCCCTAAGTGTGTCTTCACTCTGAGCAGCCAGCCAGCCAGCTAGGTCAGCTGTTTTCCCAGCTAGGCTGAGATGTGTTGCATTTCTGTTTAAATTATCATAATTATTTCTACATTGGTGTCTACAGATATACATTAATATAGTCAAATGTTATGCAACTCTGGGCCCTCTATTTATTGGGGAAGGTTTTTGATGCATTTCCTCTTTTTTGGCAACCCACTATTTGTAGAATGCAACATTAAGGCTGTAATCACACTTTGCCAGCAATAAGCCCCCCTGGAAATTGTGGGACCAGCTTCTGAGGCTTAGGGTGGCCCTGCTCAGGCTTAAGACAGACGCCCTTGATGTTTAGGCTCCAGATGATTTCAGGACCCAATGACCTCTTGAAAAGGCCATACCCATCCTTACTCACCCTTCTGATATACAAAGGTCTCCTGGATTCTTCCTTCCGGATCTCTCTGAAAATGAATACCTGATACCCCAAGCAGGAAGTTTAACTGCCCCTATCAATATCTCAGCTGACACAGTTATGTGCCAATTCTGGCTATAAAAGTACCCGGCCACTGGTTATGACTCAAGGGTTCTCAACTCCCCTGAAACCTGCAGATAGGATATCTCCTTTCCATTGCTCCTATAATGGGCATCTTGGCTTCTAAGCACTTTCCTTGTAACAGAGGAAGGATAACATCTCAGCAGGATACCACTGACCAGGTAACCAGAGGGAGAGAAGCAGAGCCATTCCGTCACCTCTCCTGAGAGATCACTGCCTTTGACCTTTCCTCAGCTGTCATGTAGAGGTAGCCATTCCATCAGCCTGCCTGAACTGTTTGTATCCCAGCTGTTCATTATCAGCACTATAACTTGAAGAACCGGTGCCTGAGCTTGATTTTTCCTCCTTCCTCTCCATCCTCCTTTCCTTGTGTGTCATGTCTTTTTGACTGTATGCCTGAGGACAGGGGCTGTCTTACTACTGATCTTTGTTAGCCATTCTGGAAGCCCTTTTTAATGAATAAGCATGCATAGCAAATGACCTGCCTTCCCCGACACACAGCGTTTCCCTTGATCCTTCTTTCTTTCCTCTTTTCCTAGCTCTTTTTCACCCTTCCCTCCCTATACATATTCTGCTGCATATAGGTGAACCCCTCTAACCAGGGCAGCCAAGTGCAAGTATAATAATAAAGATTATATTCACAATGTAAATGTTGAACCTAAGCCCAATCTCTTTGCTCTTACTCCTGTAGGATGAGTTAAGAACATAAAAGCCCTGCCAGGTTGGACCAAAAGTCTATCTAGTCCAGCCTTCCCTAATCCTGGGTCTCCAGATGTTGTTGGACTAGAACTGGCCATCCTGGCTGGGACTGATGGAGGTAATAGCCATAGTCAATTTATTTATGTACCACATTTTCCATAAATACATCTGTGCTCTAAGTGGTCCGTGTAAAAGAAATGCCAAATTGTCTAAATACAGTAGTACAATAATGATGCAAAATTGTTGTTGTTGTTGTTATGTGCCTTCAAGTCGATTACGACTTATGGCAACCCTATGAATCAGTGACCTCCAATGGTATCTGTCGTGAACCACCTTGTTCAGATCTTGTAAGTTCAGGTCTGTGGCTCCCTTTATGGAATCAATCCATCTCTTGTTGGGCCTTCCTCTTTTTCTAATGACGCAAAATAAAAAGTATAAAATGTACACAGTAAGAAGAACAATATAACACTAATAAATAAATACTTATTTGATTGATTAATTTTTGATTGATTGATTGAAATCTTACTTGTGTTACGAATGGACCTTGAACTTGAGCAGAGCTCACTAGAAATGCAAGTTCCCCTATTGAGAGCAGCAGGATCTTTGGCTGGAGTTACCCGTACGTCATTACATAGCAATGGTGGTCTCTCTGCTGGTACGGGTGGTGGGGAGGGAGGCAGAGGCTACTACTCAGATCTTTGCACGTCAAACCAAGTGCAACCCCCCCCACTCAGCCAGCCAGCATAATCTCTCTCACTTAACCACCTCCCAGACCCTGCCCTGCCACCAACTAAGGGACACTCACTCAAGCAAACATTTTCCCGAGATGCAAAAAAGTTAAACTACTGCAAATGCAGCACGGTAGCCAGAGAGGGTGGTGGAGGCCACTTTGTGTGCCAAGTGAAAACACAGTATACACACACCCTCCACAGTTCTTTATCTCCATTCTGCTGCTGCCTCCTTCTCCTCCTTTATCCATGTTCTTGACCTCTGGATCTTTTTTCCCTCCACTCCATTCTTCACCATCGCCATCCATTTTTTAAAATAATTGTTTTCTCCACTCCACCCCATCTCACTCTCTGCCTCCTCCCTCGTTGCCTCCTACCCACCAACAGAGCATGAGGAAAGAGCGACACTGCACAGAAGCCCAGTTTGAGGCACATGATTTTCATCCATGAATCAGAGGAGCAGAAGACTTCCCCTGCTCCCCCCCAAGTAATGCCCAAAAGTAATTCTGGAAAAGTTACAATTACCCCACAAAAGTAGTAAAATTACTCCTATTGCAATCAAAATGTAAAGGAATTACCCACTCGTTACTCTAAAAAGTAATGAATTACAAGTAATTCGTTACTTGTAACTAGTTACTTCCAAGCTCTGAGGGTGCGTTGGTAAGAAAAGCAGCTGTTAGAGCCCTCCAGAAGAGGAACTCATGACTCCTCCCAACCCCTCATGTTTTATACCTTTTTCTCACTACACTGAATGTGACCAGGAAGATGTGAACCAACCCATTTCCTGATACGTTCCCAGATAATAGGTGTGATCTCCCTGCCGTAGATTCCTGATGATTCCTAAAGGTTACGAATTATCCTAATCCTTATGTAAAACCGTTTCTTTGTTTGAAAGGAGCATCTGATTCTTCCTGGGCAACATTCCTCAAATTTCCATAGTAGACAGGAAGTCTATACCCTCAGGCTTTCACAATATGTTCTCAGGGGTCACAGAGAGGCTGTTTCCCAGGAATCTTTGCTGTTGCAGGTTTTCCAAACTCTGGTCACTGAGGTGAACCAAAGATTAAAAATTCCTAATATTTGATTCCTTACACTTGCCCTTTACCATAAGGTCCTAGGGTAGGTTATGACAATAAAATATACAATTATAAAACAATTATGACCATAAAACAAGAAACGTGTAAAAACAATTTAAAAGCTGTTCCATCTATAAATCAATGAAAAATGATTCCTTATATAAAAATGGTTAAAAGTACTTCCAATACAGATGCAGACTGGGATAAAGATCTCCTCATCTTACTGGGGTTTTACTAGATTTGAGTGCCCTGTTTTGCTCCGGTGATAAGAACAAGAGTAAAATGTAACACCTGATACATTTATGAGGGTCTGTATAGTAGCTGACATGTAGTGTTTAGTTGTTATTGTTATTTTCACTTTATTTTGTACTGAATACACACACACACACAAAGAAAAATGGGGGGAAGCTTAACAGTTCATTTAACATAGATCAAAATTTAAGGGACCAACCATAAAGCTCAGTGATAGTCAAATAAAAACATTGAGGAACTTTCCATCCAAAAGCAGCCCCAAAGCTGAAGACAGTAGTACCTAGCAAATATTTTTCTCTTCGACCTCAAAGGCCAGAAAGTCCCCTCTGAGTTCTTCTGGAATCAGCTTCCTTATGAAAGGGCTGGAGTGCGGAGCAAGACAGGTGGGAACAGCCACCCCCTGATGGCAAGCATAGAACCTCTCTACCCTTGTGTAGGGATGGAGAAATTCGATATTGTTTGCATTTTAACGAGAAACTGCTTAATGTACACTTCTCGAACAATACACAAACACAAGCTTCCTTTGAAACTTGCACTTCTCTGAATTTTGAGATGCAGTTTTCTAACCAATGCATACACAAATGCATATATTAGAGGAAAGTATGCACAAAAAGCATTTATTTATGGCAACATACAGTAATGCATTATATTAGCAGAAACTGGTTGCCAAAGTGTGTATATTTGTCAAAACTGTAAATTAATTGTGTTGAGTGAAGAAGTACTCTTCTTTACCTGTTTTGAATCTACTGCCCATCAGTTACCATTGCCACATCCACATCATACATTTAGAGCACATGGCTACTTCCAATCCAGGGAGCTGTACTTTACCCCACACAGAACTACAATTCTCTGCACCCTTAACAAACTATAGTTCCCAGGATTCTTTGGGGGAAGCCATGTGCAATGGGTTTTAAATGTATGGTGTGGATATAGTCTATACCTGCTTCATCTATCTACTACCAATCACTTAGTGACTGCAACACCACACTGTCCCTGTGCACAATCATGGATTTCAGTTTCTTCCAAGTAGTATAGTTGACACAGCCTAAGACAAGGGTGGAATCTTTTTTCTAACCCAGGGGTCACATTACATTAGTGCAAAGCTATCAGGGACTGCGTTCCAGAAGTGGGTGGGACAGACTCCAAAGAGGGTGGAGCCAGGGCCAAAGTGGGAGGGGCTGGACACAGACATAGGCTGTGAGCACACTAGTCACTTCAAAAGCAGTGAGAATGGATTTTCTGGTTGCATTTTGAAGCAACTCTGCCTTCAGGTCGACACACCTCCCTTCCCCACTACTGACTTCAGATCTGTCAGGACTGCCCACAGCAAAGTGTTTGGCCAATCACTGTTTCTGCCTGAGCCTACAGCAAAACATTTCCATTGGCCACACATGGAGGGGTAATGAGTTGATCTACAAATCAGTTGCAAACTCTGTCTGAAGCTGAATTAAATAAAAATTGGAGCTGATCTGCCTAGGTTTTAGAGTAAAAAGGGCTGGAGTTTGACTAGCATTGTGTGCCTCCATTTTCAGAAAACAGAGGTGGAAACGCACTGAAACCGGCACAACAGTAAGTGTGTCTCTACACATAATCACACACCCTAATCACACAAAGCCACACACACAATCACATGGATACACTAACACACTCTTCACACACATTGCCCCCTGTTGCACCCCCTCCTTGCTGATCTGTGCTGATTCATGGAGGAAAGTGCATGTTATTTTGTTAGTTTGATTCTCACCATGGCTCATTGTGTGGGTAGATTTAATCTTGGCACAGATCAACTGAGGAGGTGCATCAGAGTAAAGAGAGAAGGGGGCCCTCTGTGTGTGTGTGTGTGTGTGTGTGTGTGTGTGTGTGTGTGTGAGAGAGAGAGAGAGAGAGAGAGAGAGAGAGAGAATCACCATCTCACCTCACTGAACAGTTGTAAAGATTTGATGCTATTTTGTGCTCTTTAGCTCCTACATATCTAATTTTTGGCACATTTTTCCTTTTTTGCTTCCATAGTCCTTGACCTCATTTTGCTGGCCTGGCCTTTGCATTCCCTGCTGAGGCATCACCTGCAATTTTTGTTTATGAGCACCTGTGACATCATCACATCAGAGGGAGCATCATGACACAACTGGCAAACAAAGAAACAAAAATCATGTGGGCCTCCACAGCCAATAAGATTAAACAGCAAGTGTCGGGCAAACAAGGCCAAGGAGAGTGAGGGCAATGGAAAATGGAGGCTGAAGGACGCCACTGAATCACATTCCTTGATGACAAATGACAAGCAGAGCTTGGAAAAGTTACTTGTTAGAACTACAACTCCCATCAGCCCCAGCCAGCATGGTTACTGGATTGGGCTGATGGGAGTTGTAGTTCAAAAAAGTAACTTTTCCAAGCTCTACAAACATGGGAGGTGCTGTTTTGACCACATGAAAATGGACGTGAAATATGACTCAGTCCTATTTATAATGTTTGATGCTGCTTTCAGGAAGTCCTCACAGGAAGGGAGGCAAAAACATGTGCGAAGACACCACATAAAGTGAGAGTCCATAAACTGATGTGTTTTTTTGTAATTTGCCATGTTTTGCAATGATTTTGATAGCTTGATTTCCCTTCTTCCTCCCCTGAGCTCATATCTCAGGTTGCAGTTGTCCTCATTTATTATTTATTTATTTATTAATTATTTAATTTGTATCCCACCCTTCCTCCCAGCAGGAGCCCAGGGTGGCAAACAAAAGCACTAAAAACACTTTAAAACATCATAAAACAGACTTTAAAATACATTAAAACAAAACAACTTTAAAAACATTTTTTAAAAAGCTTTGACGACATCTTTAAAAAAAAGGTTAAAAAACATACTGTTTTTAAAAAAAGGTTTAAAAACATCTTAAAAAGCAATTCCAACACAGAAGCATACTGGGATAAGGTCTCAACTTAAAAAGCTTGTTGAAAGAGGAAGGTCTTCAATAGGTGCCGAAAAGATAACAGAGATGGTGCTTGTCTAATATTTAAGAGGAGGGAGTTCCACAGGGTAGGTGCCGCCACACTAAAGGTCCGTTTCCTATGTTGTGCAGAACGGGCCTCCTGATAAGATGGTATCTGCAGGAGGCCCTCACCTACAGAGCACAGTGATCGACTGGGTATATAAGGGATAAGATGGTCTTTCAGGTATCCTGGTCCCAAGCTATATAGGGCTTTGTACGCCAAAACTAGAACCTTGAACTTGGGCCAGTTGCAAATGGGCAGCCAGTGCAATTCTTTCAGTAGTGGGGTGGCATGTTGGTGATACCCTGCCCCAGTGAGCAGTCTCACTGCTGCATTTTGCACCAGATGCAGCTTCCGGACCAACCTCAAGGGCAGCCCAACATAGAGCGCATTACAGGAATCAAGCCTAGAGGTTACCAGTGTGTGGACAACAGTGATCAGGCTACCCCAGTCCAGAAATGGCTGAAGCTGGTAAAAGGCACTCCTAGCTACTGAGGTCACCTGGGCCTCTAGCGACAAAGATGGATCCAGGGGCACCCCCAGATTACGGACCTGCTCTTTCAGAGGGAGTACGACCCTGTTCAAAGCAGGCAACTGACCAATTATCTGAACTTATTTATTACTGGGACAGACACTCTGTGCCACTAACAGATGCCTTCCATGGCCTCTATTGTGAAGCTGGTTTCACATCCATCTCTCTCAGGAACAATGGACACCATCAGTGGACGAAGTGTCTCTAATGGAACTTTCTCAGCACTTTGGCTAAACAACTGCTTCCAGAATTCTTTGAGGGAAACCACCATCATCATAATCAATTATCACCATTTGGATTTCTTACCCACCTTTCACCAGAAGGCCCTAGGGCACATCACAACAATTGAAAATACAACATGAAAACCAGTTTGAAACAAATTACAATCACAAGAATGGGATGGGCCCTAAAAGTATATAACTCAAGTGTAGAAGGTTCAGGTAAAGAGGTGCATCTTTAGTGCATGACGAAAACCGTATAGAGAAGGTGTCAGGTGCACTTCTATGAGGAGAGAGTTCCACAGCTTAGGGGCTGTCACAGCGAATGCCCTCTCCTGGGCTGCCATCCCTCAAACCTTTGAGGGTGATGGAACTACCAAGAGGGCCTCCTCTATCAATCTTACATCTGAGAAGGTGTGCAGGGAAGGTGTTTTTCAGATATTTGGGGCCTAAGTTGTTTAAGACTTTAAACACTAATGTGAACACCTTGAATTGGGCCCAGAAACGAAGTGGCAACCAGCGCAGTTGTTACAAAACAGGAGTTATGCGAGTTCTAAATGGAACCCCAGGGCCCTCTGTGGCGCAGAGTGGTAAGCTGCGGTAAAGCAGCCGAAGCTCTGCTCACAGCCGGAGTTCGATTCCAACGGAAGGAGGAAGTCGAATCTCCGGTAAAAGGGGTCGAGGTCCACTCAGCCTTCCATCCATCCATGGTCGGTAAAATGAGTACCCGGCATATGCTGGGGGGTAAAGAAAGGCCAGGGAAGGAACTGGTAATCCCACCCCATAGAATCATAGAATCATAGAGTTGGAAGGGGCCTTGTAGGCCATTGAGTCCAACCCCCTGCTCACAGCAGGAAATCCACAGCTAGAGCATCTCCCGCAGATAGCTGTCCAGCCTCTGCTTGAAGACATCCAGCGAAGGGGATCCCACCACCTCCCTAGGCAGTCAGTTCCATTGCCAAACTGCCCTTACTGTCAAGAAGTTCCTTCTAATGTATATATACAGTCTGCCTAGTAAACATCGCAAGATGTCACCCTAAGAGTCAGAAACGACTCGCACTATAAGTGTGGGGACACCTTTACCTTTAAATGGAACCCCAGGTAGGAACGTGGTTGCTGCATTTTGCAGCAGTTGAAGTTTCTGAGTCATAACAGTAAACCTGGTATAAAGACTGATGTTAGTTTGTAGTGTAAATACAACTGGACTGGATCATGCTCCTGGCATGTTTCCAAGGTAAAAGGGCTAACAAACAGCAGCCATTTAATGGAAATTAGCCATGAGGTAAAATGGAAACATCCTTGACTGTTTGAATGAGGAGGGCATTGGGTGTGATGGTTTCCTTTTAAGTTCTTGGCAGCCCTAATCCTGTTTACATACGAAGCAGTCAGACCAATGGTCCATCTACTTTAGTATCATCTACACTGACTGGCAGGAGTTCTCATAGAATCATAGAGTTGGAAGGGCCATCCAGTCCAACCCCCTGCTCAATGCAGGAATCCAAATCAAAGCATCCCCAACAGGTGGCTGTCCAGCTGCCCCTTGAATGCCTCCAGGGTTGGAGAACCCACCACTTCCCTAAGTCATTGGTCCCATTGTCATACTGCTCTAATAGTTAGGATGTTTTTCCTAATGTTCAGTCAAAATCTGGCTTCCTGCAGCTTGAGCCCACTATTCCATGTCCTGCAATCTGGGAGGATTGAGAAGAGATCCTGACCCTCCTCTGTGTGGCAACCTTTCAAGTACTTGAAGAGTGCTGTCATATCTCCTCTCTCCAAGGTTTTCACCCAGGGAACATTCCTAGCCTTATCTGAAGATGTTGGGGATTGAGCCTGGGACCTTCTGCATGCAAAGCAGATGCTCTGCTATTGAGCTACTGCCCCTCCTGGTTCTAAGCACTTTGCTCCTTTGGTCAGAGCCCTATATTCTGTCCAGGGTCCTGAATTCCTAATACAATGTCTTTTATGTGGGACTCCTCACAGGTCCTGACCTGAGCGCTTACCACCGACAGTGTATCCTTTTGTTCTTTCATCATGGAACTTAAGGTGGCAAAGCTGGGATCTGAGGCAGGTTCCCATCCAGACCCGGACCCTGATCTGCTTAGCTTCAGCAAGATTGCTGATTCCGAATCCAACATTGTGTCAGGACAGGAATGGCTGGATCCATGTGTGACTGCCCTATGGAGTGAAACACTGAACTGCAGGTAGGAGCTTCTCAGTGAAGTACCTTCAGGCCCTGGACTGACTCCACCCACCCAGGCTGCCCACTGGATCCTCCTGAGCAGGAAGGAGTATAAGAGGGCTTCCTGTTCCAGCTGAACCTTGCTTGAGCAACAAGATCTTCCTGAGCTCCAACATGTTCCTGTGGTTTGGTTGTTCTTCAGCCTTGACTTTTGACTTGTACCTCAATCCTGCCTTCTGATTTGTTCTCTGGGTTCTGACTTTTCTCTGCTGTCCTGACTCCTGGCTTGTGCCATGGCTCCTGGCTCCCTGCTCCTGGCTCACCTCAGACTGCTGCCTACATCCCAGCCCTGACACACTGCCTGGATTTCAGATACTGTACCTCACTCAGCCTCAGCCAGCCTCCACCTGCCTGTCTTTTTAAACTTACAACCAATCCAGGGGGTGGCGCTGGCTGCCAGCTTCCTCCTCCTTAGTCAGTGTAGCCCTTGTAGAACTCCATCACTATTAACTTTCAGGAGGAATTTGAAAACATTCCAGGCAACTGATGGCTGAAGGGGACTGTTGCCGGCAACCTGAAGATCACGGATAAAAATGTTTTTACTCTATGCTTTTGAATATTTAAACTGTGTCTTGCAATATTTTAAACTGTGTTTTAGAATGTTTTCCACTGTTGTTCGTATGTTTTGCTTTTCTCTTGTCAAATTGTTTTGTTTACGTTTGCTACCCTGGTCTTCTTCAGGAGGTAGGGTGGGATGTAAGTTCATTCGTTCATTCATTCATTCAATCAATCAATCAATCAATAACTCACCAGGGAGAAGGATGTGGACAAAACTAGAATGAGTTGGCTCCACCTGCCCTTGGCCTCCCTGCCTTCTTTCATACCAGTCCCAATGGGCCCTGGCTGCCACAGATCCATAAGCACATCCTGTTCTTACCCATAGACAGGAGCTTGCCTGAGAGCATTGGCCTTGAACAAGACAAGGTTGCATCTTTATTCACTCAAGCAAAGCAAACCTGGGCCCATTATCATTCTATTTTGGGAAGCCTGATGCACCCCACAGCAGCTGCCTCGTGCAGGAGGAAGCTGTGCTACCGTGGACTGGAGGGAGGGAATTGTTCCAGGCTGCCTCAGAATTGCAGGGGTTTGGGGATGCAGGCAAGTGGACTGATGCTGCACACTTGGAGTATTGTGAATTTATGTATTTTTTAATGCTGTTTCTGTGCTGACCTATAACTGAAGTTCTTTGGACTTCAGGATCTTGGACTGGATTCCTGCCTTGAGCAGGGGGTTGGACTTGATGGCCTTATAGGCCCACTTTCAACTCTACTGTTCTGTGATTTCATACATAAGAACATCTGGAGGGCATCAGTGAGAGAATGCTGGATGAGAGACTTGTTCAGGTTTGGAACAGAGTCATGAGAACATAAGAAGAGCCCTGCTGGATCAGTCCAAAGTCCAATATAGTCCAACATTCTCTTCTCACAATGGCCATCCAGGTGCCTCTGGGAAGCCCACAAGCAGGCCTTGAGTGCAAGAGCACTCTCCCCACTTGTGCTTCCCAGCAACCGGCATTCAGAGGCACACTGCCTCTGACAGTGGATGTAGAACAGAGCCATTGTGGCTAGTAGCCTTCAATAGCCTTATCCTCCAAGATTTGTCTAATCCTCTTCGAAAGCCATCCCAGTTGGTGGCCATCACTACTTCTTGTGGGAGTGAATTCTTCTGTTTAAGTATATGGTAAATGAAGGAGGACTGCTTTTTGTCCTGAATCTTACATCATTCGGCTTTACTTGATGGCCAGCTCCAATTTCTAGTGTTATGAGAGAGGGGAGGAAATTCCTCCTCTAAAGTGTTTGTTGTTTTGTAGGCTGTGCTCCTCCTCCCTTCTCTTTCTGTCTTTGTTCTCATTTAGTTAGTAATGGCTCCCTGAGTGCATGTCTGCTTCAGCATGTATGTCATTACCTCTATGTATAGCAATAATTACATTTCTTTATTCTTTCAACTACCAGTCTTAACAGACCAGTTATTTCTGCACTCTGCTGCAATATATATCTCTACCAAAAACTTTAAGAGGAGACAGTATGCCTTTGAATACCAGGGGCTGGGAAATATGAATGGGGAGAGTGCAGTTGCACTCAGGTCCTACTTGGGGGCTTGTCATAGGCATCTAGTTGGCCAATCTGAGAACAAGATCTTGGACTAGAATGGGCATTTGGCCTGTTCCAGCAGGCTGTTCTTATGCTCTTGTGACTGTTCTAAAGGTGAGCAAGTCTCTAGTCCATCATTTCCTGACAGATGATCTGGATCCCAGCTCCCATCATCCCTGACCATTGCACATGCTAGTTGAGGATGATGGGAGTTGGAGTCCCAACCATTTCTAGAGGTTGGGAAAACCTCCTCTAGCCAAACGATCTCACCAACTGCCACCCACCAGCAATATATCAGAGTTGGCTTAACAAAGCTGCTGGTTGTTTTGTCTGCCTGGGACTGTAAAAAAGGGGGAGTATAATCAGATAGTGGGCCACAATACATGATTGGTGAGATGTGCTTCATCTGGTGTATCTTGATCCCTGTTTGTGCATCTTCACAACCATGTGGACTAGTCTCTTGACTCTACAAACCTGACCTGCTGAAGAAGATGCCAAACCTATGGGAAGGCAAGCAAACATTTTTGGCTTATACTGAAGTGCTGCCCACCAGTCAGCCAAAGTGGGAGTAGGAGATCAGACTGGAGCATTGCTTCCTGATGAAACGGTGACAGAAGTTAATAAATATGTGTCATCCCTTCAAATGCAATTAACCCAAACAGGAGATTTTTCAAAACTTTTTGGGTCTCTTAGAGGGAGTGTTTTATTCTTAGCCTCACTGGGATTTGTGTGGCAGGGCCATTAATTATGGGAACGAGGGCTCTTGCTGTGACAACCTCCCTTCTGAGAGCCCACGATGGTTTCATCATCCAGACACCCAGGGTTTATTTTGGACAGGCTACAAATTGCAGAGCAGAATCTGTCCATGTGCAGACTACTGGCTCATTTTGCTTCACGGGCTTTTTTTTTCTACAGAAGGAATAGAGATCTTATTAATTTTTAGGACATACTCATCCACTAATAAAATCATTTTAAAACAAATGATCACGTTCAGCGTTGACCAGGAGTGGGGAACCTGGTGCCTCCCAGATGTTGTCGGGCTCTGACTCCCATCGTCCTTGATAGGGGAAACGCAGAGAACTGAACTTAAAACCCCAAAAACAAGGCGCTGAGCAAAACCGTAACTGACAGATTCAACCATCCCTAGACACCAGCGGAACTATTGATCAGTCACTCAAGCCTGCACAGGGGTCACATTGAGAATGGTGGCTCTTCCAAGAAGCCATGTTGTTGAGAGATGCTTTTATTCCCCATCCTGCTAAGGGAGAGAAATGGGGACAGAAAGTGGGGCAAACACCTGGGTGACAGTAAAAGGAGAGGAAAGGATTTTTGGGGGGTGAAGGCAAAGGAAAAAGATTCTTGGACAAAAACTTATGCAAAACACAACAAAACTTATTGGGGTGGGAGCAGGAGGAGGCACTTCTATTCTTGAAGTGTGGGGCAGAAAAAGAGGGCCAGAAAGTGGGGCACACACCTGGAAAATGGGAACACCAAGAATGAGTTCTCAAAAATACATATATGCAAACCTGCAAGGCAAGAGACTAGCAGGCAGTTAATGAGTGGTGAACTTCTATAGCAAAGTGGGGAACCTGACTCCAGCTCCCATCAGCCCCAGCCAGCATGGCCAATGGTCACAGAGATGAAGGTAGCTGGAGTCCAGTGACATTTGGAGGGCCACTGATTCACCATCCCTGGACCCTGTGGCCCTCCAAATGTTTTTTTGGACTACAACTCCCATAAGCCCCAGCTGACATGGCCAATGGTCAGAGATGATGGGAGCTGTAGTCCAGCAACATCTAGAGGTTCACCGGTTTCCCATCTCTAATCCTTGTACTACAGCATGGAGTTTATGGGAGAGACCATAACTCAGTAGAACATCTACCTGACATGTAGGTCACATCCACCCCATACATTTAAAGCACATGGCTCCCCATCCCAAGAATCCTGGGAACTGTCATTTGTTAAGGGACTAGTACTCTGTGACAGGTAACCTACAGTTCCCACGATTCTTTGTGAGGAAACCAGGACTTTTAAAGCGGTATAAATGTGATTTAAATATATGTGCGGATGTAACTGTAGATGATCCCAGATTCAGTTCTTGGCTCTTCAGCTGAAAGGATAACAGGTGATGAGAAAGACTTATGCTGGTGACCCTGGTGCGCCTTTCTCCAACCTGGTGCCCTCTATATATTTTGGATTATATGACACCCTTTGGCCCTTACCGTCATGGCCAACGGTTACAGGGATGATGGGATTTGCAGCCCAACATCTGGAGGGCGCTAGGTTGGGAAAGGCTTCTTTGGAGAGCCTCTGCCAGTCAGAGTAGAACCAGATGCTGCTGGACTATATCTCTCATCATCCCGACCGTTGACCATGCTGGTTGGTGCTGATGGGGCTTGGAGTCCAACACCATCTGGAGGGTAGCAGGCGATGGGAAAGACCCATCTCCATCTGAGACCTTGGAGAGCTGCCAGTCAGTGTAGGAGACCAGCCTTTCCCAAGCTTCGGGTCCCCAGATGGTGTTGGACTACAACTTCCATTAGCCCCAGCCAGCATGGCCAAGGGTCAGGAATCATGGGAATTGTAGTACAGCAATATCTGGGGACCCAAAGGTTGGGAAAGGCTGTAGCGGATGATACTAAGCTAGATGGGCAAATAATATGACTGGATATAAAGCTTCTGCCTAAGTCTTGGCGAAGTATGGTCTGTGGTTCCACCTAAAAAAGATGTCTTAGGAAGCTGCCTTATACTGACTCTTGGTCCATCTAGCTCAGTATTGTCTACACTGACTGGCAGAGGCACTCCTGGGATTCAGGCAGGAGTCTCACACAACCCTACCTGGAGAGGCCAGGGATTGAACCTGGGACCTTCTGCGTGCAAGGCAGATGCTCTACTACTGAGCTACAGCCCTCCCTCTAGCCTTACCAAGGTCCTGTTTATTCTTTCTTTCCACAGCCTGCATAGGCAATACTGGCCTAGATGAGGTAATAGAATGACCTGGTGTAATGCAACTCCTGTGTTTGAATTGTAAGCTATCAAAGGTTGAATTGTAAGCTTTGAAGTCCTTGGTTCATATCTTAGCTTAGCCGTGACCTCACTTGGCAATTGGGGAGGGGGAATTATTAGCTGCAACCTCTACCTGGCAATAAGCAGGTAACAGTTAAGAGCAGTGGAAACTGGTGGCTCTGATGTCAGTGGGGCAGTGAATCCATTCTGGGTTTTAGTCTGAAGTGTCAAAGAGCTCATGCACCTTGGAGAACTCCTTGAAAGTTCAGACTAAAACCCGGAAAGGATTCACTGCCCCACTGACACGGGAGCCGCCAGCCTCCACCGGTTAAGAGTTGCAGCCAATTTGATCTTCAGGGCCAATATTTTCTGGCTGTGGAAATATTCAGTGAAGATTTAACATCAGAAGATTTTGCAGCAGCAATCAGCCCTGGACTGTTTTGTCACACCCCCACTCGAGGAAGTCCTCATCAGAGGAGGATCTGAACCTCCCCAAAGGGGACCAGCCAGAAGAAGAAGTGGAGTTGGGCAGCAGTGAGGCTGAATCAGGACCATCAGGCCTTACACCATCCCAGCTGCTGTAACCTCTGATAGGGAGCTCAGGCTTCGAGGCAGAAGCCAAGCCACCTCCAAGCCCAAGAGAGCCCTGGCTCATGAAGATGCAGGAACAGGCAGTGGCCGGAGTGCCCGTCTGAAAGCCAAGTCCTCCTTGAGAATAATGGGCTGCTTGTGCGGAGCAGCTTCCTCGCAAGTAGACCAGATAGCTTTGATGACCACCAGCTGTGCCTAGGATGGGGCTTAGAAGACTCCTGGATAAAAAGTCTCCAGTCCCTTGGGGAAGTTGCTGGGATGGTGTCTGTATTCCAGCTTCTGGAGGGGTTGTACTACCTGGTTGTGAACCAGATGGCCCTGTGTGTATGGCCTTAGCCCGGGAGTAGGCTAGGCTTGCCTTGTTGAAACCCTTCCCCCTCCTCAATTTGGCCTTGGCCTGACCTTACACTTTTGGCCATCCCATAAGTGGACACTGACTCTCGGCATCCTTATCCTCTGAAGCAGGACATCTGAAAACTGTAGCTATACAGTGGGAGCTTTCTATATGTTTACTGAGAAGTAAGTCACAGAGATTTCCATGGAGTGTATTCCAAGGTAAGCAGGTATAGGAGGAAGTTTAAGTCAGGGAGTGAGATAGAGATGCATAGAGTTGCACTGTTAATTTTATGTAGATGTATGTGCTTATATTTTTTGTTTCATTTCTGTAATAATAAAAAATAGCATTGTAGAAAAAGATGGTATCAAGATGTATAACTGTTAACTTTTATTGTTATTTCCTTTATGAGTTGCTATGCCAATATAAAAGTCTCAGATGAAACACAGCACATAAACACAATGAAAGCATAAGTTTCAAGTTTCAAGTTTATTATAAATTGCAGGGCCGTAGGCCAACACAATGTTAAAAGGGTACAGCAATTTTTACTATAGTTACTATACAGTTTAAAACATAATATCAGTTATAAAACACCTATTTCATTTAGCACTCTAGAACATAATTAACTCGTAATTTCCTAGCTGCTATCACAAACAAAGATACCTTGTGGGTCACCTCTGGATTTAAATAAGACATTAGGAAGAGTATTTTGTCCTCTTCCGTAAACAACCCGTGATCATCAAACCACTTTTTAAAAAATCTAGTTCTCGGGGTCTGGTATATTGGGCAATGTAGTAATATATGAGGAAGATCCTCTGTTTGGGCTCCACAGACGCATTTTCTTAGATCCTTCGGGATGCCAGCAATCCGTCCCTCTCTATCAGCATTAGGCAAAGATAGAAAGCGTATTGCTGTAAATGCATGTCTGAAGTTAATTGGAAAAGGCTGCGTAAGGTATGGGGCGCAGTGATGGTCAGTTTTAAACCTCCCATACCATGGGGCTACTCTAGAATTATTTAAAGTTAACTTTAAATGAAAGCATAACAAATTAAAATGACAATACATTGCTAAACACTTGACAGTACCGGTCATGAAGCAGCATTTTGAACTAACCAAATTCATTCAGATAATTCACTAATCGTCAACTGCTGAGTCAGGATCCACTGTTGGAGCATTTCCCCAACCTGAATGTTTATAGTAGTGTTATTTCTGTTCTATGTTTTAGGGTATGTGCAGAGTTTGGAAGATTACTTTTAAAAAGCAATAAATCACAGTTACTATTACATGGCCCAAAAAAGTAGTAATTACTGTTACAATTACAATTGCTCTGAAAGTAACTGATTACTTTGCTTTTTCTCAAAAGTAATCACTACAATTACATTTCAGTCACTTTTTTAAAAAAACGCCTACAAGGTGCTGGCCTTGGCTGCCGCACATCTAAGTAGCCTAAAACAACATTAAAAATAAACACACACATACAGAGGTAGTAGAATAATTCTTTTTATCGGTAAGATGGCAATGGTGGTCTCTCTGCTGGTAAGAGAGGGGGAAAGGAGGCAGAGGCCACTACTCAGATCTTTGCACGTCAAATCAAGTGCAGCCCCCCCACTCAGCCAGCAAGCATAATCTCTCTCATTAAACCACCTCCCAGACCCTGCCCTGCCACCAACTAAGGGACACTCCCCTAAGCAAACATTTACCCCTGAGATGCAAAAAAGTTAAAATACTGCAAATGCAGCACAGTAGGGTGGTGGAGGCCACTTTGTGTGCCAAGTGCAAACATAGCACTCACTCACTCACTCACTCACTCACTCACTCACTCACTCACTCACTCACTCACTCACTCACTCACTCACTCACTCACTCACACACACACACACACACACACACACACACACACACACACACACACACACACACACACACACACACACACACACACACACACACACACACACACACACACACACACATTGTCATCTTTCACCTCCACAGTTCTTTATCTCCATTCTGCTGCTGCCTCCTTCTCCACCTCCTCTATCCATGTTTTTGCCCTCCGGCTCCCTTTTCCCTCCACTCCATTCTTCACCATCGCCATCCATTTTTAAAAACAATTGTTTTCTCCACTCCACCCCGTCTCACTCTCCACCTCCTCCCTCATTGCCTTCTACCCACCCACAGAAAATGAGGGAAGAGCAACGCTGTACAGAAGCCCAGTTTGAGGCACATGATTTTCATCCACAAATCAGAGGAGCAGAAGACTTCCCCTGCTTCCCCCCACAAGTAATGCACAAAGGTAATGCTGAAAACATTACAATTATTCCACAAAAGTAATAAAATTACTCCTAGTCCTATTACAGTCAAAATGTAAAGGAATTGCCCACTTGTTCCTCAAAAAAGGAATGAATTACAAGTAATTCGTTAACTGTAACGAATTATTTGCAAGCTCTGGGTATGTTTGTTAAGACAAATGAGAACTGGTCTCAGATGCTTATTAAGGCATGGATGGCTAAGCTTCTCTGTGTGGCCTTCTGACCAATTTCAAATGCTCAGCACGCTGCTGAGAGGAGGGGGAAGGGGGTTGCTCTGCCTCTGTTTGGCTTTGGCCCAACTCATAGCTGACTTCAACCCTGCCCACTGTTGGGAGTGAAGTACCAATGCTTGTAACAAGCAACCTTAACCAGTGCTTGCTTGTTTTTTCTCAAGCTTTACTTCCTTCCTCTTCCTTTCTAATCAGTCAGAGATAGTACTTGTGAGTGCCAGCCTCATGACTCTACTGTGGTCACATGTATGTCTGTAGTCTTGAATGACTTTATTTCCCAGTAGCAATAAACCTTAGGTTTCTTTATTTTTTCAACCAGCAGTCTTACCCATACTATTTACTTTTGCACTCTGTTGCAATATGTGCACTCCAATACCCATTGCTGATTGGTGGACCCCGAACAGATGACTCCAAAGGGAAAGTGGCCTGTCTCTGTTCTTCAAAAGGTTGCTTCTCTCTGTTTTAAGGAGTGCCCTCACCAAACGGTATGTGTGTGCTTGACTTATCTATGGCAGGGGTGGGGAACCTGTGACCTTCTAGGTGGCTAGGGGTGATGGGAGTTGGAAATCCAACAACTTCTGAAAGGCCAAAGATTCCCTGTCCCTGGGCTAAGGTTTCCTTGGATAACATTCGAACTCTTCTTATACAGCAAGTCTGCTTAGAAGTGGGTGATCCTGCTCTTGTGCCTTGCTTTAGAATTCTAGATAGAGGTGTCTGGGGAAATGACATGCCTTCAATAGCTGCATGTCATTGTTATGGTGCAACAAGGATTTTTACAATGCACATTGTCTGTTATTATGTTTTGCAATCCACCTTGAACACAGAGATAAAGCAAGAATGCATCTCTTCCAAAAATTAATCCCACGTCTTAGATTCCCAACTGGTTCATTTCATGGCTGTGTGGCAGGAATTTCCTATTGCCTCCTAATTATTAAATTTAAATCCAAGCCTTCTCCCATGGAATGAAAGGTGGCATAAGTAGGGTGTCGGACAGACTCTGGTCCGGGCTTTGATCACACCCAGGTCTGCTTAGAGTCAGCAAGGTTGCTGCATCGTGGGCCTTTTGACCAGCCTTCCCCAACCTGGTACCCTCTAGATCAGCCTTTCCCAACCAGTGTGCCTCCAGATGTTGTTGGACCATAACTCCCATCAGCCTCAGCTAGCATTGCCAATGGTCAGGAAGATGGGAGTTGTAGTCCAACAACATCTGGAGGCACACTGGTTGGGAAAGGCTGCTCTAGATATTGCTGGACTACAGCTGCCACCATCCTTGACAATTGGACACGCTGGCTGATACTGATGTGAATTGTAATTCCCTATCAAAAATGAAGACAAGATATGCAGTTGTGTCTCTTGCCAGTTTCTGGCAAGGCAGGAAATAGATTTTTCTTTCCTTCCATTGCTGTTCCAATAACATATAAGCTGTTGGAAGTGCAACAGCAGAAATCATTCAGGTTGTAACTGAAGGGTTAATTCTGTTAATGCTAAAGTTTACTAGTGAAGAGGAGAGTGACTGGAGGTGTTGCTTAGCAACCAGACCGAGTGGCATGTATGTTTGGTTGACTGCCTCCCTGCTATGTACACAGCCTGAACTAAGAAAGACAAAACCTCTCTGTTCCTTTCTCTTCAAATTATGCACTGTCCTTGTTCAGTATGCTCAGTAAAGTGTTATCAGGACTTTTCTCCCCCCCTCTGGACTCCATCTGCATTATTTAAGTGGCTTTGCTAACATAAGCCGCCTGAGACCCAAGTTCCATAGAATTTCTTATGTTCCCTTGAAGGAGATTCAGTCAATTCAAGCCTCTGCTGCTCCTTGCATAGCTCGCTATATAGCCATAAGTAGCATAAATGGACCAATGTTGGTCAATCCACCTTACATGGCATCCATCTTGTTTCCCATGGGAAGACTTAGGAATGAGAGAGAGAATCTGTTCCTCTTCTGTGGATCAAGGTGACTCTCGAGAGGAGCTAGGTGATCTTGCAGGATGACAATATTGGGACCCAACAGACTCGTAAAATGCAATTCAAAAGAAAAACAAGTCAGTCATTGGGGTCATTGATGGGCTTCCAGAATAACACCTCTAGGGCATGTTGTCATTCATAGGAATTGACTTGCAGGATCAGACCAGCATTTTGTATCTAATAGTAAAACAGAAGAAGAGAAACAAGCTTACAGGGTAAATTTGTGTTAAGATGAAGCATCCCTCTAATAATGAACTCATGTGCTGAGTGCCAAAATGGGGCCACTGGAGAAAAAGGAGATATCGGTATGCTTGGGGAAACTCCAAGATTTGCAGAAGTACACAGATCTGTAGAAACCCAATGAAGACTCATGAAATGCTGAGTATCTGTTGGGGGGGATGGAATGGAGTGTTCTGGAAGAGGACATGGTTGACTGGCTGGAAACCTCAACAGGGGTAGTCCACATTGTGATATTTTATTGCAGGTCCCACTTTTAAATTATCATACAAATACTTATTGATAACAATCACAAATCAATCAGTCTTGCATTAGCCATAAATAGAATCAGCTATGATGCCACAAGTACTTCAAACTCTTCAGTGACTTGTATCTGTAATAAACAGACAAACAAATAAATATATTTAAAACAAAGCAAAGAGTTCTGTGGCTTCATTAAAGCACATGATAAATCCCAAAGCCAGAGGCAAGCTATTTAAAAGCTGTAATACAGCTTTCCCAACCTTAGGACTCCTAAGATGTTGTTGGACTACAACTCCCATCAGCCCCGGCCAACATGGCCAAGGGTCAGGAATGGGGGTTGTAACCCAGCAACATCTGGGGACCAAAGGTTGAGAAAGGCTGCTGTAGCTGTAGAGGCACCTCCCTGTCCTCCTAGCAGGTGAGTTGCTGCTGCTTACCAGGGGGGTTGAGGTGGTGTCATGCAAGTGCACTGGGAGGAGTGCCAGTCCTACTGCTGCTGCATTTGCATTGTGCCACCCCTTCAGGCCACCTTGCTGCCCACCTTCAGCATCACTGGATGTCCAAGATCTCTAGTGTTTTATGGGTGGAAGAAAAACTTTTCTCCATTCATTTTCTCTAGGCCATGTGTAATTTTATACAGTTCTGTCATGTTATCTCTTACTCACCCTTTCTCTCTAAGCAGCCCCAAATGCTGCAGCCTTTTCTCATAGGGGAGTTGCTCCATCCCCATTTCGATATCTCCTCCTTCTGAGCTGTAATCAACTATGAATAGCTGCAAAACGTCACACATCTGCCTACCGCAAGTGCTTGCTCATTCTCTGGGCTGCTAGAGCAACACCTGAGATCATTAAGGGAATGATGGTCCTATTGCTGTCTTTGATTCACTATTGGAAAAGGAAATGAGAAAAAGCCCATTACGATAAACTGAATGACTTCTGCTGCTTACAAGCAAACCACTCAGTTGCTCTAAGGGCTTGTTCTGTGGCTGCCATCTCCAGCAAAGAGAAAACAAGGAACACAATTAATATTACATCAAGCAGCAGCTGAGATGCACTCAGTTTAAAATGGACAAGCCAATGTCCTTAAAAAAAACAAACCCCTATGCATTATGAGCGATATCCACTGCTAGTCATATTCAGAGTAGACCCATTGAAATCAATTGACTTAAGTTTCTTAGGCCAATTGACTTCAATTGGCCAACTCCAAGTATGATTTAGTTGGATATCGCCCTACGGTTCTGATCTGGATTGGAGTCCTACGCCTCAAATTTGCCTCTCCTATATATTTTGCAAAGTTGTTTGTCCCTTGACTATGCAGTTGGATATCTCTTAAGGTATCTTAACCAAATTTTGCATGATGGTTCCTGAGATCAAGGAGCTGTTTTTTCCGTCTATGTTTGGATATCTTTGGACACCATTTTGAATCAAGATAGAGGACTGAACCTTTCAAAACTGTATTTTTTTTGTTTCTTAGAATTTCCAAGCAACATCTGGTGCAAGGCTGCTGGCAGGAAATGAAGCTGTCATTGAAGCAAATCAGAGCTTCTCTCCCTATGCAACTTGTAGGTGTGTGTTGGGGAGGAAGCTGATCTGGATCAAGGCCACAGTGGAGGGCAAAGTGTTAAATCCCTCTTAAAAAAACCCCCACTAGGGTCACAATCTGGCTCAAGCCGCCTCATTCTGGCACAGGGGAGAAACTTGCACTTAAAGGTAAATTACTAAGCCAGCAATGGCCTGCAAGGCTGTCTTATTCAAGCCATACCCACCTGTCCTACACCTGATGTAGGACCATGTGGGCAAAGGGAAACACTTCACCTGATGTCATGGGTGGCCCATGGGGGTTGGAGGACCCAAGCATCTGGCCCACAGGCTGGAAATGGTTCCCCACTCCTGTACTTAGTAAATGTCACATACAGTTTGGTTCTAAGCAGGTCATACAGACCTGGGTTCCTACTGGGAGGAAGGGCAGGATATAAATTTAATTAATTAATTAATAATAATAATAATAATAATAATCCAGAGAGCAGGAGGCAATAACATGAGGCACAGCTTCAGGACCAAGGACAGCTCAAAGGGAAGTTGAGATTTAAGCTAGGAGAGCCTGAGATGTTGCTCCAGCAGTGGTCAATAGCCAACTGAGAACTATAGTATTCTAGGGAAATGTGTGTGGTCTTAGCTGGACCTTCCTGGATAATATGAATTTACAGGCAAAATTATAATGTTCTAATCCTGAGTAATGACAGCAAGCCTCCGCATGCACTTCCTGCCACCTCTGGCAAAGGGATCTAAGACTTTCTAGAGATCTGTAGCACAGGTTTTCCAGCTCATAGCCCTTATCCGAATGATACTGTAATTGTTCTCTAATGGAGGAGAAGATAGACTTCTTTGACTTTCTAAATATATATTTGTGTGTATGCTTATATTACATTACATTTTTAATAATGCATTTAATTGCTTCTGTAAAAAGCACAAGGCAATGCTATTTTTCCTTCTACCCCATGATATTCTTACAACAACCATGTAAGGAAGATCAGGCTGAGAGAGAGAGAGAGAACGACTGGCTGAAGTTCACCAAGTAAGCTTAATGACTGAATGGGGATTTGAACCCAGATGTCCCTGCCCTAGTCCAACATTCTAACCACACTAAACCACATTGTTGGAAGGATTAATAGGGATACAGCTGTACACACTGTACAGAGAAGAATTCATGCAGCCCCTCCTCACCAAAGTCCAACACCTGGGACAGTGAGAGCTCCAGGGATATTGTGGGACTCCAAGACTATCCACCTGGCTAGTTCATCATCACAGGGAAAGCCAATATAGTGTAGTGGTTAGAGTGTTGGACTAGGAGTGGAGAGTTCAGAGTTCAAATCCTCCCTCAGACATGAAGCTCAGTGGATGACCTTGGGTCAGTCACAGTCTCTCAGTTTAACCTCCCTCATAGCTTTTTTATGATAACGAAATCAGAAGGAGGGGGAGGAACCCTCCCAAGCTCCTATGGATGGTGGTGGTAAGGCAGGATATAAATAGTGTTATAGGATTGGAGGGGCACTGGTCTGGATGATGTCTGTGATTGTATTATCTGTAGAGATGCAGTTTGTATTAGAGAGCCCTGCTGAACTGTCAAACCAGTTCCTTTCATAAGGTAATAGTTCTAGTCAAGCCAATTTCTTTGTTCGGTTGATGGACCTGATTCACATGCCTAAAGATTTGGTCCACAGCAGTCCTGTTACTATAGGAGCTCTTGCAGGAGAGGGAGGGGTTGTGTGCATTCGTGTTAGTCTGATATGGAGTTAGGAACTGGAAATATACAGAGAGGTTTGCCTTGTTCTCATGGCTTTGCAGAGTCCTCTAGAAACCTAGTGAGGAAGCAAGTTCTGCTGGGATGTTAATGCTGTGAGCCCTTCCATCCTAAGCTCGGGTTGTATATATGTGCAAATAAAGCCGTATATCCTAAATATACCATAGTCTCCACTGACCTTCATTCCAAGGACACCAACCCCTAGTTAAGCGCTGCATTCCCTGGAAGTCTCTCACTGCTCAGAGATTGGGGTGCACGCAACAATATTGTCTCAGCAATTGTCTTCACCTCAGTCCCTGCTTCTTTAGGACTTGCTGCTTATGTAGTTGTTTCTGAAAGCAACAGAGCATGCTTCATGAATAAAGATTAACTTGACTTGGAGGTTTGGGGAGGGTAGAATGGGGGGAGAGGAGACAAGAAAGAAAATCTAAAGCAAAATCAGAACAATAAGTGACTGGCAGAGAATAGATGTTTGCTCTGGCTCCCCAGGCATTCGCTAAAGGGCTTAGATAATATGTTTGAGGAAGAGAGCTTTTGGGTTTCTTTCTGTCTGTTTTGCAACTAATGGCTCAGTGGCAGGTCAAGTGGCTCATCGAGGAGGTTGTCGACCCCGGTGAATTGAACAGTTTTGTTCAGCATTTGCACTACTTGGCATCTTTGGGGAGAGAAGAGGAGGGAGGTGGAGTTAACCCTTGACTAGGAATGGAGGGGGAGAAATTTCAGTTTACTTGTAAAGGCGAAACTCCCAGCTGTGTACTTTCTGAAGCAATATGAGAACCAAAACACAGCCATCCTTCTAAATGTGCATTTTGCAGAGCAAAGTCCAGCCAAGTGACGTGTATAAAAATGCATATGCTAGGGTAAAAATGTACACAGATAAGTGAAAATAACATACAAAGTATATTATAATAGGGGAAATTGTTTTGCAAAAATGTGCATATGTGGCAAAATTGCATTAAAGAATGTGTGTTTGGAGAAATTCATACTAATATGCTGATGAATTTTCTTTTTGTTGTTGTCATGTGCCTTCAAGTCATTACGACGAATCAGTGACCTCCAAGAGCATCTGTCCTGAACTGCCCTGTTCAGATCTTGTAAGTTCAGGTCTGTGGCTTCCTTTATGGAATCAATCCATTTCTTGTTTGGTCTTCCTCTTTTTCTACTCCCTTCTGTTTTTCCCAGCATTATTGTCTTTTCTAGTGAATCAGGTCTTCTTATGATGTGTTCAAAGTAGGATAACGTCAGTTTCATCATTTTAGCTTCTAGTGATAGTTCTGGTTTAATTTGTTCTAACACCCAATTATTTGTCTTTGGTATGTCTTTGGTAACCACATTTCAAATGAGTTGATTTTTCTCTTATTCACTTTTTTCACTGTCCAACTTTCACATCCATACATAGAGATTGGGAATACCATGGTCTGAATGATCCTGACTTTGGTGTTCAATGATACATCTTTGTATTTGAGGATCTCTAGGATGGACACCTTAACATGGTGAGGGGGTTTGAGAGTATCGAAGAAGCTGAGAGCAATGCCATCAGGAGTCTAGATCAAGAGGCTAGACTCCTAGCAGGGTCACCCAAGGTGGAATGGTCAAAGCTGATACACCAGACTGAGACACATCCAGACTCAGAGGAAGGCAATGGTAAACCACATTTGAATACCTCTTACCATGAAAACCCTATGAATAGAGAGGATATACATTTAATACATGAAAAACAAATGGCATGAAATAGCCAGCACCAGCTAATCTGCCTGCAAACAAATCAGAATAATACTCAGTCACCAGGTGCTCTGGTTGCATCCGCAGGATGGTACCCAGAGTTAGTCCTACTCAGAGTAGACCCATTGAAGTTAATAGCCATGACTAACAGGTTCATTGATTTCAATGGGTCTTTTCTGAGTAGGGATTAGTTGACTACAGCCCTTAGTTTTTCATCAACTAGCACACTTCTCTGTGCTCTTTAAGAAAACTGATCTTAAAACTCCCCTTGTTGAACTGCATTTCTTTGGATTCCTGCCAGTGTTTCCTTCTTCAAAGGAGGAAGGAGGAAGAGGCTTCCAGCAAAATACAAAAATTGAAAACTACACTTAGAATCCATGCATTGTTGACCCAGTAATTAACCACTTGCCGTCTTAATGACTGTCAAATTCTCCATAGGTCTGAAATTACTCTGCATGCATTCTGTTAAGATCCCTATTCATATGCACATTGCAATG
The DNA here is from genome assembly GCF_030035675.1 of Rhineura floridana. Classification (NCBI taxonomy): domain Eukaryota; kingdom Metazoa; phylum Chordata; class Lepidosauria; order Squamata; family Rhineuridae; genus Rhineura; species Rhineura floridana. The sequence continues at coordinate 21,027,555 of NC_084496.1, forward strand.
AAGAGGCAGCTCTTTTTGACATCTTCTGTTCCTGTTACAAAGGGCTTGGGTTGGGTCCTGCCAACTTCATTTACAATTCAACAAACATCTCTCCGTTAGTTTGATAACCTCATCTCCTTTACAGCCAGGAAACAAGACAGAAGCACATGCTTCCCCTGTAACAACCACAACAAAGCAACCCTCTCTTTTCCCAGGGTATTGCCTTCCCCTTCAGCAGAGGTCATCTTTCTCTACAGGATAACCTCTGTGCTTTTCATTTCATAGACTTGCAGGTATGCTAGTTCCTTGGAGTCCAGACTCTGTGGCTGTTGGATGGTAGATCTAAAGAGATGCAAGATAGGCTCTGTAGTTAAAAACAAAATACAGAATACTTTATTCCTGTTGCATTTCTAAGGTGCAAAGCCCCTTAGAACTCCAGCTCCCATGATCTCTGACCTTTGGTCATGGTGACTGGATTTAGTATCTCCTCCCCTTTATCCATGAGACATGGATCTTATGGATTCTTGAGGAGAAATTTATTAATCGCATCTAGTCATATTTCTGGCCTAGCCTCCTTCCCCTTTGCTACCAGTTCCTCCCGCCCACTTCTAGGCCCTGCTCAGGATAAACTTCTTAAACTCAAACTCGCGACTAACAGAATGCAACACTGGGATGTTGTAGTCCAACATCATCTAGAGGGCCACAGGTTAGCTACCCTTCCCTTAGAACAGTGGTTTCCAAACTTTATGAGTGGCAGAACCCCTCTGTATCCTCAAACCTTTTCATGACCACATGCTAATTGTTGTAATTTTCGTCTTTGTTAATTGGGGAAAAAACCCACAATGAAGTGTTAAACAATGTCACTTTTTATTCATCACAAAAATAAATATGATGATGATATTTATTACCTGCCCTTCACCAGAAGGTCCCAGGGCAGGTTACAGAAATATAAACAACTTTTAACAAAGAAAATGAAAGGAAGAAAATAAAAGTAAACCACCCAGAGTGGTGAACAGACCCTGGTTGATGCCAGGGCATTTGGACTCTAGTTTTAAGTGTTCCACCTGTATACAACGATGCTGCCTCTTTAGCAGTCGGCTCAGGAAGTTCCATATGACCATAATAATAATATGTCTAAGAGACAGAATGTCAACAGGTGAAGCTTTCCCCATAATTCTATTTCCATACTACAAAAGGCTTAAATTAATTTCTGTTTAATTTCTGCCTGCCGTGCAGCTGTTAAAGGCACAAGAGCCCTGCTCTCCCCCAGTGCCAACTCTAAACCATGTAAAGAACTCAAGTGTAAAAACAACAAAATTTGGGCAACTTCACATATTTAAAAATATATTTAAAATGAACATGAACAACTTTATAAACACAAAGGCTTGATAAACAGCAACAAAAATACGCTGAGCACATGCAATTTCACATTTTTAAGGCTTACTTTACCCAACATTTTTTTGCTCACTTACTGCCTTGGGTTAGCCACTAACTCTCAGCCTAACCTACCTCATATGGCTGTTGCTCCATTGAATTCTATGGGACTTACTTCTGAGTAGACCTTGTTAGGACTGCTGTCTAAGTCCTTGTACGATGGACATAAATTTTTACTTCCTTTAACCACGATGATGCATCTTTGTACTATAAAGGCCCATGTCCCCCCACCCCTCCCAAACAGTAGTACAGCTTCAAAGGTTCAACAAAATCGTCATCTGGTCTGATTCTTGCAGTTTCATTTACCTGGGAATAAGCCCCATTGACTATGAAGATATTTACTTCTGAGTAGGCATGTATACATTATACTATAAGTTAACTATATAGTGAATTGTTAATGAGTGCCCCAGTGTGTATTTGTGGAGGGACACTCTGGGACTCCATCCTGGAGTTACTTTTTTGGCAGGTGGACCCCTCCTGGGATCCCTTTGTCTCTACAGCCAAAGCCAATGAGCTTGATCGATCTTCCCTCACTGCCGCTGACAAAAGAGATTGGGGGGGAGTGGCGCTGGAGCTTAAATAAACCCAGCTGGTTCCTTCTCTTGATGCATTGTATAATAACAGACCCAAGATACGGAGCTCAGTCAGTGTCGTCTTTTTTTAATATTATGTATAGCACCTACTTGCTAAACAGGCTGGATCTTGTTAAGTCCTTAATTTGAATGTATCAATTTTTAGGGATTATGGTTGCTTCCAGATTAAGGCCAAAAGTAACGTAACTCATTATGTAACAAATTATGTAATTAATTGCAATTCATTTCAACAGGAAAATGTCAAAAACAATGCAGAAAATGACATAATTATTTATATAATATCTGCAGACTGAAAATATAGGTGACAACTACCGCTTCTTTTCGCTTGCGTGATTTCTGTTTCTGGTCTCCGAGGAACATGCAAATTGCTGCCTTTCTGCTCCCATTTCTATTTCTGATGGAATTCTCTGACATCTCTTTTTCCAGATCACCTGTTTAGTGAGCATGCATCCTGATTTGTTTGCAGAGAGGTTAGCCAATACTAGTTATTTACTGAGCATTCATTCTGATTTGTTTGTGGAGAGGTTTGATGATGTCGTATCAAGCAATTGTTACCTTATCCTGCCAGTGCATTTCCCCATCACTTTCCTTATTACAGGAAGTCTGATTTGTTTTGGGGGGGGGATGAGGTAGTGAATTTGTTATACAAAAGCTCCAATCAACTTTAACCATGCAATCTGAATTTGCCGTTATGTGATTATTCCACCCCCAAATTGTGACAGGCTGGAACATCCTATTTTTAGTTTTATAATTGATTGCCAACTGCCTCAAGTCTCGTTGGAGAAATAAGCAGGACAGGAATTTTAAAAATAAAATGAAAAATGGCTATAGGTGCTTCAGTCATAATAATAACCACCATAGATAATTATTTTTTTTGGTGACCCGTTCCTCAGTTGAAGGATTTTCAAACTTACAACAATTAAAACAGCAGCCAACAATAAATTCAATACAAATAAACTAGCAGAGCCACCATGAAGGTCAGCATAAAAAGTAAGATACTGAGGCTGCAATCCTATACCCACTTACATGGGAGTAAGTCCCATTGAACTCAGTGTGGCTTATTTATGGGGAGACATGCGTAGGATTGCCCTAAAACAGGTGTGGGAAACCTTTGACTCTCCAGATAGAATCGAACTACAACTCCCATAATTGCTGGTGCTTGCTGGGGCTGATGGGAGTTATAGTTCAGCAGCACCTGGAAGGCCAAAGGTTCCCCACACCTGGACTATATGATGTATGTGATTCTGTCCTGGAACTCTCTGGGTTCTCCTCAACGTTACCCCCCCAAATAATAATGTTTTTTTTAAAGTCACTTGCACATTATTAGCACAGAGAGTTATCAAAGCAATTACTTGGAATTCTGAGCCCAGAACTGTCTCTGCCATCTTGGAGCTCATCAGTGAACAACGCCTGTCCCCATGTCAGAGGAGAAGACCTCCCAATTACCCAGCCCCCACCCTGAGGCGATGTGTCTGTGTTTAGCTGTCTGAGGTGAATGTCACACAGCTCATTATAACAGCCTTCCTGCTGGTCGGAAGCAAAATGTCACCTGAGGATGGAGGATTCTTTTTGTCATTTTAAACAAATAAGGGGGACTTTTCTGGAAAGGAGCCCCACTGGGCTCGCATTGAACCAGGGCTTGGTTGTGCAATGGGATTGTTGCCTCTAGAGGAACAGAGGACACATGGAGCTGGGCACTGAAAGACATGTGCATTGCTATCTAGAGGGTGGTGGTAAAGGGGGCTGCCGCTGAACCTGTGCAGAGTGCTGTCTCAGGTCACTTCAGCTCAGTGGAGGCTGATCCATTAGGGTGAATGGGACACTGCCCTACCAACCTCAGTCTGCCCTCAGCCAGCCTCCACCTGCCTTCTTACTTACAGCCATCAGGGGGTGGCTCTCATTGGCTCTGGTTGTGGCTCTCATTGCCCCTGGCGCCATCTACTGTTGGCCTCCCTGCCTTGTGCCCTACCAGTCCCAATGGGCACCAGCCACCACTCAGCTGCAATCCTAAATGCACTTACTACCAGATGTAGAGATGCCCACCATCATGATGACTTTAAACAGGGTCCCGATAAATTCACAGGGGATAAGGCTATCAATGGCTACTAGGCATGGTGGCTATGCTGTACCTGTGGTGTTTTTTATATTGTTCTGACCTGCTTTGGGACATACCAGTGAAGGGTGGGTAATAAATGTAACAAATAATGATGATGCCTCCACTGCCAGAGCAAGTATGCCTCTAGGGATGGGGAAATCTGTCCGTTTCGGTTCCCTCAGTTTCTCATTTTTCCAGTGTTAAATTCAGTTCTCTACAGTGATCAGTGAATTTTTGTTTTAAAAAAAATCCTCATGAAAATGTTCCACCATTTTAGTGTGAATTTCTCCCAATAAACACATTTTTGTAGGCAGTTTCGACACAGGTACACATATTTGCAAGTCATTTCTCATTATTTCATGCCTTTTCGCATGTTATTTTCTCTCATGTATTCATTTTTATGCACATTTCTCCCTAATATATGCATTTTTGTAAATGTTGTTTAGTTGGCGAACTGCATCCCAAAATTCGAATGGATGCGACTTTCGAAGGGTGGCTGTGTTTTGGTTCTCATATTGTTTTGGAAATTGCAAATTTGATAACTTCTGCTTGAAATGTGAACGGAATCGAAATTTTCACCCATCCCTATATGCCTCTTAGCTGGGATTCACAAGTAGGGAGAATAAACTTGTACTCTGGTCCTGCACTAAACATGACCGCTGTCCTCTCTCCAGCATTATCTATCAGGCTATCTAGATGGTGTGTGTGACACCCGTAACCTTCACACCAGGCAGGTAAGCTGTCTGTCTCCCTAATGAGTGAATCATCCATCCATTTTTCCTCTGGAAAAAAATCCTTGGCTCTTGAGGATATCTGCTCATTACCTCAAGGAATGGGTCCCTTCTGAGGCATCATTTCCCTGTTTTTCAGAGTGACACCCTCCTTCCGAGACCCTCATTCTCCATGACCACAGGGAGTGGTCACCCTGGGAGTGGGATGCTGCTCTCGCATCCCCAAAAGCCTCATCTGTCAATAAATTCATGGAGGATAATAACCCTGATGGCTATGTTTTACCTCCACTGTCGGAGGCAGTATGCTTCTGAATACCAGTTGCTGGAAATCGCAGGAGGGGGAGTGCTGTTGCTCTCATGTCCTGCTTGCGGGCTACCCATAGGCATCTGGTTGGCCCACTGTCAGGACAAGAAGCTGGACTTGATGGGCTATTGGCCTGATCCAGCAGGCTCTTCTTCCGTTCTCTCTGTCTCTCTCAACTTCTCCACATCAGCCCCCTTGGCTTCAAGGTAATGAACTTGTTCCCTGCACACACTCCTGTCTGAACATGTGATATTCCACACTAGATTGCCCCCAATTATGTTACTTTACATGAGAGCCTGGGATTTCTCTGGTCACTAAGGGGAGGGGCAGATTTTGCCCTGGCCTCCTCGCTCTGCTGTTCAACTCGCTCAGCTGCTGAACTCACTTGTTTGACTCGACGCTTTGTCACAAGGCTGAGAGGCAGCATCAGCTGGGGTTCCCCCCTTGCTAGTGGAGCAGGCTCCTTTCCTAGGTTGTTCCAAATTTGCATCTCTGGCTAGCTTCCTTTAGCTCATAAGATCAGGAGGCCCTTGTTTGAAAAACACAAGGAGGTGTGGCTCAACTACTGGGCTAACCCAAATTCCAGTAAGCAGGAATTTGAAAAGAGGATGGATTTAGATCAGTTTAGCCCTCTGGGAATGGGGATTTTTGCTAGGGGAGCAAACAATGGGTGGTGATTAAGTGGGGCATGGCCAATTGGTCATGATTCAGTGAGGATTAACTCTCTGTGGAAGTTTTCTTTCAAAACTGAAAGCAGCTCTTAACATTTTTTTTTACTGATCTGAAAACTGAAAATTGGACTCAGACTGAGACCTACTGTTTGACTTCAGCTCATATGCTGCCCTTAATCACCTTCAACCAGGCCTACACAGTGCTTGAGGCGAGGCTCAGTGCAAGTGATCCTGTAGTTTGAAGATGTAAACACAGGATCCCCATTCCTCAGTGAGGACACACACAGCTGCTCCAGGGGGTTGTAAAGTCATCCCCATTATGATGCGCCAGAACCGGTTACGTAAAGTATTTACTATATTGCCTCTGCGACCATCTTGACACGCAGCCAATGGGATGATTAGGTGACGTTTGCTCGGCCTGGGATGGATTTCACTTGAGAACATCTGTTGTGTCTGCTCCGGTGGCCTGAGATATTTTATGTAAGATCCTGGCAGGAGCTTTACCCTGCAGAGCTGGTTTGTGCGTGAATGTGTGAAACGTGACCTGGCCAAGTTTTTACCCTCCTGAGTTCAGTTCTGCGGGGCAGTCTTCCCTTCTGTCGTAGTCCACACCTCAAGCTTGGAGTCGGAGGAGGCACATGAACTGGGCAAGTCTTTGGTCATTGATTGAAGGACTCTTGACTCTTGACCCTGAGCCCACTAAACCAGAACATAAAGAACATCAGGAGACCCCTGCTGGATCAGGCCAGTGGTCCATCTAATCCAGCATCTTGCTCTCACAGTGGCCAACCAGATGCCTATAGGAAGCCCACAAGTAGGACCTGGCCTTAAGAGCACTCTCTCCTCCTGTGCTTCCCAGAAATTGGCATTCAAAAGCATACTGCCTCTGACAGTGGAGGTGGAACCAGAGTTGGGCCCCTGTTGAGGACCCTCACTTGAACCTGAGGAGCTAAATGTCTTTTGCACCACCATGCCTGCCCCATGGCACAGGATGCAAAGTACAGTAGGAGCAATTGTCTTCAGGGTTAGGTGTTTGGCCCTTTAAGAGCCTCCATTCTTTTGCACAAGGGGGTGGAGCTAGGGAAGGGTGAACTGGGCACCATAGTGGCAGCTGGTCTCTCCATGTCAGTGGGGAAGTGGAATCCACTCCAGGTTTTAGTCTGAACTTTCCACTGACATGGAGCCATCAGCCACCACTGGAGCACAGAGGCTTATAAGGCCTAAGTCCACCTCTAGCCTTTGTCAAAGCTATCTCGGCTACTGCCTCATGGGGTCCTTGCTCTGCACTGGTGCTGAATCAACTAATTTGGCTTAGATAGCTTAACAGGAAGGTCCTGCTCGCTCCACAATGACCTATCTGTTGGAGGAGTGGGGAGGATGCTCAGGCCGGGGAGCTGGATGTGGCCTTCCAAGCCTCCCTGTCTGGCCCTTGCGACTCTCCAGGCCACACCCCTCACTGGCCCTGCTCTGGATCTTCCGCGAGTCCTTTTGCCTGTCTGGAATGTGTCCTCTGAGTACCAAAACTGAGCTGAGCCGTACAGTCCTTCCACCTAAAAATCCACCCCTAGATACCCGCCCCCACCCCCTTTCCTCCTGCATGGCTGCTGCTGGTGCAGCATCTCATCCTCCCCTTCTCCTGATCATACATGGTGCTTCTAGTCATCTTGCTCTTTTAGTTGAACAGCTCCCCGGCCTTGATGGTAAGGCAAGGAATCTTAGCAACGTGATGATGGGCAGAGATGATGGTGAGAATGGGCAGGGAGGGGGTTACCACTGGGGATGCGGCGACAGAAAAAGCTCCCGCTCCTTGCTCTCCTGGTATTTAGGCAGCAGAGCTTCCTCCTGAGAATTCAGAGCATAGGAAGGGGTGTATGGAAGTTCCATAAGGTTTGATAGATGCACACTGTGCACAGTAACCTGTGGGGAGCAGAGGAAGCTGCCTTATATTGAGTCAGACCATTTGGTTGAACAGTCAGCCCCTCTTCCCAGAGAATTTTGGTGATTAAAGCTTTGTGAGGGGAGATCTCATTCAATAGCCAGTGCCATTTCCCCACAATTGTTGTTGGAGGTTTTTTAGTGTAAATTATGCAAAGTGTTGCTGTACTTCACACGTTCACAGAAGCAAAAGACAATAATTTACTACAGGAAACTTCACTAAAATTGCAAAGTAAATCAGACATATTTAAAGTGACTATCTGAACAATATCAACTTTCTTAACATTGTTGCTTCCTCCCTGTTAAAACAAGATCAGCACAGCACAAGTCGTTTCTGTTATTTGGGCTGATTGCAGGTGTTGCCACCACTCACCATATCCTTAGAGGCACATATTACCAAATTTTTCCAAGTTACACAGGAAGTGGATTGGACTGTGAAAGACCAAGCCAAATTAAGTTTGCATTTTGACAAATTTGTAGGGCAGTACAATATCTCAGAGAGGAGTTCAGGTCTCCTGCTCCCCTGGTGCATTCACTATAGCTGCCCAATTTCCCTGCTTTTTAAAGTTTGATAGAAATATCTGCTGGCTACAGGTACATTCTTAAACCGCAAGTGTTTTTTTTTTCCTATTAGTGAATTTATATACTGCTTAGTGCCAAATTAGGCTTTTAAGCAGTTTGCACATATAAAAAGCCAATTACATGATCATTAAAATGCATACATCCATCATTTAAAATGCACAATAAAACAAGTCCATTAAATTATTAAAAATATGAGCATCTATAATTCAAATGTGCAATAAAACAATCCCATTATTATAATAGAACAGGTGACTCGGGACGTGATTGAGATCAAGTCAACTGAGAAGTAAACCCTATTGAATTCATTGGGGCCTAGTCCCAGCTCAGTGCAGTTAGGATTGCATCCTGAGTCCCCCATAGGTACGCCTTGTGGATTCCTGCCCATGGTCAGGACATTCCCCCATCTGGCATGCCAAGATATTGCATTTATATCTTCCCTTTCCACCAAGGAGCTCAAGGGAGCATACAAGCATGGTTCTCCCTCCTCCCAATATTATCATCAGAACAACCCTGTGAGGTAGGTTAGACTGAGAGACAGCAGAGGCTGGAAAAGTTACTTTTTTGAACTACAACTCCCATCAGCCCCAGCCAGCATGGCCACTAGATTGGGCTGATTCCAAGCTCTGAGAGACAGTGACCCAAGGTGTCCCAAAGTCACCCAGTGAGCTTCATGGCCAAGCAGGGATTTGAATCGTGGTCTCTCAGTCCCAGCCTGACATCTAACCACTGCACTGCCACCGGTGCTCATGCAAAAAACCCAAACAAGCTAGGAGCATAGGAAGTTGCCTTACACGGAGTCAGACCATGGGGCTATCTAGCTGGCAGTGGCTCCCCTAGATTTCAGGCAGGGGTCTGGAGGTGCTGGGAATTGAACCTGGGACCCTCTGCATGCAAAGCGGATGCTCTGCCATGGAGCTATGGCCTTTTCCTTTGGCTTCTACAATTCCATTGCCTAGACCAGGTGTGGAGGGAACTTTCGCCCTCCCGATTTTGCTGGACTATAACTCTCATCATCCCTAGCCATTGGCCATGCTTGCTGGAGCTGATGGGAGTTGTAGGCTGCTTTCACAAGCCACTTTATTCCATTATTCCAATGATTTCTTACCTTGTAATTTGCACATTGTATGTATATATTTATTTATTACATCTGTATACCGCCCCATAGCCGAAGCTTTCTGGGCGGTTTACAACAATTAAAAACATTAAAAACAAATATACAAATTTAAAAACACATTTTTAAAAAACAATTTAATTTATTTGATCTTTCATATGATGTAAAAGCTACTTCCAGACATCTAGTGGAAGTTTAGCTTTCATTTCTGTGATAAACAATTCTAGAAGTAATCCATCTGCAAGCTTGGGAACCTGGAAAATCACAGGAGTTTTGCGCTAGCTGCAACTGTCCACGTGATAGCCATCCCGGCATGCAAAGCATCCTCACCCTTTAGGCCTGCGTCATTAGTATTTTTTGCCTGCCCAAAATTGTTACGGTATTCCACTGTAGGCGTGGGTAGCAGCTTCCTCCTCTGCCTTCACCCACACATGCCCCTGTGTCTAGATTGTGTAGTGAATTATGGGGGAACTACAGTGCTCATGTGCGTAACAGGTGAGGGATGAAAACAAGGCACTATTCGTTGCAGCTGTGTGAAAGAGATTTGTGTGAAATGCTGGTATACCAGCCGAAAAAGCCACAGTTCCTTAACCCAACAGGACTGCAATGTGAAAGGAATTTCAGAAATCAGGACAGAAGCACTACTATTTTAATCTGCAAAACTGACGCAATAAGCCCCATGTGTGAAAGCAGCCGTAGCTCAGCAACATCTGGAGGGCCAAAAGTTCCCCACACCTAACACAGACCTTTCCTTCTCTATGCATTTGTCTGGTCCCTGATCATGTGCCCGAAGAGCGTCTCTCATTGTTATGTAAGAGAAAAAGACTGAGCGGGGGGGGTGGGGTGGAATCTATTGATCGTCGTTCAGCTAGATAAATGCCCTGGCCTGTGACATTACATTAATGCTAAAGTGCTTTTGGGTAGGGAGGCAATCGGAGGGCACATGATGGAGAGGAGGGAAGCAATAAGAGAGAATGGAACAAAACAAGTCATTAAAAAGCTTTGGTAATACAGATACATTTCCCTCAAACTGCCACCTTACTTACTATCTCAAATCTGTCTCTCCTCCTCTCCTTTTCCTAGGTTTTGGGAAACAGCTAGCTCTCTGTCCTAATCATGCCCAAGCCCTATGCCTTTGATTCACGGCTTACAGGGAGAGAATTTAGATGCAGTTCACATTTAGAGGCAATCCTATCTAATTCACACTTTCTGAAACAATACGAGAACTGAAAACACGGCTTTCCTTTGAAATGTGCATTTTCCCGTATTTTGCAATGTATTTCTTCAGCCATAATGTGCAAAATACCTTTTGCCTAAAATGCATATGTGATCAGAGTGATAGACAGGACAGAGAAAAACGTAAAGATAAATGGAATCCCCTAATTTAATTTATGAAGAATAAATATAAATGTTGACGAATACAATAGTTCCTCTATGAGGTGATATATTAATGTACATATAATATATTTATAATGTGTATGTTTTAGCTGTTTAGTGTGATTATTAAATCTATAAAACATACAATAAAGTATAAATTTTAAAATAAAAATGCATTTATTAGTGAATATAACTTACAAAAATGCACCCCCCAGTACAGACAGCGCAGGCTCCAGTAAGCCCACCCGCCCGCCCTGCCTACCTCTCCCCTCAGTGTGAGTGCTGTGTGCGCTGTGTGCCCGTGCCTGCCATTGCCCACGATGGCAGTGGGGGTGTTCCCTAAGGGGCTGATGCCCCCGCTGCCATCTTGGTTGATAGCAGGCATGTGCAGTATGTGTGCACATCATTCACACAACATGAGAGGTAGGTGGGGCACATGAGCAGACTTATGAGAGCCATGCCACCTGTACTGGGGGGTGTTGGGCTATGATGCCATGGGCCTAGGGCAGGCTGGTGTCCAAAGGCCCAGTCATGCCTGGCACTGGCCCTCCTCTCTAGTAATCATGTCTCCAAACAAGGCCATGCTCCAGTTGTCATGTTATAGCGGGAGCAGGTCTGGCCTCCACCAGCAGCACTTAAGAGAAGGGCTGTAGCTCAGTGGTCAGGTACCTGCCTCAGATGCAGGAGGTCTGGGTTTAATCCCCAGCATCCCCAGGTAGAGCTGGGAATGTCCTCTGCCTGAACCCCTGGAGAGCCCCTGCCAATGAGTGTGGACAATACTGAGCTGAACAGACCAATGGTCTGATGTGGTATAAGGCAGGTTCCTGTGTTCCTAGCACCTTCTCTGTTGCAGACCCAGTGCTAGGGAACCAGGACCAGATTAAAGATATGGCGAGTCCCTAAACTACGTCATTACAAAATGATTATTAGCATCACTAAAAAGAAGTATATTTTTCTATTATTTTTAACCAATTATGTAAAGCTTGAAATGTACAAAAATAGAGGCCTCTCATAATGTGAGACCCTAAACTGTAGCTTACTTGTGTGTGTGTGTGTGTGTGTACTGCCTTCAAGTTGATTCCAATTTATGGTGACCCTGTGAATAGGGTTTTCATGAGGCTGACAGGCAGTAACTGGCCCAAGGTCACCCAGTGAGCTTCATGGCTATGTGGGGATTTGAACCCTGGTCTCCCAGGTCGTAGTCCAACACCTTAACCACTACTCCACACTGGCTGAGAGCCTTACCCTCCATGAATTTGCTAATCCAGCCCTTTTTTTCTGGGGCTGGGGGCGAGGAGGGACATACACCCACCCCCTGCTAGCTTTCCACAGAGACAAGAAAACAAATCTGTTTAGTCCGGTAGGCCTTTGAGAAGATGTGTTGACTGCTCTGTTGCATGTTTTGGGCTATTTTTCTGCTGCTGTTGTTTTTCGATTTGGTTTTAATGAGATGATAGATTTTAGTTTTGTTTTGGTCAGTATATTTTAACTTTCTAAACCAGAGGGATATAGTTAGGAAGACCAGAGCAGTGTAGGATTTTAAATAAAATGTTCGCCTCATCTCCAGGAACTGGGTCAAGGGTCTGTCTGATTCTACTCAAGAGACTCAAATGGGACCTTCAGTGCTAGAGAGTAGGCAGGTCAGCTAGCTGGGACTGTGTATGCTGTTTCCATGTTTATCCTGGCCTTCCTCTAAGACAGGGATGGGCAACCTGTGCCCTCCAGGGGTTGTTGGACTCAAACTCCCATCAGCCCCAGCCACGGTGGCCAATGGTCAGGGGGATTGGGAGTTGGGAAGCTGCCTTATATTGACTCAGGCCATCTTGCTCAATATTGTCTATACTGACTGGGTGGAAGCAGGAAGCCTCTTCCACTCTACTTGGAGATGTAGGGTGTTGAAGCTGGGACTTCCTGCTTGCAAAGCAGATGCTCTACCATTGAGCAAAACATCTGCAACGCACCAAGCTGGGCAAAGCTGCTCTTGCCAGTTGCTACCCGGCCAGGGGCAAGGTAGTCGTGTGACTTGGGCCCAAAGTATCTTAAGGACTGCCTGATTCCCCGTGTTCCATCTTGATCACTGAGATCATCTCGGCACTGTTAGTGGTTTGTCACGATCCTGAGGTTTGGTTGGCTTCCATCAGGGATTGAGCCTTTAGTGTGGTAGGCCCTGCCCAGTGGAACTCCCTACAATAGAGATTTGGCAGGAATCATCCCTTCTTTCTGTCCGGCATCTCTTGAATACGGAACTTTTTAAGCAGGCCTTGTAATATGAATTTTATCCCCCAACAAATGCAGTACTTATGGATGCTTTTATTATTGTTTTTAATTGTTTGTATTGGTTTTTAATTCTGTCATGTTTTTGCAATGCTGCCTTTATGTACTTTTATGAAACATAAGGTTTATAAATATTTAAATAAATAAATAAATAAATAAATAAATAAATAAATAAATAAATGATTGACCAGGTCTGGTATTGATACTAGGAATACCTAGTGGACATAGTAGCAAATTCTGCTCTTTTTAGCTCAGGCTTTTTGTTCCAGATCCTGTAGCCGAGCTTAGAAAGTCAGAGCTGGAGAATGTACCATCCCAGCCTCCACTGAGGTAGAGCTGCCCATTTTTTCATTTTTCCAGCCTCAAGTTCAGTTGTCCATATTTCTGCATCAGTTTGCTATTTTTTAAAAGGTCCTCACAAAAATTCATCAGCATTTTAGTCCACATTTCCCCCTTAATATAGACACCATTGCAAGTATTTTCCCCTAATATAATTCAGTTTTGTGTTCTACTTTCACAAATACATGCATTTTTTACACACATATATACACACACTATTTTGTACACATGACTCGGTTGGGGGGCTGTACTGAAAAATTCAGATAAGTGCGAATTTCAAAGAATCACTGCATTTTGATTCACACATTTTTTCGGGAAGCACAGATTGACTCATTTTGTATTACAATATGAACTGAACCGAATTTCTCCCCCAGGTTTGGAAATCTGAATTAGAAACCGTTTGGCTGACACAGACATAAGAAAAAATGTTGTTTGTTTGTGCAAAGAAAAGAAACCAAACCTGAAGAGGATAGTCCTGCCTGTTTAGAACATGGCACACACTGTGGCAGGGACTCTTAACCTTCGCTTCCTCTCAGGGATGCGTTTGCTCTCTCCGTGGAGGGCAGGAATAATTGGACACTCCAAAACATCACCAAAAAAGGACCACGTGTGGCAAATTGGGTGGAGCCAATCGTGGCTTTTTGCTGAAAGAAGGCAGAGATCAAGGGGAGGAAGGGGGCCAAAAGGTGACTGAGGTGGCGGGAGGACACAACAAACCAGGGGGAAAGAGTTCTGGGAAAGATGCTGCAAAAGTTGCCAGAGAGCAAACACAGAAGCTGAACTTTTGGCTCAGGGAAGACGTTCAGTAGCTGCTGTTCTTGAGCAAAGCGGTAGGAGGGAGTGGAGGGATGTGAGAGACAAGAGTTTCTCTCTCTCTCTCTCTCTGGTTGCCTGTGTTACATGCTCTGGAGAGGGAGGGAGGGAGGGAGGGAGAGAGAGAGAGAGAGAGAGAGAGAGAGAGAGAGAGAGAGAGAGAGAGAGAGAGAGGCTTAGCTGGGAAACCAATCTGCAGCATCTTGGATCAAATAGCCCAAACCACCAATAGCACAGAGGAGAAGAGAACAAGAAAGTGACCACAACTCCCCAGAAGGAGGGCACCTTCCTACAATCCGAGCACAAGGCAGCCAAGATGTCGAGCCAGGATTAAAGTGAATGCTAAAAGAAGACTTTTTATTATTATTTTGCGTGGGTAGGTGGGGGGCTGGGAGGATGGATCCTCTGTCATTTTCCCAACCCCCCTTAAGTCCGGCAACAGCTGCCACGGGATAGAGAAAAGAGTTTGACAGTGAATTCTCTTGTCTTGGATGCTCTTGGGTATTAGATTTTTTTTTTAATAGAGACTATATACATATATATGTACATTTCTCCCCAGAGGAAGGAAAAACGTTGGATATTCTTGTTTTCCCTTTTTGCTTGTTTCCAAAGATTTCTGTTCTCGTTGTTACAATGGAGAGGTGGATTCTCTACCTAAGGGATGGCACAGCCCAAATCTTGTGGAAAGAGAAGGAAGATCTAAGGATCCCTACTTGCTTGGGACTTACAGGAAAGATTTGGGATTTGGTGGGATCCATGCAGTGAGAGGTAAGTGATGACTGTGGCAATGAGGCTCCTGGTGCTGTTCTGTATACACCCACAGAGCTGCTGTGGGACGTATAGCAAGTTGAAACTAAGGAAGGAACCAAAACAGTCATCTCATACTGAATTGCTCAGGCATCCTGCCACATTCTTTGGCTATGAAATGAAGGCAGAGACTCGGGGAATGGAAGGGGAATCCTCAAAGATGAAATATCACGGGTGTGGGCTGGCTTGAATCATAGAATCAGGGAGTCAGAAGGGACCTTGGAGGTCATCTAGTCCAGCCTTTGCTCAAGGC
Organism: Rhineura floridana; assembly: GCF_030035675.1. Classification (NCBI taxonomy): domain Eukaryota; kingdom Metazoa; phylum Chordata; class Lepidosauria; order Squamata; family Rhineuridae; genus Rhineura; species Rhineura floridana. The sequence goes on from NC_084496.1 coordinate 21,042,853, forward strand.
AAGAGTCTTACATGATCCTCTGTTGTTTTCTCCCTTTCTTTTAACTAGAAACCCCATAGCCTACTGTCATGTTTCAATCTGATGAAATAAGAGGGCAGACCAGGATCACTTACGAGAGAAGATGAAGCTAATCTCTATTAAATGATCCTGAATTTGTACTTATTTAGGTACCAAAAATAAATGTGTTGCTGGTAAAGACCTAGCTAGTTACCTGTACTTTGCAAAGATCCCAGTCACATGTAGATATGTTAGATGAGTGATCCAGCAGAGACCATCAGCCAGTGGTGGGTCTACTGATGAATTGAGGTTTACTTTCTTGCCTGCTGCCCTGAGGTCAGATCCACTACGATTCGAAGCAATGCTTATTAAGGAGTAAACCCCCACTGGATACAGTGGGGCTTCTGCGTAGACATGAAAAGTATGGCATTACTAAACTAATGTTAACAAAAATAATAATGATGATTTTATTTATTTATTTATAAATTTTCCTACCTGTCCTTCACTATCAAGTCCTAGGGTGGATTCCAGTAACATCATTAGGAATAGATAAATCTATCCATTTTGGGTCCCTCCATTTCTAATACAGTCTTAAATTTAGTTCTCCACATTTCTGCAACAATGTGCAGAAAATTCTTTTTTTAAAATAATCCTCATGATAATTCCTTAACATTTTAATGTGAATTTCTCCTAATATACACATTTTTCTATGCAGTTTTGATAAATATACACAGTTTTGTATATTTTTACTGATACATGCTTTTATATGCATATAAATGCATTTATAAATGATAATATGCATTTTTGCACTCATTACATGGCTGGCAAACTGCACTGAAAAATTCAGAGAAATTTGAATTTGAAGGATGGCTGTGCGTCGGTTTGTATGTTGTTTCAGAAAGTGCAAATTTGCCTTTAAATGCAAACTGAATCTAATTTCTCTCCTATTCCTAAATATTATACAATTATAAAAATAAGTAAAACACTTGCAATGATAAAATGAACAAAACCATTCCACCCTAAACAGACCAGTATGGATTCAACAAGAAATGGGCCAGACAAACCCACAAATACCTTAGCAGCCCAAAGTCAGGGTAACGGTAATAACAATAACAATAACAACAATGCAGACAGCTCTAAGCACCTCTTTTAAGAGCACATTTCGCTCCAGATTTACAGAGAGGTGCTTGTTTCAGACAGTGTAGAGTTCAATGTTCCAAAAGAGTTTGTGGAGGAGAAAGGATCTAGATCAAAAAGTCCAAGAAAAGAAGTGGAAATCAAGAACAAGAAAAGGTAGAAGTTTTCACCTGCACTGACTTTTTCTGGTCATCTAGCCTGAAAGATAATTTACCTTAGTATAATTTAGTATTTTCACTAAAATCATTGGGAACTGTTACAAAAAAAAATAAAAAAACATCCCTTGCAGATCTTACCATCGGAAGTATGATGAGATCATGCAACTCTCACACTGCAACCCTATACACATTTATCTTTGGAGTAAGTATCACCAAACTCAATTAGGTTTGCCTCTGAGCAGCATATACAACCTTGCACTGTGAATCATGTATAATCTGTCTTGTTTTTAAAAAAACAAAATCAGTGTTCTCCAAGTTCCTCTGTGACAGGTGTGATCTTGACCTCAGTGTTTTTAAACCTATTTGAAACTTCCTAAAAGGGGTGTGATCACGAAAGTGACAATCCTAGTAGGGGTAAGCCCCATTGAACATAGTGGAACATCTGAATAAGTAAGCATTGGATCATGCTGTTAAGCTCTATCTGCAGTCCTGCAGGTCCATTTGCCTCTTAACTCACTTGAACCACTTTCTAGAATTGGAGACTATGGCAAAAAGTGTTTTACGGGCAGAGATTCTGTTCCTATCAATGAGGACTAAACACACACATAAGCTGCAATCCTGTGCATATTTTCCTGGGTGTAAGCCCCTTTGAACACACTTCTGGTGAAACATGCGCAGGACTGCTAAATAGGAAGTTTGTGGGAAACAACTTTTATGAGCATTCCTGGAAAGATTTTTTTTACTGCATCAGTTTTAACTCTTAAAATGCATAAATTGTGTTAAGAGGCAAAGCCTCTACATTAAATGATTATGAGAACATATTGGGCTAATGGGCCAAATTCTGCCCTCCCAAATGACTAGCTCTTGAGACCATCACGACAGATGCTTTGGTCCCCCTCCCAGTTGCTTCTGGAGTCAGGAACTGAAACGCCAGAACGGATCCAGCGGCTGCTGATGCTAGAAAGCGTTAGAGATTGCAATGGCACAACTAGGAAGTTTGGTACATAACATGCATGAACCATTTATCCAGAATAAAATAAATAACTCTTGTGTCCAGTCCTCTAAGACCATAGATATAGGGGTGTATCCAACTAAATTCTACACATAGTAGAGCCTCAGTTATGTCATGTACATTAATTTCAATGGGTCTACTGTGAGTAGGATTAGCACTGGATATAACCCATAATCTCTATGTGTGTCTCTTTACACACATTGCATCAGTTGCTTCTAGGGATGGATAATAATAATAACAGACTGCCTTCAAGTCGATCCCGACCTATGGCTATGAATAGGGACTATGACTATAGAGACTATGAAGAGGGATTTCATGGTAAGTGGTATCCAGAGGTGTTTTTCCTGCTCAGCTTGCCACAGCTGCACAGGCCATCCCCGTCCTTGTCCACAACTGCCAGCTGGGGGGCAACCGGGCTTCTTGGGACTAGGCAGCTTGCCCACGGCTGCACAGGGATGGAAGGATCTGTCAATTTCAGTTCTCTTATTTTCCATTCTTAGCTTCGGTTTTCCATATTTCTGCAGCAATTTGTGATTTATTTATTTTTTAAAAACCCGATGAAAATTCTTCAGCACAGTGCAAATTTCTCCTAATAAACATATTTTTGTATGCAGCTTTGACTAACGCATACTTTTATGCAAGCAATTTCTTCAAATTCAATGCATTTTGGATGTTATTTTCACTAATATGTTCATTTTGATGCACACTTTCGCCTACTATAGATAGGAGCAAATTTGGAAGGATGGCTGTGTTTTGGTTCTCATATGGTTTTGGAAAGTGAGCATTTGAAAAATTCGGCTTTAAATGTGAACTGAATTTAATTTCTCCCTATTTGTAGTTGCCTCCTTGCTTATTCAAGTTTCTGTCAATCTGAAACAGCAATGAGCTGGCAATGGATTTTTCTCGCCATTGCGTGAGCTTAAAAGTATACCTCTAATCGAAAAAGCAAAATTGCACAGCTAAAAAGACAGTGTGCTACAGGAATAGTAACATCTCTCTACAAGAACTGACAATGCTAATTTCCCCTCCAAGTATTATATTTGGAAAGTGCCTTCAGCTACCACCTTTAACGTCTCGCTGGCTGGTTGGTGTGGTGGACTAGAATAGTATGTTTTACTCTTTTAGAAGTAAGGATCCTAGAAGGAAGCATACCAGACAGAGTAGCACCTAAAGTGTCAATTTCAGGACTATTAAAACAGCCTGAGTGTGATCACAGAAAAGTTGTAAGGTTGCATGTGTTTTTAAACCTTTCTTTATTCCTGTTATGGCCACCTGCTTTGCAAGTGCTGCAAGCTAAGAATCTATTTTACAGCCAGTTCTTAGAAAGGTATGAGATGACTTATTTACCAGCTGGTATTGAGATCCGACACTTCTTAATGAAATAGGCCATACTGAGAAGTTGGGTTTGGAGTTCTTATAATTTGGTTCCCCCAAAGTTTGAGCCCCCCCATCTGGACTATACATTTAAAGCCGTATCACATCACATCAAATAATCCTGCCTTTCCCCAAAGAATCCTGGAAACTGTAAAAGGTATTGAGAGTTAGGAGACCCCTTTTCCCCTCACAGAGTTTCAGTTCCCAAAGTTCCCTGAAAAGAGTGATTGATTGTTAAACCATTCCTGGAATTATAGCTCTACTCTGTTCTTCTAACAACTCTCAGCAGCCTTCCCACACTACAGTTCTCGGGATTCTTTTTTGGGGGGAGGTACCTATGACTGTTTAACATGGTGTGATACTGCTTTAAATGTATAGTGCACATGGGGCCTGAGTATAGTGGGGGTGGAAGGCTGGTGGCCTCCTCAGTCTCACTCATTCTTTAATAGATCCAAATGGATCCAAAATCCTCGTATTAGAATTATCCTTGATATGGTAAATGCAGTTGTCAAATAGTACGTTAAAAATTTCCCCCTCCCCATTGCTACTTCAGCAGACCTGCACCCTGGATGTTGTTGCTGTTGTTGTTATGTGCCTTCAAGTCGATTACAACTTATGGTGACCCTATGAATCGGTGACCTCCAAGAGCATCTGTCGTGAACCGCCCTGTTCAGATCTTGTAAGTTCAGGTCTGTGGCTTCCTATATGGAATCAATCCATCTCTTGTTTGGCCTTCCTCTTTTTCTACTCCCTTCTGTTTTCCCCAGCATTATGGTCTTTTCTAGGGAATCATGTCTTCTCATGATGTGTCCAAAGTATGATAACCTCAGTTCCCTCATTGTAGCTTCTAGTGACAGTTCTGGTTTAATTTGTTCTAACACCCAATTATTTGTCTTTTTTTGCGGTCCATAGTATGCACAAAGCTCTCCTCCAACACCACATTTCAAATGAGTTGATTTTTCTCATATCTGCTTTTTTCACTGTCCAACTTTCACATCCATACATAGAGATCAGGAATACCATGGCCTGAATGATCCTGACTTTGGTGTTCAGTGATCCATCTGCAGCCTGGAAGCTAAACTATTATTAGTCTTTCCAAGGATCTTAGAGCACCTCTGTCTAATCATTATTAATCGTGTTTGTATATCTTGCCCTTCAGTTGTGACGCTGGCAAAAATGTGAATAGTAGTCAAAACTGGATGCAAAAATGAGTTTGTTAGGGGAAAGTTGCACTAAAATGCTGATGAATTATTGTGAGGATTTTTTTTAACATTCAAATTGCTACAGAAATGTGGAGAATTTAAGTGGAAAAATGAGAACTGGAGAGACCCGAAATTGACAGATTAGTCCATCCTTAGCTGGGCTGGGGCTGATGGGAGGTGGGACAGTTTCTTCATCTCTGGCCTACACTGAGTAGAGGTGGTTCTCCAGGGTTTCAGACACGAGGAGCCTCCCCTAGCCCTGCCAGGGATTGAACCTGGGACCTTTTGCATGCAACAGGTATATATAAAATGTATCAAAAATATAAGGACATAAGATAGCTTGCTGGATCAAGCTAATGACTCATCTAGTCCAGCAACCTGTTCTCACAGTGGCCAACCAGTTGCCCATAGGAAACCCACAAGAAGAGTCTGTGTGCAAAGAGCACTCTCCCCTCCTGCATTTCCCAGCAACTGGTATTTGGAAGCGTACTGTCTCCGCCTATGGAGGCTGAGCGTGGCTAGTAGCCATTGATAGCCTTTTCTCCATGGATTTGTCTAATACCCTTTTAAATCCATCGAAGTTGGTGGCCATCACTGCCTCTTGTGGGAGTGAATTCCATAGTTTAACTATGCACTGTGCGAAGAAGCGCTTTCTATTATATTTAATAAATTTATATCATGACCTTCCTGAGCTACAGCCCCTTACTTCAAAGGGGATGTTGTCCCTATTTTATAAACTGGGAGGCAAAGAAAAAGACAGAGACAGATCAAGATGGTGTGACTTGACCAGGGCCACACCAAGAAGTCAGTGGCAAAGTAAGGAATTGGATGTAGTTGTCTGAAGCAGGTGCCATGTGCATTAAACTGAGGTGCTTGAGGGGTAAAAGGGACGGGCATAGGCTGTGGGGATCTTCACTTGCAGTGCTCTAGTTCAGTGGTAGACCATCTGCTCTGCATGTAAGAGGTCTAGTCATCTCCAGCTAGGGCTGGAAAAGGAGTCACTACGCTCTGGCAGCTGTACCAACACCTCCCCTAGCTCCTCCATATTGGGAGTTGGGTGGAATGGCCCTAGCTCAATGCCTTGCTTGCAGAAGGTCCCAGGTTCAATCCCCAGCATCTCCAATAAGGGATGGGTAAAGGCCACATTGGAATCACAGAGGCAAGAGAACTGAGTTGATTCTCTTTGGTGGATGCTGTGTTTGGCAGTAGATCCCATCCCTGAGTAGAAATGGGAATGTTCAAGGCAGAAGAATGTGGATAAAAGATTATTATTTAGCTTGCAACCCTGTGTATACAAACCTGGGAATACACTGTGGCATTTCCTGAGTTAACTGCACAGGATTGCATTGGTAATATGCACAACGGTGCTATTTGTTTTCTGTTTAGAAAGCGGGGGTGGGTGGGTGGGTGGGAGAAGAGACCTTTTTCAGCCTGAGAGCCACATTCTCTTCTGCGCAACCTTCTGGGGACCACATGCCTATGGTGGGTGGAGCCAGAGTCAAAAGGGGGCAGAGTAACAAATATAAATGTTGCCTTTGTATGATAGGTTAGTTTTTGCACAAGCACACACACACACACACACCCCATCGCTATCCTCTGTCCAGACAAGCAAGAGGTTCAAGTACTTCTATTTGCCCTCCACCGCTGCACTTTTCATAGTTTATACATTCAGCTACATAACATCTAAATTAGCCCTATCAAGGGTAGCGAAAGCAAGTGGCTGTATGTATATGTGAATATATTATATTATTTATTAAATTTATATCCCGCCCTTCCTCCCAAAGGAGCCCAGGGCAGCAAACACACAAGTGACAAAACAACTACAACATCTAAAAACAATTCCAGTACAGATGCAAACCTAGATCTCTACTAAAAAGGTTTGTGTAAGAGGAGGTTCTTCAATAAGCACCAAAAAGACCAACAGAGATGGCACCTGCCTAATATTTAAGGGAAGAGAATTCCAAAGGGTCGGTGCTACAACACTAAAGGTCTGCTTCCTATGTTGAGCAGAACGGACCTCCTGAAGATGGTAACTGCCAGAGACCTACACCGGCAGAGAGCAGTAATATAAGGGTATATAAGAGCAGAGGGTATATAAGGGGTGAGACAATCTTTCAGGTATCCTGGTCCCAAGCTGAATAGGGCTTTATACACCAAAGCCAGCACCTTGAACTTAGTCCGGTAGCTAATTGACAAATTGTCTCCATGTGAAATGAATCAGTGCCCACAGATCTAACGCATCAACTAGAACTTTTGTATTACTTCCACTACTGTATTTTTCATGGTTTGTATATTCAGCTACAAACCATCCAGTGTACTACTATCAAGGGTAGAGAAAGCAAGTGGCTGTATGCATGTGTGAATTTACAACCACGATTAACAATAGGTGGGTAGAGCAGTCTGCCCTTCACCCTCTAAACTTGCTGCTCTCAGGTGTGGTGCGAAGGACATTGATTAAAGTACTAGTCTGTTTGGTTTCTGTCAGTGATAGAGCACGTGCTTTGCATGCAAACGGTCCCTAGCATTACCAGATAGGGCTGGGAAAGAATCTTGTCTGAAATCCTGGAGGACCATTGTAGACCAGCGGCAACCAATGTGGTGCTTTCAAGATGTTTTGGACTACAATTCCCATCATCCCTGGCCATTTTGGCTGGGCCTGGTTGGAGTTGTAGTCCACAGCATCTGGAGGACACTATGTTGATTATTCCTGCTGTAAACAACATTGAGCTAGATGGACCAATGGCCTGAGCCACTAGAACGCAGCTTCTTATTCTAATGGGGAGACATCATCTTGCCCTATCCTTCAAGCAGCAAAATGTTATTCCAAAATATTAGAGAAATTAAAGGGAAATTCAAACCAAGAGTAGGGATGTTGAATAATCAACAGGGGAACACACTTACTGATTGAGATGAAATAAAAGGAAGATTGAAGAAATACACTGAAGACCTCTATAACAGAGATGCAAGGATGACAGATTCATTCACAGAGGAACCGTATGATGAAGAACCAGAAATTTTAGAATGTGAGATGAAAGCTGCTCTTAAAATACTTGGAAGAAACAAATCATCAGGAACAGATGGCATTCCAATGGAGTTGCTACAAGTTACTGAGACTGAATCTGTCCACATTTTGAGAAAAAATTGTCAACAAATATGGAAAACTAAACAATGGCCCACAGACTGGAAGTGTTCAATATATATCCCAATTCCAAACAAAGGGGATCCCAGGGAATGCAGTAATTATCAAACTATTGCCTTAATATCCCATGCAAATAAAGTAATGCTCAAGATTCTACAACAAAGGCTCCTACCATATATGGAGCGAGAAATGTCAGATGTCCAAGCTGGATTTAGAAAAGAAAGAGGTACCAGGGATCATATCGCACACATACGTTGGATAATGGAATGGACCAAGAAATTTCAGAAGAACATCACCCTGTGCTTTATAGATTACAGCAAAGCCTTTGATTGTGTAGATCATGGAAAACTATGAAATGCTTTAAAAGAAACGGGGATGCCACAGCATCTGATTGTCCTGATGTGCAACCTATACTCTGGACAAGAGGCTAAGAGAATATGAAGAAACCGATTGGTTCCCAATCGGAAAGGGTGTGAGACAGGGGTGTATTTTATCACCCTATTTATTTAATCTATATGCAGAACATATCATACGGAAAGTAGGATTGGACCAAGATGAAGGAGGTGTGAAAATTGGAGGGAGAAATATCAATAATTTAAGATATGCAGACAATACCATACTACTAGCAGAAACCAGTAATGATTTGATATGAATACTGATGAAAGTTAAAGAGGAAAGCACAAAAGCAGGACTACAGCTGAACATCAAGAAGACTAAAGTAATGACAACAGAAGTTTTATGTAACTTTAAAGTTGACAACGAGGACATTGAACTTGTCAAGGATTATCAATACCTTGGCACAGTCATTCACCAAAATGGATTCAGTAGTCAAGAAATGAGAAGAAGGCTAGGACTGGGGAGGGCAGCTATGAGAGAACTAGAAAAGGTCCTCAAATGCGAAGATGTATCGCTGAACACCAAAGGCAGGATCATTCAGACCATGGTACTCCCGATCTCTATGTATGGATGTGAAAGCTGGACAGTGAAAAAAGCGGATAAGAGAAAAATCAACTCATTTGAAATGTGGTGTTGGATGAGAGCTTTGCATATACCACGGACTGCAAAAAAGACAAATAATTGGGTGTTAGAACAAATTAAACCAGAACTGTCACTAGAAGCTAAAATGATGACACTGAGGTTATCATACTTTGGACACATAATGAGAAGACATGATTCACTAGAAAAGATAATAATGCTGGGAAAAACAGAAGGGAGTAGAAAAAGAGGATGGCCAAACAAGAGATGGATTGATTCCATATAGGAAGCCACAGACCTGAGCTTACAAGATCTGAACAGGGTGGTTCATGACAGATGATATTGGAGATTGCTGATTCATAGGGTCACCATAAGTCGTAATCGATTTGAAGGCACATAACAACAACAACATGTAGTCAACACCTGAGCTTTTGGTGAGCCAGCCTGACTCCTTGGTTTGAAAGCTGAATTGGGATTTGAGTTCAAATCTCACCTCTGCAAAATGGTCACTGTACAGCTTTTGGAAGGCACCAATTCAACCTCAGTTCCACTGGCTCATCTACTTAAAAGATTGCGAAGTTCTATGAAAATCACAGAATGCTCTGTGGTTAGAGGTAAAAGAAAGTAGATTTGGGACTCTTAACCCTCTCTCACCTTAACACCCTTGCTCAATATTTCCACATTTATTCTATACACAGATAGCAAACTTATTCTCAGAGTGTGGATCTTTTCTCGTATAGTCAAAAGACAGAAGAATCAGCGGGCTCAGGTTTTGCCAAAGTACTGAAGGAGGGGGACCTAATGTGAGGGCTAAACAGCCCAATGAAGACTGAGCATGCTCAGTGGGCATGGAATGCTGACTATTGGAGAGAAAACCAGGGGGTGGTGTGGTAGAATGGAATATCTTGAAAAAGGTCATGGCTGGCTGGAACCCTGAACAGGAGAAGTGATAACACAGCATTGTGTTCCACTTCCATTTGTTTACATCTCTTTCCCACTTCTGCAGGGAGTTTCGGGTTGCCAACTTTTTTTTTGGCTGCCCTCTTGTGCTATGAACAGTTGCATAACAACAAGCAGGGAAATCCTGCAGAGGGGTGCTTTTCCTGGCCCGAAGATGTCATGCTTGGGGAAGCTTCCTCAGTGGAGTTTTTTTGAATGCTGCACAGCTGTTGCAGGCACAGGAATCCTGCCAGACAAACAGGGATGGAAACTTGAACGGGCCCTTCTCGATTGGCTGTCAGGTGGAGGGTTGGATGTGACAGGGGTATTTCCAAACTTTGGGAGAAAGACAAGCAGCTACAGAATGAGCTGCTCCTGAAGAGGGCATGGCAGGTGGCGTCAGTTCTCTGTGGTTTCCAGGGTCAGGAGACTTCAGCATGTGCGGTAAGAAAGCCAGCATTTGGGGGTCCTTCTGCTCATTCGGCTGAGTGGAACCTGGGCACCTGCCCTAAAGTCCTATCCTGATGGTGCCCCTGTCTAAAAGGATGAAATGATTGTCATGGTTCCTTGAACATTTGGGGCACAAGGTCCCAGGGTGACTGAGAAGGGGTCAAGTTATCTTCACCTGGAATAACCTCATGGCTAAGGCCCAGATGGGCATGAGTTTCTCACCATATTAGAGAGAGATGGCAGTATCAAGGTTAAGAGTGCAAGCTATGCACCCCAGCCCATTTCAAATCTCACCTGAAACAAGCCACTGTCTCTTGGCATCAGTCCTCCTTGTGGTCTGGAATTAAGCTAGGTTAACAAAGCTTACAGGGTTGTGTTGTGAAGGTTGCTGAAATAATGCATGGTGAATACTTAGGGAAAGCACTATCCGATTGATATTTTATTGGAAAGCTTCTAAGGGTATCCTGTTGGAAGCAGCTTTGCAGTGTCTACCTAGACATGTCTACTCAGAAGCAGGGATGAAATTTTCTGAGCATCTCATGTCGAGCTTATCTGCAGAGATTTTTTAAAAATTTCCATCTCATAAGAACAAAGGGAGCTGCCTTATACTAAATCAGACACTTGGTCTATCTAGCTCAGTACTGTCTGCACTGACTGGCAGTGGCTGTCCAGGGTTTTGGGCAGGGAGCCTCTCCCAGTCCTACTGGATATGCTGGGAATTGAACCTGGGACCTTCTGCATGCAAAGCAGATGCTCTGCCACTGAGTTACAACCCTTCCTCACTCGTTGATCTTGAGGACAAGTGAGGTGTTTTTTTTCCTGGTTCCGCTAAAAATATGAACAGTCCTTGCATATATTATACTTTATTATATTCCTTGTTAAATGTGTTGTTATGCTTATATTATATGCATATATACTTCAGGGTTCCTAGGTCACTAGCAGATAAACAGATACTTATAGCAGTGCACATAACTGTATAAAAATACTTATGCATTTTAATACTTACAAAATTATGATGTAGAAATGTAGTACTGCATGGTCTTGACACTTTCACATGCATTGTATGTGTAATATACATTTTTGCATATAATTAGGTGTATGATTAGGTGGGCTTTTTGAAGAAAAAGCTGTCAATCTGCAAGCAACTTGGATGTGAGCATCTGACACAAAAGGCAGTTTGATGCGGGCAAAGCTCAGTCGGGATGGAATCCATGTACAAATCGATTTCAATGGATTCCTCCTCCATCTCTGCTCAGAAGTAAGCCCCACTGATGTCAGTGCGACTTACTCCCTGTTAAGCATGTATTGCCAAGGTGAGGAACCATCAGGATTGGCCTCGTGTGCCAAATTTGACAGGTGGATGAGGCCTCCTACATGACAATCACATGATACCATGATGATGTCACATGACTGACAGGTAGGTTGTCCCACTCATCTGTCAAATTCCTTGCACAGCGTTTCCAAGCACCCAAAAGCCAACGCTGTGTAGTATTGCACCCTTACAGGCTATCTTTTGGGGGGGTTGCCTGCTGTTTTGGTTCGGCTTGTAGATGTGTCAAAGAGAGACTCTGGAATCACCACCGACCTGAATGAGAAGAAAACAAATTTACAATTCTGCAAGCACATTTGAGTTTGGAGTAGCTTTGCTCTGAACGTGTTGCTGTTGCTGCTGCTTCAGCTGGTGTCTGAAAGTATGGAAAGCTAGCATTTTACAGGAGGATAGTTTCATTATTCCCATGCTTTCTGATGTTCTGTTTCTATTACTGATGTTCAGATGTGAGTCTTATTGCTTATGTAGCCAAAAATTGCATCTCCCATGCAGTAGAGGAGGTATGGTTTGGGGAAACATTGAGGTTTGCAGAAGTGCCAAAAATCTTTAGGAAAAGAACAGCCTCCAAGTTGTATGGTTATTTTCTGATGTGATGGTGGGTTACACAGGTCTGTTGTAGTAGTGTCTGTCTGTCTGTTTTGAAAAAAACTCAGTAAACAAAGATTATAATCAAAAGGGAAAACAGTCTAATTCGTGTTAGCAAAGTCACTTAAATAACACAGACAGAAAAGTCCTGATAACACTTTACTGAGCAAGCAGTAAATAATTTGATCAAACTGAACAAAACCGGTGTATTTAATTTGAGGGGAAAGGAACAGAGAGGATTTGTCTTTCTTAATTCAGGCCAGGTATCTAGCAGGGAGATATATAACCAAACATACAGAGGAAAAACTCCCTCACAACTACACAGCCAATCAGAGCATATGTTACTGTACTGAAGATCATGCCACTTTGCTTGGTTGCTACGCAGCACCTCCACTCATCCCCCTCTTGGCTAGTTGACTTCAGCACCAATAGAATTAACCCTTCAGTTACAAACGGTATGATCCCTGCTGTTGCACTTTGAACAATTGGCAGAGGGAAACAGCCCAGTGAGGACTGAGGGCTTATCCAAACGGAGCGGGATAATCCACGGTTTCCATATTCGGTTTGTCATCTGATAGTCCTCACTTTGCCTTTTAGTTTGCTCTTTCCCAATTAAAAAAAAACACTTTTTTGCACCCGCACACGCCGCGGTAAGACCCCTACATCCTTTTCGCTTTTTCCAAGCTCCACCTCTAAAACCTCCCCCTATCAACCAATTGGTCAGCAAAAAAATTACGTATGCTCCTCTCCCCCTTTGCAATGAAGCACAATATGGCTGTAAAGGAGTTCTCACCTGGGAAGGAAAGGCTGCTGGTTGGTTTCATGCCTGCCTTCCCAGGGAGAATGAAATTGACAAAGCCCAGAAGCCCTTTTCTTGTTTGCATTTGCGATATTACACTTAAACGAATGTATGCTTTTCTGCCTTTATTGATATTTAAGGAGATACACACGCTGGCAATGCACTTATTTCTCCAAAAAAGCAAGGAAGGTGTTGTGACGCCCTTCCCTGGCTCACCCTGTCAGGTTCCTACCTGCTCGTGGTTACTGCCTGTCACTAGGCACCACCAGGGACTCCACCAGTCCGGACTGTCCTTTTTTATGGTTTCTCTCCCCGCTCTAGCACAGATCTCAACAGATCCCCCTGCTAGGCAGCACCACCAGTCACATCCTATAACCAGTATTCCCAGAGACTCTGCCTGAGTCTCTCTATCAGGTTACCTCTGTGACTGAGTGCTTAAGCTGTCCCCAATCCCTTTGATCTTTATATATAAAGCATACGATCCTGGTTTGCTCTGAATACTTGTGGTGTTATATTCTTCCCTTCACCGCTGCCACCAATTGTTACAGTTTCCCTTCAGCCTTGGTAAGCACCTTGCCCTCCCTTCTGGTCTGTATAACCCCAGCCAAGGATCAGGCCTTCGGTAAACCAAATATAGTTTTTATTAAATAACAGAGATAACAAGATTACTTTATAAAGGCACATAAGCATATGGTTTCATCTATTTCTGGTACTTGTCTTAGTATTAATCCGAACTCCACACTCTCCTTACCTCCACCAACTCTCCACACAATCTCCTCTCAAAAACCCACCAAAACAACCCACTCACATCCACCCAGATTTAACTGTCATCCTTCCATTTATACTCTCAGCCATTCTAAACACTCAGCCAATCATCCAGCATTCTACTGCCCATTTACTCCCCCCTCCTCTTTCATTCCACTTACCATGTATCTCCTATACAAACAGCACTTACCATATATACATTAATACAGGAACATCACATTCCCCCCCCCTTAAAATAACGGCAGAGTATTATTCCTGTTCCAGGATTCATACGCCGCGTTAACAAATAAAACAAGTCTCTCTGGGGAAAATGTCTTTCTTTGTTCCTCCGTCTGGTCACGTCACTGCAGTCCCAGCCACCTGCCTTGACAGTCCATCGGCCAATACATTGTCCTTGCCTTTGATGAACTGGAAGTCCACTTGATAGTCCTGTAGGGCCCAGGACCACCTCTGCAGCATAGTATTATGGTTTTTCATAGTCTGTAACCATAACAAGGCCCGATGATCCGTTGTTACCGTGAATCTTCGTCCCCACACGTATGGGCGCAACTTATTCAGTCCCCACCGCTAGGCACTCCTTCTGGACCGACGAATAGTTTTTCTCTCTCGGCGTCAGCTTGCGACTCAGATACGCCACTGGATGTCTGGTGCCTTCTCTCTCCTGCAGCAAGACGACTCCCAGCGCGAGGTCCGACGCATCTGTAGCCACGATGAATGGTTTCTCATAGTCTGGTGCTATTAATATGGGTCCTTGGCACAAGGGTTGCTTCAGTAGATCAAAAGCCTTCTGACATTCATCCGTCCATACCACACGCTCAGAACACTTCTTCTTTGTTAATTCATGCAAGGGGGTTGCTATTTCCCCAAAATTTCTCACAAACTTCCTATAAAATCCAGCCACACCCAGAAATGCCCTTACTTGTTTTTTGGTTAAGGGGATCGGCCACGCTTGTATTGCCTCCACGTTGCTCCATAAGGGGGTGATTTTCCCACTCCCCACCTTATGTCCTAAATAGATTACTTCCTTTAGCCCAAACTGGCATTTCTTCGCTTTTATTGTGAGGCCTGCCTTTTTAATGCCTCTAATACTGTGGTCAGGTGCGGGACATGCTCAGGCACCGACTTGCTAAAAATGGCCACGTCATCGATATAGGCCACTGCAAAATCTGACATGCCTCGCAACACAGTATTGATTAGCCTCTGAAACAAACTTGGTGAGTTCCTTAGTCCCATGGGTAAGGTCACAAACTCATATAACCCATCTGGTGTACTGAAGGCAGTTTTGGCTCTGGATTGCTCGTCTAGTTCCATTTGCCAAAATCCTTTACAGAGATCTATTGTAGAGATAATGGTTGCTGCCCCCAATAACTCTAACATTGCGTCTATCCTAGGCATAGGATACGCATCTGGGACAGTAATTTTATTGATTAGCCGATAATCAATGCAAAATCTTGTCGTTCCATCTTTTTTCGGAACCAGGACAATACTTGAGGCCCAGGGACTGATAGATTCCCTGATCACTCCTAGTTCCAGCATATCTTCGACCTCCTTTTTGATCTCACTCAAAACTTTCCCATTCACACGGTACGGAACAGATCTGATTGGGGCATGATCTCCAGTATCAATGGAATGTTTGGCTATACTGGTTCGGCCAGGTTTATTGCTAAAGAGATCCCCATAGTTTTTCAAAACTCTCAGAATCTCTTCTCTTACTTCCTCCTGCACCTCCTCTGACCATTCCACTTGATCTACCCCTCCTTTGTCTTTGCTTTCCTGTACCAAATCTGGAAGTTCAGGCCCACTTCCCTCAGGGAATAAGGTAACTTGCAACACCTTTGCATCTCTGGTATGGTAAGGCTTTAACATATTTACATGAACCACTTTGCTTTTGTTTAATTGGTCTGTGGTGATTACATACGTCACTGTGTCAAGCCTTTCTCTTATGGTATATGGTCCTTCCCAGTTAGCCTGTAATTTGTCATGTTTCCTGGGTATGAATGCCATAACCATATCTCCCACATCATACACACGTTCCCTGGCTGTTCTGTCACACCAGTAACTTTGCTTCTCCTGTGCTTGACTCAAATTCTCTTTCACTACTTCCATCATTGATGTTAATTTATTGCGGAATTCCAATACAAAATCTACTACAGATGTTTTGTACTCTCCCAGGGTTCCTTCCCATGAATTTTTTAACAGTTCCAAAGGTCCCCTCACTTTTCTAGTGAACATCAGTTCAAAGGGTGAGAAGCCTGTTGACTCCTGAGGGACTTCTCTGTACGTGAATAAGAAGCACCCCAAACGTTCATCCCAGTCTTGTGGGTGATCTTGAACATAGCTTCTTATCATGCCCTTCAGAACTCCATTAAATCTCTCAGTCAATCCGTTAGTGGCTGGATGGTAAGTGGTGGTCTTTAGATGTTTTAGACCACAACACTTCCACATACATTGCATCGCTTCTCCCATGAATACACTGCCTTGATCTGTCAGCACTTCATGAGGGAAACCCAGCCTCATAAAGATTTTTAACAAAGCCTCTGCCACTACAGGGGCTTCTGCGGATCTTAATGCTTCCGCATCTGGGTACCTGGTGGCAAAATCCACCACCACCACTAGATATTTCTTGCCATGCCTTGTGGGTTTGGAAAAAGGGCCCACCAAATCTACTCCCACTCTATAAAAGGGTTGTCCAATTATAGGAAGGGGCTTTAAGGGTGCCTTAGTCTTTACTCCACTTTTCCCCACTTTTTGGCATATACCACAAGATAGACAATGTTGCTTTACATCTTTGGAGTTATTTGGCCAATAATAGTGTGCAGCCAATCTCCTCTTGGTCTTTTTTATTCCCAGATGTCCTGCACATGGGACATCGTGGGCTACCTCTAGCAATCTGGTTCTGTATTTGCTAGGTACTATCAATTGCTTCACCGGTTCACATTCATCCTTTCTCTCAGCAGGCATCAACAGTCTATATAAAATCCCATTCTCACACACAATTTGATTCCTCAGTTTGTCAGTGAAAGGAATCTGTTGGGTCAGGGCTTGCTCCTTTATTTGCCTCAAACTTGTATCTTTCTTCAGTTCTTCCCTGAACTGCTCTGTCTCTTCACTAGAGACCACTTGATACAATTTGTCTCTTTCAGCAGGCTTGCTAGGGGTTGCTATGGTGACCCTAGGCTCGAAAACAGATTCCACCCTGTTTTCTTCAGCCTGTGTTAACATGGCTTCTGTTTCTTTGCCAAGTTGCTGTCTGGTCACCACATATATTTTCCCTTGTGCCCCCATAACATCTCTTCCCAGTATCACTGGTTCTTGTTGTTGGGCATTAATACCTACTTTATATTTGCCCTCTCGGCCTCTCCACTCCATTTTCACAAGGGCCATAGGCAAGCTTTCTGGTCTACCCCTCACTCCTTGAATAGTCACAGTTTCCTGAGGTAATATTTCCTCAGATTTTATTAAATCTGGCCTCAGTAACGTCTGAGCAGCACCAGTATCAAGCAATGCCCAATAATTTGCCCCTTGAACACACACTTCTTCTCTTAGACTCGAATCCAAGTCTTTTACTTCTGTCCAGTTTATCTGGCAGAACTGAACCTTTTTCGTTGTTAGACCTTTTGGTTCTGTTTTTACTGCCCTTGCCTGAGCAGGATTACTAATGGGGTTGGCAACCTCACATTGAAAACGTAGGTGCCCCGGTCTACCACATTTATAGCATAATTTCTCCTCTGTTTTAGGGTACACAGATCCACTCTGGGGTGTCCTGTGCCCTTCAGATTTTACTGGAGGACTCACTCGCTGTGGTACCACATCCTTTCTGCCATCATTATATGGTCTGGGTTTAAACTGTCTTGATGTTTTCCCCACCCAGCCAGTTCTATTGGAGGCAAAGTGATCCGCCATCTCTGCGGCCTCCTGCACCGATGTAGGGGAACGGTCTTTGACAAGGAGCCTTATTTCTGGTGGTAACTGATGGAATAATTGCTCCAGTATCATGAGGCTTTTCACCTCTTCCACTGACTGAGCTTTAGCACTACTCATCCACTTTCCAAATATATCCATCAACTTTGCTCCCAGTTCCACAAAAGACCTCCCTGCTTGGATCTGACAGTTTCGGAATAATTTTCTAAAGTACTCAGGTCCCAGTCTGAATCTTTTGTATACTGCCTCTTTAAACTCAGCATAAGTGACGGGCTTGTCTGAGGGGAAATATTGGTATACCTCAGCCAATTCCCCTTTGATCAGGTTTGATAAATATTGCATATATTTATCCTCTGGTAGCCCCCACAATTGAGCTGCCTTTTCAAAAGTACTGAGGTAAATTTGTGGATCTTGTCCAGGCTCAAACACTGCAAAGTCTTTTGGTGTAACCTTTATCTTTGTTTCATTTCTGTCCTTTCTTGTTTCATCAGAATGAAACTTCTCTCTTTCAAATTTTAACTTTTCCACCTGTAATTCAGCATCCACTCTCATTCTCTCAAATTCCAACTCCCTCTGCTTTTCTTTCTCATCCGCCTCACTCCTCAATCTCTCAATTTCCAACTCCTGCTGCTTTTCCTTCTCTGCACCTTCCATCCTCAACTTCTCAGTTTCTAACTCTCGCTGTTTATCTTTTTCCTCAGCCTCCCATCTTAACTTCTCTCTCAAATACTCTATATAAGCGGGATTGCTTAAGTATCCTTCTGGGGTCTCTTGCCTGACAGGTTGTTTGTGCTGGACAGTTGTAAATCCTATTAGTGCCACCCTCAATTCATCTACCCCTTTACCCTCGTGAGGTAAATTGAATGTTATGCACTTCTCCACCAGCTCCTCTCTTTTCATCTTTATGTATTCAGCCATTTTGTTGGAGTTCACACACTCTTTGCCACACATTCTTTGCCAGTCACTCTCACAAGTAATCTTTTTTTTGTTATTTCTGTTTGCCACACCACTGTTAGGGATTCCCTAGTATTCGTACCACCGCTACAGCCAACACCTGTGACGTATTCTCCTTTGTTCGTATCCCACCGCTACTGCCACCACGTGTGACGCCCTTCCCTGGCTCTCCCTGTCAGGTTCCTACCTGCTCGTGGTTACTGCCTGTCACTAGGCACCACCAGGGACTCCACCAGTCCGGACCGCTCTCTCTTATGGTTTCTCTCCCCGCTCTAGCACAGATCTCAACAGTTCCCCCTGCTAGGCAGCACCACCAGTCACGTCCTATAACCAGTATTCCCAGAGACTCTGCCTGAGTCTCTCTATCAGGTTACCTCTGTGACTGAGTGCTTAAGCTGTCCCCAATCCCTTTGATCTTTATATATAAAGCATACGATCCTGGTTTGCTCTGAATACTTGTGGTGTTATATTCTTCCCTTCACTGCTGCCACCAATTGTTACAGTTTCCCTTCAGCCTTGGTAAGCACCTTGCCCTCCCTTCTGGTCTGTATAACCCCAGCCAAGGATCAGGCCTTCGGTAAACCAAATATAGTTTTTATTAAATAACAGAGATAACAAGATTACTTTATAAAGGCACATAAGCATATGGTTTCATCTATTTCTGGTACTTGTCTTAGTATTAATCCAAACTCCACACTCTCCTCACCTCCACCAACTCTCCACACAATCTCCTCTCAAAAACCCACCAAAACAACCCACTCATGTCCACCCAGATTTAACTGTCATCCTTCCATTTATACTCTCAGCCATTCTAAACACTCAGCCAATCATCCAGCATTCTACTGCCCATTTACTCCCCCCTCCTCTTTCATTCCACTTACCATGTATCTCCTATACAAACAGCACTTACCATATATACATTAATACAGGAACATCACAGGTGTCACCCCCCCTCCTTCTCCCTTTCCTTCCCAGGAGAATGAAATTGACAAAGCTTTCTGGAGCAGGCTTGAAACCGACCAGAAGCCCTTTTCTTGTTTGCATTTGCGATATTACACTTAAACAAATGTATGCTTTTCTGATTTGAAGCAAAACCCCCAGCAAGTAGAATGAAATTGACAAGGCTTTGGGAGGCAGGCTGAAACTGACCATTCCCCCTTTCTCGCTTGCTGTGCATTGCAGATCTCACCCAGAGCGGCTGCCCAGTTTGCAGGCTGGCAAAAAATAAAATGCATCTGCGCAGTAGTTGCAGACCCCCCCCAACACCCCACCATTGCAATGATTGGTTCAATTTTCCCGGGCTTATTCTCGCACATGCGCAAAAGTGCAGATATGTGGTTGGCTGGAATGAGGAGAAGGGGCAAGCGGAAACGCCCAAGAACCGCCCATCAGCTGTAAAGTCTGCGGTATTGCATCCTAACTCCTGAAGGCACAGCGGATGATTCCTGATTTTAAACAGCAAATCGCATTTTTGCCAGTATTGCAAGGAGCAGATTTAACCTGCAAAAATGCGTAACAGCGCAAGACATCATTTGGATGACCGAAAAATAATGAACACACATAGCGGGTGTGTCACACATTTTGCAGTCGTCTGGATGAGCCCTCAGTGTGCTCAGTGGTCACAGAAGTCTTGTCCAAATGAAGAAAATAAAAAAGAACACAAACTCTGGCAAAAGAAATGCAAGAAGACAATAAGGGATGCTAAAAAAGAATTTGAGGAGCACATTGCTAAGAACATAAAAACCAACAACAAAAAATTCTATAAATACATTCAAAGCAGGAGACCATCTAGGGAGACAATTGGACCCTTGGATAATAAGGGAGACAAAGGTGTACTAAAGAACGATAAGGAGATTGCAGAGAAGCTAAATGAATTCTTTGCATCTGTCTTCACAGTGGAAGATATAGGGCAGATCCCTGAACCTGAACTAACATTTGCAGGAAGGGATTCTGAGGAACTGAGACAAATAGTGGTAACGAGAGAGGAAGTTCTAAGCTTAATGGACAATATAAAAACTGACAAATCACCGGGCCCGGATGGCATCCACCCGAGAGTTCTCAAAGAACTCAAAGGTGAAATTGCTGATCTGCTAACTAAAATATGTAACTTATCCCTTGGGTCCTCCTCCGTGCCTGAGGACTGGAAAGTGGCAAATGTAACGCCAATCTTCAAAAAGGGATCCAGAGGGGATCCCGGAAATTACAGGCCAGTTAGCTTAACTTCTGTCCCTGGAAAACTGGTAGAAAGTATTATTAAAGCTAGATTAACTAAGCACATAGAAGAACAAGCCTTGCTGAAGCAGAGCCAGCATGGCTTCTGCAAGGGAAAGTCCTGTC
Source organism: Rhineura floridana (assembly GCF_030035675.1). Lineage (NCBI taxonomy): Eukaryota > Metazoa > Chordata > Lepidosauria > Squamata > Rhineuridae > Rhineura > Rhineura floridana. The sequence continues at coordinate 21,063,927 of NC_084496.1, forward strand.
TCAGTAACCTATTAGAATTCTTTGAGAGTGTCAACAAGCATATAGATAGAGGTGATCCAGTGGACATAGTGTACTTAGACTTTCAAAAAGCGTTTGACAAGGTACCTCACCAAAGGCTTCTGAGGAAGCTTAGCAGTCATGGAATAAGAGGAGAGGTCCTCTTGTGGATAAGAAATTGGTTTAGAAGCAGAAAGCAGAGAGTAGGAATAAACGGACAGTTCTCCCAATGGAGGGCTGTAGAAAGTGGAGTCCCTCAAGGATCGGTGTTGGGACTTGTACTTTTCAACTTGTTCATTAATGACCTAGAATTAGGAGTGAGCAGTGAAGTGGCAAAGTTTGCTGATGACACTAAATTGTTCAGGGTTGTTAAAACAAAAAGTGATTGCGAAGAGCTCCAAAAAGACCTCTCCAAACTGAGTGAATGGGCGGAAAAATGGCAAATGCAATTCAATATAAACAAGTGTAAAATTATGCATATTGGAGCAAAAAATCTTAATTTCACATATACGCTCATGGGGTCTGAACTGGCGGTGACCGACCAGGAGAGAGACCTCGGGGTTGTAGTGGACAGCACGATGAAAATGTCGACCCAGTGTGCGGCAGCTGTGAAAAAGGCAAATTCCATGCTAGGGATAATTAGGAAAGGTATTGAAAATAAAACAGCCGATATCATAATGCCATTGTATAAATCTATGGTGCGGCCGCATTTGGAATACTGTGTACAGTTCTGGTCGCCTCATCTCAAAAAAGATATTATAGAGTTGGAAAAGGTTCAGAAGAGGGCAACCAGAATGATCAAGGGGATGGAGCGACTCCCTTACGAGGAAAGGTTGCAGCATTTGGGGCTTTTTAGTTTAGAGAAAAGACGGGTCAGAGGAGACATGATAGAAGTGTATAAAATTATGCATGGCATTGAGAAAGTGGATAGAGAAAAGTTCTTCTCCCTCTCTCATAATACTAGAACTCGTGGACATTCAAAGAAGCTGAATGTTGGAAGATTCAGGACAGACAAAAGGAAGTACTTCTTTACTCAGCGCATAGTTAAACTATGGAATTTGCTCCCACAAGATGCAGTAATGGCCACCAGCTGGGATGGCTTTAAAAGAAGATTAAACAAATTCATGGAGGACAGGGCTATCAATGGCTACTAGCCATGATGGCTGTGCTCTGCCACCCTAGTCAGAGGCAGCATGCTTCTGAAAACCAGTTGCCGGAAGCCTCAGGAGGGGAGAGTGTTCTTGCACTCGGGTCCTGCTTGCGGGCTTCCCCCAGGCACCTGGTTGGCCACTGTGAGAACAGGATGCTGGACTAGATGGGCCACTGGCCTGATCCAGCAGGCTCTTCTTATGTTCTTATGTTCTTAGAATGAATCCTGACTATTGGGGAAGCGAGGACAGAAAACTTGGTGTGAGGGTAAATGGAATGGAGTATTGTGGAAGAGGGCACTGAACTCAAAAGCTCCATATGGCAACATTTTGTTACAAGTCCCACTTGTTTCATTTTTACTTGTTTAATTTTAGAAATGTATACCCCTCTCCATTTCTTTATAAAAATAAAGTGAAAGGAGCTAGTACTGTAGTTTATCTTTCCCGCAATGCTATAGTCTTCTATGTGCAGGGATTAAAACAACAACAGGAAGAGCAGTCAAATATGCAGTTCCACCCACATTCTGAAGGGACACATCTCACAAAGACTGTATCAAGGATCTTTTCTGAAGGTGTAGCTTGACTCTCGAATGAGTGTACTATTGCTCAGAGCTGTGGGAGATAAGTTAGCAATCAAGATAATACTTTTGGAAAGAACTGCCTACTTAATTATTTCTGATTTGGAACTGGCTTCGCTGTCTCCTTCAATCATCCCAGGGCAAAGAGAGCAAAATGCCATGCTAAAAGTTAAACTACAGCTGAGGGCAAGGGCTATAGCTCAGTGGCAGAGCACCCATTTTGCATGCAGAAGGTCCCAAGTCCCAGGTTCAATCCCAGCATCTCCAAATAGGGCTAGGAGAGAAACTGGTCTGAAATCCTGGAGAGCTGCCACCAGTCAGTGTAGACAAGACTGAGCTAGATGGTCCAATGGCCCAGTTCAGTATAAGGCAGCTTCCTCTGTTGCTACAATTGGGTAGAAATTTGGTTTGGTTAGGATTTTAATGTGAAACCACCTAATGCACAATTTCTGAACTGAACCTTCAAAATCAGCACGTCTTAGAATTTTGTTTTGCAGTTCTCCAACCAAATAATGTGTACAAAAATAGGGGAAGCGTGCATAAAAGTGTATAGTGAAAATACGGTATAAAATGCATTATATCAAGGGAAATTGCATACAGAAATGTGTATATTAGAAGAAATGTACACTAAAATGGTGACAAATTTTCATGAGGATTTTAAATAAATAAATAGCAAACTGATGTAGAAATGCAGAGAGCAGGGGTTTAGTTATCCAGGGTCATGGAGGGGTCATAGACCTATTATTTTTGGGGGAGCAGCATCCCAGCCAGGTCTTTTTGTACAAGCCAATCAACATGAAAGGGGAGTAGCCACTGAGAAGAGTCCTTGTACTTTCATGCTGACTGGAGCCAATCAAAGTGAAAGGAGGTGACTCTTCTCAGCAGCTAACACACAGCCTCCCCTTTCATGCTGATTGGCTCCTAGGGACATCTGTTGCAGTGAAGTGTGGACTCGTGAGACAACAGAGAGAGCAAGGCAGATGAGGGAAAGTGGAAAAGGGGGCATGACTATGAGGGAGTGTGGTATGATTATCATGAAGGGACTCTGCATTTCTGAATTAGCCACTACACTACTGCCAGAGAGCTGAACTTAAGACCTGAAAAATAAGAAACTGAGGGAAACTAACACTGGTAGATTTGTCCATCCCTAATTACAACTGTACACGTGTGAACAGGAGGTGTTTGGGGAGGGGATTGCTAAGGTTGCCAACTCACCCTCCTATTGCGCCTTTAACAATCGCCTGAACTGTAGGAGTTAGATGGCAAAGAGAAACATTATCACTGGCTAATTCATGCAGATCAAATTATTCTTAAAGTCATCGCAGCAAGTGTTGGCTAAAAAGTTGGCAACCCTTTATATACTATCACTCATTAATTCTTGACTTGTTCATACATGTATATGCATATCCCCAGGCAATGTGTCAGCTCTCTCCATTGAACGTAACAATGTTGGTTTTGAGTCTGGCATCATAAGAAAAAATTATCTCTGGACCATTCACATATTCAAAGCATAATTTGATGTGACACTCAATGGGTGTTTATTAGGATGGGGGAGAAATTCAATTCAGTTAGCATTTAAAGCTGAATTGATCCAATTTGCACTTTCTGAAACAATGGGAGAACCAAAACACAACCATCTTTCAAAATTCACACTAATCCAAACTTTGCAATGCGAGTCACCAGCGAAACAGTGTTTACAAAAACTCATATGTTATTTATTTATTTATTTAATTAATTAATTAATTAAACTTATAGACCGCCCCATAGCCGAAGCTCTCTGGGCGGTTCACAAGACAAGAAACATCAAAAATACAATAAACGTGTAGCAATATAAACACATTAAAAGTTTAAAATGTTAAAAAATTAAAAACAATATCAGCGCATACAAACATGTTAAAAAGCCTGGGTGAAGAGAAAAGTTTTAACCTGGCGCCGGAAAGATAGTAACGTTGGCACCAGGCGTATCTCCTCTGTTATGTGGAAAATGTGCATAAGAGTGAATGTATTAGTGATAATAGCATGCAAAAAAGAATTGAAGGTAATTTACTAGAGGCATTGTTCTCAATGCTGATGCACTCATTTCCCCCCCACACTCCACACTCGTCCTTATTAATGCTACCTTCATTGCTTTCTTAGTGCCAGATGCTGTACAAGTGAATGAGCGAGGAAGGGGAAGGTTCATAGCTCAGCGGTAGAGCACATGCTTGGCGCGCAGAAGGTCACATGTTCAATCCCTGGCATCTCCAGTTAGGGCTGGGAAAGACTCGCTGCCTGAAACCCTGGAAAGACACTGCTGCCCATCAGTGTAGACCAGCCCTCCCCAAGCTGGTGCCTTCCAGATGTTTGGGACTACTACTCCCATCAGCCCCAGGCAGCATAGCCACGGGTCTTATCCAACTGAGTTCTACTCAGTTAGTTAGTCATGTCCATTATTTTCAGTAGGTCCGCACTGAGTAGGACTAGAATGGGATACAACTCTCAATTTTTAAAATTTATTTATATATTTATTTATTTATTTATTACATTTATATTCCACCCTTTCTCCCAGTAGGAGCCCAGGGCGGCTGGCCTTTTTTTTAAAAAAACAAGACACCTTTTAAAGTTCCCCACAATGCCCTGGAGTGATGCTACATTGGGGGCATTATGGAAAATTTGAACTGGCGACTTGTAGCAGTCCATTACTGCTGCTGGATAGCTCCATGGTCAGTCAGAGAGGCAAGGAAACAAAGGGATCTTCTCCAGGGATGATCCCTCCTGACACCCCACTCTTGGTTCAGGAAATCCCCACTTAGCGGGACGCTCGCCTCAGCTGGGGCCAGATCTGATCTCTGTGCCACAAGCTTCCACCCTTCCACCTTTTGCCCCACCTGAAAGGCAATCACTGCTGTGCCCTGTTAGCACAACAGGACATAGGTGCAGGAACTGGACAGGACCCTGCTGCGGTAACACACGTGACTCAACGAACCAAATCACTTTATTAAAATGCAGATTGATGTATAGTTCCTCTCCTCCTGACCTGTCCTCCCCCCTCTAACTAATCTGCAATCCACCCACCCACCCACCCACCCACCCACCCCCCCACCCCCCCACCCACCCCCCCCACCCACCCCTCCCTCCCTCCCTCCCTCCCTCCCTCCCTCCCACAACACAACCTCCCTCCTTCCCCTCCAAATCCCAACAACAAAAAACTCCTGACTGCCTTTTATCCAAACCTCCCTGAGAACTCTCACTCACACGCCCCCTCCCACCTGCAGTCTTACATCACTCCTCATCCCAGGCATTCCATTAACTCCTTCAAAGCCATAACACATTCAACAACAGTTCCCAACAAGTGGTGTCGTTACAGCCTCCTTAAACATGGAGACTTTATTTATTACTGCATTTATATCCTACCTTTCCTCCAAGGAGCTCAAGGTGGTGCATAGAGTCGCCCCCGTATTATCCCCTCAACAACCCTGTGAGGTAGGTTAGGTTGAGAGACAATGGCTGGCCTAAGTTGTACCTAGTGAGCTTCGCAGCTGAGTGGGGACTTGAACCCAGGTCTCCCAGGTCCCAGTCCAACACTCCAGCCACTACACCACACAACCCTGATGGTGCAAAGAGGCTGCTCCTCTTTTTGAGCAGTGCCACAGCCTCTCTTTCTCCAGCAGGGCTCACTTCTGGCAGGAGAGTCCTCCGGAAAGGAGAAAACGTGACATTGCCGGGAGGTAAGCTCCTGACAGGGAGACTCTTCAACATCCGTTCCTCATCCATGTCCCTTTTGCTCTTTAACTCAGTGTCTCTGTGGCTTCCTGCCCCTGCCCCATCTTGCTCTAGAAGCAATTGGGGCAAATCCACATGCAACGAGACGGGGGCTGTCAGCGTTCAGGTCTAGGCTGGCCCTCATCAACCGCTGTTTTGGGGCTCACAGCGGCTCCTTGGCCTCTGCACTCCAAGCAACGAGGCAAAAGGTTGTGCAGCCTTAGCCGGAGTTTTTTGGGGGGGGCTTGACAGAGGGTTGGCTGAAGGCCAGCCATCAAGAAGGCCAAACATATGGCTGGCTCTTAGTTCTCTTAGTTAGAGGCAGCCGCGTCAGTTGCCACCAGCCTTGAAGCAAAGGAGTAACTCAAGATCTCTGTGCAAGACACTCTGCCCTTTGAAAGTCTGCCACGATGGGACTAGGAGACCTTTACATTTGCTGAATTCATCCTTCCTAAGGAGAGATTTGTGTTTTCTCCCCACCCTCCCCTCTTTGCCATCTCTCTGTCCCCCCCCTGCCCCTCCCTTCCCCATTATTGCTTCCTTGGGAGCAGGGGAAGGGAGGCCAGATTTAACAGTGACATTAACTGTGATGTGGTGTCGGGGTCCTCCAGCCTGTGTCTGTAACCCAGGTGCACCCTCCCCTCTCCAGTCATCCTGTCATTGGTTGATCTCCCCTCCCCTGCCACCTGATCCTGCCCCAGCAGTGGTGATAAGTTATAGTGTATGTGTCAAGGAGGGAGACAAGGACATGGATGGCTGTGCGCACGCGTGTGTGTATTTTGAGTCCAGCTATTCAGAAAAGTATCTGCACTATACATGTAAAGCAGTCTCATACCACTTTAAACAGCCATGGCTTCTCCCAAAGAATCCTGGGAATGGTAGGGTGCTGAGAGTTGTTAGGAGACCTTCTTCCTCTCACAGGGCTACAATTCCCAGAGAGGTCAATTCCTCTTCCTGGGGAACTCTGGGGACTGTAGCTTTGTGAGCAGAGCCGGCGCCAGAGGGTGGCCAGATTGGGCCCTGGCTGCGGGCCTTTGTGGCCCAGAGGAGCCCCTGAAGGGCCCTTCCTTAGGGTGGGAGAGTGGTGCTCCTGTTCAGGAATCCACAGCAGGGTTGGGTCCTGCAACCTGACCCTGCCACAGATCGCAGAGAGTTCCCAGACAACCCTCCCCAGTACAGACAGCGTGGGCTTCAATAAGCTTGCCTGCATGCCCTACCTACCTCTCCCATCAGTGTGAATGCCGTGTGTACTGTGCACGCATGCTTGCCATCACCCAAGATGTTGGTGGGCTACCTTGGTTGTTGACAGGCAGGCATGCTATGTGCACACGTCATTCACGTGGCATTCTAGGTTGGTGGGGTGCGTGATTAGTCCCACACCACCTGTATGGGCAGAGTGTTGGGCTACAGCACCGTGGGGCCAGGGCAGGGTGGTGTCCAAGGGCCCAGTTATGCCTGGTGCAGGCCCTGTCTGCGAGGGGAAGAGGGGGTCTCCTAACAGCTCTCAGCACCCTTCACAAACTACACTTCCCAGGATTCTTTGGGGGAAGCCATGACTTTAAACAGTAGTATGATTTTGCTTTAAATGTATAATGCAGATGGAGCCTAATTTAGGTTCATTAATTTCATTGGGAGTTAGGAGACCCCATTCCCCTCTCAGAACTACAATTCTCAGACTGGTTTAACAGTCAAGCCCTCTTTTCCCAGGGAACTCTGGGAATTATAGTTCTAGGAGGGGGAATAGGGTACCTTGCTTCAATAGCAACAAGCAGTTTCCAATAAAATCAAAAGGAAAAAATGAAGTTTTTCCACCCCCGTTGGGCTAAAAAGGGTCCACAACCCTAATATAAACCCAAATGTGTAGCTGTCCACTCGCCTACACCCAGTTGCCTGCAATGTATAGAACATCACTTCCAAGCAAAGAAGCTATTTGTAAATTTTAAGCGAGTGGAGTGACTGGCCAGAAAAAGATCACCCCTGGAACTTTGGGTTTGATCTCTGGTGTCTCTTGCCCAGCTGTCCCCAACCTGGTGCCCTCCTGATGATTTGCACTACAACTCCCAGCAGCCTCATGATGGCCGGGACTGATGGAAGTTGAGGTCAAATCATGGGGAGGCTACAGCAGATTGGGGAAGGCTCTCTAGCCCAAGGGTGGGAGGCTGCAAGATGCAGCCCTCCTGGCCTTTCTCTCCGGCCCTTAAGACCCTCCCTGGACCACGCCCCTGCTCCAGGCCACACCCCTCATGGTCCTACACCAAGCTCCCTTGGCCTGGCTGGAATGTGCGCTTGAGCTGTGATAACACCTCCTACTAGCATGGAGTGGATGTGGGTGTGGGTATAGGAACCTCTGGCTTTTGCATGGCTAGAATGTTACCTATAGTACAAAAGGAAGAGTTGTGTCTATTGCTCCGCCCACTTTTGCTTCTGGCCTGGCCCACCACTTCAATGTGCCCCCCAGATTGTTCCCCATGAAGGAATGCGACCCTCGGGCTGAAAAAGTGTCCCTGCTCCTGCTCTAACCACTAAACCATACTGCCTCTTCAGGCCTCAGATGGGAGCTGCTTTATACTGGGTCAGATCATTGGTCCATCTACCAACCTTAGTATTGGCTACACTGACTGGCAGCAGGGGTTCAGACAGGGAGTTCCTCCCAGCCCTACGGAGAGTTGCTGAAAACTGAACGTGGGACCTTCGGCCTGCAAAGCGGATGCTTTGCCATTGAGCTAAGGGCCTTCCCCAAAGGTCCAGCCAGGAACAGGGATTCCTGATGAAGGCAGGACAGTTAATTAAGTGAGGGCAGGAAATGAAGGCAGCAGCAAAGTTAAAGGGAGAATGGGTGTTTATTTCAGCGGTAGATACTTATGCAGGGAGGGAATCTGAGAGGTTGGGCCAAAGGCTTCATGGGAAAGGTGGGCTCATTGGCCTGAAGACCTTGGCTCAGTGGAAGAGCATCTGCTTTGCATGCAGAAGGTCCCAGGTTCAATCCCTGCCACTGCCAGTCAGGACTGGGAGAGACCCCTTCCAGAAACCCTGGGGAGCTGCTGCCAGTCAGTGTCGGCAACACTGAGCTAGATGGACCGACTCAGGATAAGGCAGCTTCCTATGCTCCTATGAGATTTGGGCAAGCTGCCAGCCTTGGAGGGGGCTAAGAGGTGCCAAAGGTCAGGTGCCCTCGCTGCTGCTGGTTTGCTGAAAGAAGGATGTTGGGAGCCAGCCACTTGGCAGAGGCAGGTCATCATCCCCCCGGGCACCTTTTGCCCACATGGCTGACTTGTGGCTGGGCCAGGCAAACGTGATGTATGGGAGGTGCCTGCAAGAGAGGGGCATCCAATTTGTAAGACTAGAACCTTTGCTCTGACTGCGGAAGGCTCAGCACTGGCAAAAAGAAAGCATTTGCTGACATTAATATTTGGGAAGGATAGATCAGTCTGTTTCTGGTCTGTGCTAATTTTGCATGTGCTCATTCATGACAACATAAGAAGAGCTTGCTGGATCAGGCCAGTGGCCCACCTAGTCCAGCATCCTGTTTTCACAGTGACCAACCAGATGCCCTCTGTGGGAAGCCTGCAAGCAGGACTGGAGCTCAAAAGCACTCCCCCCACTTGTGATTCCCAGCAACTGGCATTCGGGGACATACTGCTTCCGACAGTGGAGGTAGAACATAGCTCTCATCACTAGTAGCTATTGATAGGCTTATCCTCCATGAATTCGCCTCTAATCCTGTTTTAAAGCCATCCAACCTCTTTTGGGAACAATTTCCATGGTTTAACTATGTGCTGTGTACAAAGAACTTTCTCTTATCTCTCCTGCATCTTCCAACATTCAGTTTTAATGTTTGAAGTTATATTTAAATTTGTGTACTTTACATCATAAATGTCTGCATTTCTGTACATATTTTATCCTAAAATACATGTTTTTAATGTGTTTTGGTATGTTTTTTGAGTGAAGAGCTGGTTCAAAACATCTGGAGGGGTTTGAAATTGGAAGGATAGTTATGCTCCAATCTGCACATTAGTCTGGGAGCACCAGATCAAGTCAGTTTAAATCCCAATTTGCAGAAACTGAATTCCTTGAGCTTCTGTAGTTGTCGTGGCATAAGCAAGCAAGTAAAACATCATGGCTGCAATCTGGTGAAAGACTTTTTTATTGTGACAAGTCTGGGAAACGGTTGTGTTGCAGTTTTTATGTTCCCTGATATTTATATGAAGCTTTAGATACTGCACCTTTTCTCTTTCGGTTTGTTTGAAATGGACAAACTTTTAGTCTGGTTTGTTGTTAAAATGTTTTTTTTTAACATTTTTGTCAGCAGCCTCCTTCAGCCTTTATATATTTATTTTTAATATTTATAGACTGCTTTCCACCACAAATGGTCTCAAAGTGGTTTACAAAACAATCAGTGAAACAATGCATCAGCCAGATACAGTAATATGGTGTTTAAAACAATAAAAATCCACAGTTAAAAACATAAAATAGGTCTAATACTTAAAATGCCCATTGGAATAGCAAGGTCTTCATCAAGTATCTGAAGTTTAACAGGAAGGGGGCCTGTCTGATCTCTTCTGGGAGGGAGTTCCTCCGAGTCAGGTCCATAATACTGAATGCATGGCTTCTGATGGATACAAGCCCTGCATCTGAGCCATGGAGAGCCACTAACAGAGACTCCCCAAAGATCTGAGTGACCAGGCAAGGATTTTACAAACAGCAGCAGCTCAAGGGTGACAGGTGATGAGAGAAAAAGGGCATCAGGGATGGAAAAGAGAAAGGGGAAATTTATGGGATTAATGGCGTTTGCCTCCTTTTTGTAGACTGTAATTCTGTCTTTATCTGTCCTGTTCCTGGATCAGGATAGTTTGACCCTAGGAGTCCAGACATTGGTGACTTCAAGATTAGATTACTGCAACACACTCTCTGTGGGGCTCCCCTTGTTGCTTGGGCTGCAAACAGTGAAGAATGCTGCAGCATGATTGCTGCTGGGAGTGAAACCCTGTCTGTATATTACACCCCCTGCTCAGAGATCGGTACTGGCTGCCAATTTGTTATGTGACCACATTTAAAGTATTATGATTAGTATATAAAGCCCTCAGCAGCTTGGGACCAGTTTATTTTCAAGATCAACTTACCCCACATGTGCCCACTCGACTGTTTTGATCTGCAGAGCTGGCACTTTTACAAGTGCCCCTTAATGCCTGTTCCACACTTGCAAGGAATCAATCCTTTAGTGAGGCAGCACCTACTCTTTGGAACTCCCTGCCCACTGACTTTACCAGGCCCCCTTTGCTGTATTGCTTTCAGTGCCTGCTTAAAAAAAAGTTTCGCCAAGCCTACTCAGGCGTGTAATTTTAGCATGTAATTTTATTCTGAATAATGGTTTCCAGATTGCTGATATATACTTTGTTTGTAATGTTTGTTTTTATGGTTGTCCTTTGTAAGCCACTTAGAAGATTTTTTTTTAATTGAGTAAGCAAATTTTGTTAAATAAAGAGATAGGTGAGAGGAAGAAGCACCAGATCAGATATATTGTGTGTGGAGATATAGTGTTGAAAACAGCCTCCCCTAATGATCTCTTCCTGTGATCGTTTCTGTTCAAATGCAGAGCTTCCATCCATAAAAAGGTGGCAAGTCAGCCGACTAGGGAAGGGTCCAATACAAATTTTTATTCTGTGAAGCTTTCCCAGCTGAATGAACAGGTCTCTGCCATAGGAGTCCAATTTTGTACTATTTTTAAACCCATCTTTTAGTATTTTTTTTAAAAAAAATAGGAGGACCCCACCCACAGCCAATCCCTCTTTAGGCCATTTTCTATGTGATTACTTTGTGATAGATTACCTGCAGCTAGGGGTGGGGTAGAAATTCGATTCAGTTCACATTGAAAGCTGAATCTATCAAATTTGCTCTTTCCAAAACAGTATGAGAATTGAAACACAGCCGTCCTTTGCAGTGGAGACTGGTGGCTCCAATGTCAGCAGGGCAATGAATCCATTCCTTGGACAGCTCTTTGAAAGTTCAGACTAAAATCTGGAGTTGTTTCACTGCCCCACTGACATCAGAGCCATCCTGCTTCATAGATCCTTTGAAATTTGCACTTACCTGAATTTTCCGATGCAGTCCTCTAACCAAGCAATGCTTAGAAAAATTGCACATATTAGGGGAAGGTGCACCTAAAAATGAATATGTTTGTGAAAATAACATACAAAAATGCCTTGTATTAGGAGAAACTGCTTGCCAAAGTTGGCACCTTAGTCAAAACAGCATATGAAAATGTGTTTTATTTGGAGAAATGCTGAAGAATGTTCATGAGGATTTTAGAAAAAAATGCAAATTGCTGCAGAACTGTGGAAAACTGTATTTAAGACTGGAAAAATGAGAAACTTGAGAGAACTGAAACTGACAAGATTCTCCATCCCTGCCTGTAGCATTTCTCCATACACAATTTTCTATGCTTTTAATATAGGGCAACAAATACTTTTATTATTGTACGGTTAAATTCAGTTCACTGAACTTTCTCTAACAAATGCGCACAAAGATTCCATGTAGTGCTGTGCCAAAACTTGTCCATCAGTTTCTCAAAAAGTTTTCTTCCGGAGCAAAAGAGGCTTTCAGTGAGGCAGGTGCTTCTATCACTGAGCTGCAGCCTGCATGCAGTCTGGAGTGTATAATGCTGGGAGAATGATATGTGCTGTTTTGGTCCAGTTTGGCTCTGAGACTGTGGTGAGTAGAAAACCATCAGAATATGTGCTGGAGGATGTCCATTTTTGATGTGACAGGAAGGAAGAGTTGCACCACATGCATGCACACATAAGCACACGCATGCATACACACACACACACACACACACACACTTCAGCCTCTGAGCTATTTCCAGCTCCCTGAACTGTGGGCCCAACTGTCACCAACAGATTGTGCTGGGATCCTGCCTTCTCCTCCCCTTTGCTAACTTGCTGTTTGTAGGCGTTCTGTACAGCTGAAAGGCTGTGCCTGCCTGAATGTTGTGAGCAACACGGACTTCAGCTCAGCAGTGAGAGAGTTATATATGCAGTTTTCATACAGCATGATGGTAGAGAAGGCTATGTTGGCTCTAGCTTAGTGGTAGACCACTTGCCTTGTATGCAGAGGGTCTCATGTTCAATCTCTGGCATCTCCAGTTAGGTGGAACTTCTGGCCCATGTAGGGATGGGAAGATCTGTCGGTCTTGGTTCTCTCTGTTTGTTGTTTTTCCAATCTTAAATTCAGTTCTCCACAAAACACTCATGAAAATTCTTAAGCATTTTAGTGTGACTTTCTCCTACCAAACACATTTTCGTGTGCAAATATGTAGACATTTTTGTAAGCAATTTCTCCTAATATAAAGCATTTTTGTATGTTATGTTCACCAATGCATTCATTTTTTTGCACATTTCCCCCCAATACATGCATTTTTGTAAACATTGGTTGGTTGGAGAACTGCATTGCAACATTCAGATGTGTAAATTTTGAAGGGTGGCTGTGTTTTGGTTCTCATATTGTTTCACAATGTGCTACTTTGATCCATTCTGGTTTAAACGTGAATTGGATTTCTCCCCATCCCTAGGCCCATGGATGTAATTTGGCCCACCAGACCTCTCCATTTCGGCTAAGCTATACCCACCTCCCCTACACCTGATGCAGTAGGTGCACAGCACTTCACAAGATCCAACAATCAGCTGATGGTTGTCACTTTGTAGTTTGTATCCAGTTGAGTCCTATTCAGAGTAGACCCATTGAAAAGAATGGACCAATATTTATCATGTCCATTATTTTCAACAGGCCTGCTTTGAGTAGTTCTAACACTGGATACAACCCTGTGTCATTGCCTGTGTAGGTTGATTTCAAACGTGGGGGCAAAAATGGGTCACCTGATATCACAATGATGTCAGGTAATTGACAGGTGGGTGGCCCCACCTGTGGGGTGTGGGGGAGATAAGGATCTAGCCCACCTGTGTTCCTATGACTCCTTTGTGTCCAGTCCCTCTATTCCCACTTTGTGTAGGCTTTTGGAAGAGCGCCCACCACTTACCATTCAAAGACTGACAGTCCTCTTGTGAGCTGCTGGAGGCCCCTGTTAGTAGTGTAATCTAGCTCAGTGGTTGATAGGGATGAGGAAGAATTTTGATTCGGTTCGCATTTCAAGCCAAATCGATCAAATTCCCACTTTCCAAAACAGCATGAGAACTGAAACACAGCCATCCCTCAAAAGGCACACTTACCCGAATTTTGCAATGCAGTTTGCCAACCAAGCAACATTTGCAACAATGCATATGTTAAGGGAAAGGGTGTATAAAAATGAATATATGAGTGAAAATAACATACAAAAATGCATTACATGGGGAGAAATTGCTTGCAAAAACGTATACAGTAGTCAAAATGGCATACAAAATGTGTTTGTTAGAAGAAATTCACACTGAAGTGCTCAGGAATTTTCATTAGGTTTTTTTTTTACAAAAATGCACCAATTTCTGCAAAAATGTGGAGAACTGAATTTAAGATTGGAAAGACGAGAGAACTGAACCTGACTGATCCATCCCTAATGGTAGAGTGTTTGCTCTTCATGTGGAAGGTCCTGGGTGCGATCCCTGGCATCTCCCGGTAGAGCTAGGAGTATCCCCTGTCTGAAACCTGGGAGAGCCACTGCCAGTCAGTGTTGACAATACTGGGCCAGTGGTCTGACTCAGAATAAGGCCGCCTCCTATGTAGTCAAGGAAAGGGGATCCTTCTGTAAACATCATTCTTTGTTTGCTTTTCTTAGGAAGTCCTTTTCTGCAACCCGTCTTCCTCTTTAAAAGGGCATTTTGAACCCTTGCTGGTTAAAGCAAAAGGCTTTATTTCACTTATATGGTTGCAGAGCAAGAAAGCAGGATGAGGCTTGCTCCGGGCCATCATGGAAAGAAGCTGACCCTGGCATGGTTTGCATTTCATGCTAAGCCAAACCATTGATTAGTGTGAATTCACAAGCATGTGGGTTGCCAGGGAGGAGATTGTGGCTGCTTTGCTCCTCCCCAGTCATTTTGCTGCTGCAGCACACTGAGCTAAGGGTGCTCCTAGACAGTCAGCCCATACTGGGAAATATAGGGAAATATAGTGGCCCATTTAGTCTAGCATCCTGTCCTCACAGTGGCCCGTGACAGTCTCTGGGAAGCCCTCAGGGCGAATCTCAGCTCTCTCCCTTGCACTTGAATTGCACAGTTAAAATGGCCGAAAGTGCTCTCTTGCACCAGCACAAGGAATCCACTTTAAGGAAGAAACAGACTTACTGAGGTTAGGAAATTGATGGGAAATGCAATGAAAAAGTGTTGTATGAATGAATAATTAGAAGTGTAAACACTGCACAAGCAGATCTGGATGAATTCCAGATGAATGCTTATTGCTGTGTAACCACACAAAAAAAGGGAATAAATGCTCAATAAAGACAGGACATGGTCTAACCCCCAAGTAAGATTTGTGCTAGCAAATTGGAAATGCAGGAAGCTGCCTTATACCAAGTCAGGCCATTGGTCCATCTAGCTCACTATTGTCTACACTGACTGGCAGTGGCTTTCTATGGTTTCAGACGTGTCTCTCCCAGCCCTATCTGGAGATACTAGGAATTTAACCTGGGACCTTCTGCATGCAAGGCAGACACTCTACCACTGAGCTATATAGCCCTTTCCAATGCTGGGGACTGAACCTGGGACCTTCTGTGTGCAAGGAGCTGCAACCTTCCCAAATGAGGATGACTGCTCAATAAATAGATCACCTGGAGGAGCCCTGAGACCCCTGGAGAACTGATGCCGACTAGTACAGACTAGATAAATCAAGCTCCGTTTGTCCTATTAGGGAAATCTGTTGTGGTATGTATCATTGATACATAGACAGCTAAAGAAGTCTGCATGATGCTGAGCTGCTAACCCTGTTGACTCCCTTGTCCCTCTAGAAGCTATTTCTGTCCCTAATTACAGATGGGGGAGAAATCTGATTCAGTTTGCATTTATAGGTGAACCTACCTAATTCACACTTTCCAAAACAATCAGTAAACCAGCATACTGCCATCCTTTGAAATTTTCAGTTCTCCATATTTTTCCAGTGTAGCTCTCCAACCAAGTAATGTGTACAAAGATGTATATACTATGGTAAAATGTGCATAAAAAATGGCATACAGAAGTGCTTCATTAGGGAAAATTGCTTTGCAAAAGTGTGTATATTAGGGGAAATTGCAAACAAAGATGTGTATATTACAGGAAATCCGCACTACAATGTTCATGAAAGCTTGCTATAAAAAAAAAAGATTTCACAAACTGATGTAGAAATGTGGAGGACTGAATTTAAGAGTGTAAAAATGAGAATCTGAAATTGACAGATTTGCCCACTCCACCCCTAAACCAACGCCGCTGTTCCAACGACAGGCTTCTCCTTCCTACCTGCATTGCAGGAAGGGATCTGTGTGCCACAGATTGCCTCAGATCCCTGTAATTATTGTGTCACCCCCACCTCCCTGCAAAAAAATCATGTTGTCAGGCACCCACCTCCAATTAGGGGGCCTTTTAATGCATTTTGGAGAGGCACCTGAGCTTGTTCTTTCGCTTTTTTGTGCTCTCTCTCTTTTGTATATTTGTATGAGCTTGTGAGCTGCAGAGTGAAGGATAATGTGATGGCTCAGCTCCTTAATGGAGTAACAAATCTGGCTGAATCAAACCTCTGGCACCTCATTAAAAATCCTCCTAAAATGACATTCTTACAGGAGAAGGTAGTTTGCATTTCCCTTTAGTGAGCGATACAGTGAATCAGCTCTGAGAGCCTGGGGTAGGGTGGGAAGAAAGGTCTAGTGGAAGCAATGTCTTGCTGCAGGCAGTATCTGTTGGATTGTGGAACTGGAGGGAGGGGAGCCTTGCACCCCACTAAGTAAGAGATGCTGAGTGTGGTTTCCAGCGGTGACTAATGAAACTCAGAGCCCAGTGACTTGGAAGAGCCGTCCATAAGAATGGACCCTTCCTGTCTCTTCTCTGTGGGATGCTAAGTATCTCCTTTTGTCCAGTCTTTAAAGCAGGCGGCCAATGGACTAGTTTGCCCCATTTAAAAAACAAACAGACTAGGGCAAAAGCCTTTCTCTTTCTGGGCAGGGGAGGGGAGATGGGAGCCAAAGTTCCCGGGAATAGTCTTATTTAGGAAAGAGAAAATGCATAAGAAAAAAGCGGTTTTGCAAAGGAAATCATAGCAGCCGGCCATTAGACGGAAGAAACCTGCAAGCCACCAACAATAAAGCAAGACTTTTATTTCGGTATAAATAAACTACCCGACGTGTCACAAAACAGTGAGCGAGCTTTGGAGCCCTCCAGAACTTGTCATCAGACTGGAAGCTGAGCAAAGTAGTAGGGGGAAAGTGAACAAGAGGGTTTGCTGTGAGCAACCTTAGACACTGCCTTATACTGAGTCTAGTTTGGTATGGTCTACACTGACTGGCAGCAGCTCTCCAGGATTTCAAACAAGGAGTCTCTCCCAGCCTGACCTGGAGAGGCCAGGGACTGAACTGGGAACCTTCTGCATGCAAAGCAGTCGCTCTGCCACTGAGCTGTGGCTCTTTCCCTAGCAGTTGTTTTCCCCATTTCTGTTGTAGTCAGAAATCCTTGCATTTCTCAGTCTTAAGATGGAGGGGAGGAAATATGAACAGGTAGAGATGGAAAGTTCTGCCAGTTCTCTCAGTTTCTCATTTTTCCAATCTAAATTCAACTCTCCAGAATTTTGCAGCAATTTGTGAATTTTTATTTTAAAAATCCTCATGAAAAGTCTTCAGTCTTTCCTGTGAATTTCTTCTAAGAAACCAATTTTTGTAGGCAGTTTTGACTAATGTACATAGTTTGGCAAGCAATTTCTCATCATATAATGCATTTTTGTATGTTGTTTTCACTCATATGTTCATGCACACTTTCCTCTACCACAGCCTTTCCCAACCAGTGTGCCTCCAGATGTTGTTGGACCACAACTCCCATCTTTCCTGACCACTGGCAATGCTAGCTGAGGCTGATGGGAGTTGTGGTCCAACAACATCTGGAAGCACACTGGTTGGGAAAGGCTGCTCTAACATATGCATTTTTAAAACATTGTTTGGTGAACTGCACTGCAAAAAACTGAATTTCTGTAAATTTCCTGTTTTGTTTCTCATATGGTTTGAGAAAGTGCAAATTTGAGAAATTTGGCTTGAAATGCAAACTGAATTGAATTTCACGCCCATCTCTAGGAACAGGGGACGGACCTGATTCAGTTTACATTTAAAGATGAACCTACCTAGTTTGCACTTTTTGAAACAATATGCAAACCGAAACAGAGCCATCCTTCAAAATTCCCACTTATTCGAATTGTCCAGTGCAGTCCTCCAGCCAAGTCATGTGTACAAAAAAGGGTAGAGTGTGCATTAAAGTGAGAACATACAAAAATGCCTTATATTAAGGAAAATTGCTTTTCAAAAAAGTGTATGTTAGGCAAAACTGCAAACAAAAACATGTATATTAGGAAAAATGTGCACTAAAAGGTTGATGAATTTTCAGAGGACTTTAAAAAAAATCGCATACTGGTGTGCAAATATAGAAAACAACTTAAGATTGGAAAAACTGAAATGGACATATTTGCCCAGCCCTAGGTGGAAGAGGTTGCAATATAATTGTTTAAGCTGTCCTAGATAGGGCTTCTCAGGTGACTTGTTTATTGAGCATTCATCCTGATTTGCTGGCACAAAGTTTACTTTGAGGCAGTGGAGTCTGGCAAATTAGGGTAAGTGGGGCACTGCCCTATCAGGCTCAGCCTCGATTTCTCCAAGTCCACCTGCCTGCCTTCTTACTTGCAACCAATCCAGGAGGCGGCCCTGCCTATCTGCTTCCTTCGCCCTAGTCTCTGTGTTGCCCTTGTAGAACTCAGCAGGGAGGAGGAAGGGGGGTACAAGCAGAATGAATTGGGTCCACCTAGCATTGGCTATTCCTGCTGGTTTTCCTCCCTTCCACCCTACCAATTGGCACCAGCCACCGCTACTTGGAGGTTAATTATATCCTGTTTTTATTGAGCATTTGTTCTGATTTTTTTGCGGGAAGATTATATGACAATAAGCATTCATCCTGCATTTGTCCTGATTTGCTTGTGCTGTGTTAATACATCTTCCAGTTAATCATTAATTCGTTCAATCTTTCCCCAGTTTTCAATGCCTTTCTCTGTCTCTTTCCTAACCACAAACAGTTCTTCTTTTTTAAGGGATTTGTTGCACATATTGCTTCATTTCACTTTAATTGTGAAAATCAAAATTTCCCTGTATGTGCTTGAATGTCTCCTCCAAAATAGCAACAGCCTGGAGATGTCCTGACACATCACCCCAAAAGAAGAGAGGACACAAATTTGCTAACATTTGTATCAATGCAAAAGAAGAAAGTATTACTGTTATTGAAACAGAAATACATGTCAATCTAGTGGGGGAAGATGGTGACCAGCTATGTGCCTGCTTCATCTGCTGTCCAGGTGCTAAATGTAGATGGTGGAGAATGGTGGCTCTGATGTCAGTGAGGCAATGAATCCGCTCCAGGGTTTAGTCTAAATTTTCAAGGAACTGTCCAAGCTGCACTTTCGGACTAAAATCTGGATTCACTTTCCCACTGACATTGGAGCCACCAGTCTCCACTGCCTGTAGATGAGCAACTTCAAAGCCTCTGCTCTCCATTCTTTCTGTTTAAACCAGACTTGAGTAGTGATGCCTTCCAATGCAGGGTTTTCTTCTGATGGTCCTTCAAACAGAGAATTGTGTGTGTAATGTACAACACGTGACCACCTTACTCTTGCATGCTATGCAAGAGTAAGGTAGCATCCAATACTGGTCCTACGCAGAGCAGAACCATTATAATTCATGGACTTGACTAACTCAGGTTCATTTATTTCACTGGGTCTGCTCTGAGTAGTACTTAGCTAGATGCAACTGCTGGGTCTAAGGAACACACAATGACCGACACCACCGATACCTCTTTTAAAAGTGTGAAGGCCAACTCTTTATCCAGATCTGTCTCTAGCATTAAACACAATACGTTGAGACATAGGAAGCGGCCTTGTACCGAATGGACCATTGGCCCTCTAGCTCTGTGTTGCCTACTGTACTATGAGCGATACCATCAGGAGTCATGTACTACCAGGTTGGGGAATAACGAAAACTTCATTCTTATGTTCCTCTCCCCATTGTTTCAAACTGTTGCTTCTCAACCTATTCTTGGTGGACGCATTTGGACGATGGTTGCCTATTTCTGGGGAATGGCAGAGTGGTAAGTGGCAGTAACGCAGCCGAAGCTCTGCTCACGGCTGGAGTTCGATTCCAACGGAAGGAGGAAGTCGAATCTCTGGTAAAAGGGGTCGAGGTCCACTCAGCCTTCCATCCATCCATGGTCGGTAAAATGAGTACCCAGCATATGCTGGGGGGTAAAGAGAGGCCGGGGAAGGAACTGGCAATCCCACCCCATAGATACGGTCTGCCCAGTAAACGTTGCAAGACGTCACCCTAAGAGTCGGAAACGACTCGCACTATAAGTGCAGGGACACCTTTACCTTTACTTACCAAAGCTTGGAAAAGTTACTTTTTTTGAACTACAACTCCCATCAGCCCAATCCAGTGGCCATGCTGGCTGGGGCTGATGGGAGTTGTAGTTCAAAAAAAGTAACTTTTCCAAGCTCTGCTACTGACAATATGGAAACTGTCGCTGTTAAACTCAGCATACAGCACACATCAGAAATTTTGCAATTATTTCCTTTCATATACTTAAAGTATGTTGCCCCGGGCTCCTTTGGGAGGAAGGGCAGGATATAAATTTAATAAAACAAATTACAAAATAAAATTAAGATCCTCGCTGGATCGTCACCTTGTAGGGGTGAGTGGGCTTGCGTGTTCCAATGAACCCTGTGAGCGATGCCGTCGGGAGTCATGTACTCCCAGCAGCGTCACCCATGGCAGTAAGGTCAAGGGAGAGGAACCAGACAAAGAACGATCCAAGAAAGTCCTCAACAGCAGAACAGGCAGAGGATAACAATGTGTATGTTACAACATCTGTGAAGGCGGACGAAGGCTGGAGCAGATAAAAGGCTTCCAATCGTCATGGTACCCATGCCATTGGGTCAAAGCCTTTTTCTGTCAAGATTGTGTGTTGATCGTTATGCGCTGATCTCCACACATAAAACAAATTCACGCACAGGCCAAAACTGTGGGAGGCTGTGTGGATCCAGAATTGGCCTCCACAGTCACTTACGGACCCACTGTTAAAGATCTTTTCTTGGAAGACAATCTTACTCAGTCACGAGTGATCGCCAATGAATAAATGTCTACTAAATAAATTTTGTTAAAGACACTGACTGGCTGCAGCTCTCCAGATTTTCAGACAGGGATCATTCCCAGTCCTACCTGGAGATGCCGCGGATGGAACCCAGGAACCTTCTGCATGCAAAGCAGGTGAACTGCCCCTGAGCTACAGCCCTTAGAACTTAAACACAGGTTTGGACTAGAGACGGAACAGATCCGGGGCAGCATCTCTTCTGCAAGGAGAAAAGCACAGGTGTGCCTTCTGAAGCCAACCCTTTTTTGCTTCCTTCTGTGAGGGGATGCGGCAAGCCACCTTGCCAGCTTTGATACGGCTGTTCATGCGAGCTGTCCCTAGAGTCCCATCCAAGGTCGCTTGACTCCAGAGCCCATGGCCGGCCATCTCCCTCGCATGAGCACCGTAGGGAGTTGCTCTTTTCTTCTCCTTTTGCTTTAACCTTTTTAGCTAATGAGGTAACAAATGCCTGGGATATTTGTGGCGAGCCTGGGGACTCTGGAGTTGAAAGGTCAGTGTGGTCCCAGCAGAAGAGACAGCGCACAGCTGAAGGGACCACCAGTCGCCAAGGAAACCGACTGCAACCTGTCAGCGGCAGATGCTCAGGCGGCTTTGTTCCCTGACGAAAGGCGAAGGCCTTCAAAAGGAAGCAGGCACCAGGGAAGGGAAATAATAATGAGGAAGGTGAAGTTTCCAGTCCTATAGATGTAGATGTATAGTTGTCTGCAACTAAGTTCTACTCAGAGCAGACCCATGGAAATTAATGAACCTAAGTTAGGCCCAATCTGCACTACACATTTAAAGCAGTATCATACCACTTGAAACAGTCATGGCTTCTTCCCCCAAAGAATCCCGGGAAGGGTAGTTTGTGAAGGATGCTGAGAGTTGTTAGGAGACCCCTCCTCACAGAGGGACAATTTCCAGAGTGGTTTAAGAAGCAATCCCTCTTCCCAGGAAATTCTGTGAATTGTAGATCTGTGAAGGGAAAAAGGGGTCTCCTAACAACTCTCAGCCCACACTACACTTCCCAGGATTCTTTGGGGAAAACTATAACTGTTCAAAGTGGCACGATACTGCTTCAAATGTATAGTGCAGATAGGGCCCACGTCCCATTTAAGACAATGGAATGTAACATGGCCATTTATTTCAAAGGGATAATCAGCCCTATCCTACACATATATTTGACTCAGATGTATGTCCCACTGAGGTAGGTCAAGCTGAGGCAAGAGGGACTGGCTCAAGGCCATCCAGTAAGCTTCTTGGCCTACATATGCTCTTAAAGGCAGTCCCTGTTTTCCAATGTCTGTCCTGGCTAGCGATGTTGCAGAATTCCAACGAAAACAGAAAGGGGAGCAGAAATTGCCAGTGTTGGCTTATTCCTTCCAGAACAGAATTCAGTCCTGAGTATATGATCGGTATTTGCTCTTATTGTTGCTTTCAGTCCACAAACGATACCTAATTAATTACATTCCCACCTTGCTATTTGCACT
Organism: Rhineura floridana; assembly: GCF_030035675.1. Classification (NCBI taxonomy): domain Eukaryota; kingdom Metazoa; phylum Chordata; class Lepidosauria; order Squamata; family Rhineuridae; genus Rhineura; species Rhineura floridana. The sequence continues at coordinate 21,086,192 of NC_084496.1, forward strand.
GCATTTCCTTTGCATTGAAATGAATGGGGTGGCATAATGCAGCGACACCGTAATTTACGTTACATAAGTCATGCAATTTCACCACAGCAGACAGCAGGACAAATAATGCCATTTTTTGGTAGTAAGACAAACTGGAGCAGAACAGAAACAGCGCTGCATGTGACAGATGCAGAAAAGGATGCTTTCTTGTATCCCTAGTCCTCACACATACAAACAAGCCCACAGACTATCTCTCCTTCATTCATTCGTCATCTATTCATTTTTCCATTCATTCTCTTTCTGTCTCTCTCTGTCTTCAGGTTTTGGAGGGAATGTACTAAAGGAGGTGCAGGGCTGCATGCCTTCACTGAACTGAGGGTTGCCCACCTGCAGTCTTGTCCTCTTTTAAAGGCTCAGAGACAGCCATTTCCCAGTTTCATGGAGTGCAAACTGGGGAACAGAGAACCTAACAAAACATAATAGTCAGCAGATTTGGAAGGATTGAACTGGTGTTATTTAGCCTAATCAGAAAGGATTTCTAAGAAGAGGAGGCTAACACAAGATGAGACAAGGAGCACACATTTCCCCCCTGCCCCCCACTGACTGAGGATCAATATTTGCTCCTTGAAAGGCATTTATTTCAAAGAATAAAAAGACCTCAGCCAGCACAGCACTCAAAGGTCCTCATTTGTAGGTTGTACCGAAAGTTAACTTCCTGTCCGTACGCTACGGGTCAAGTCTACAAAGGTCGCATATGCACAACATGTGTTTTGTATATGTTTGGTGATCAAATTAGAGGCGAGCATGTTACACTGATCACCGTCAAACCTTGCCAAGTGTGTGATCTCGGTGCAGAGCTATCTTGTTACAGGATGACATGACTGATCTACAATCTGATTTGCAGTATACATCTTGAATTTGTTGTTCCAGATCTGCCTTAGATGTCTTTTACCCTCCTTGTGTTAATTTTTTGCTTTCTTGCAATGACCCGGTTAAAACAGGAGGGGAAATCTTTGGCCCTGCTGAACCACCAGGCCCGCCCCTCATCTCATTATCAGCCCAGGAATTTGTTTTCTGTGCCAGAACAAAAAGACAATTCCTGATCTCCCCGCAAGCCTTCTATGGCCCCATAGAAATGCACTATACTTTTAAAGGAATATCATGCCACTTTAAGCCGTCATAGCTTCCCCCAAAGAATCACAGGAACTGTCGTTTGCTAGGCAATTTTTATTCCCCTCCCAGAGGGACAATTCTCAGAGTCATTTAAGAGTCAATCCCCCCTTTCCAGAGAATTCTAGCTCTGTGAAGGGAATAGGGGTCTCCTAACAACTCTAAGCACCTGTAACAAAGTACAGTTCCCAGGATTCTTTGGAGAGGGAGCCATGGCTGTTTAACATGGCATGATACTGAGTTAAATGATTAATGTAGATGGGCCTATATTTCAGCACCCTAAACTTGGGGGGGGAAGAGCTAGAGCTGTTGTTAAACAGCTGGGAGTCAGAAATCCTTCTTGATTTGCTGCAAATCTCTCAGAGATCTTTCAGTAGATCTACCTTCTTGCCCACCTCTGACCATCCCTACTCTGAATACAATACACCAGTGAAAACAGCTGCCATTTGCTGGTTCTTCATAACATGGTATATTATTATTATTATCATTATCATCATCATCATGAAGCATCTCAAAGCAATTTAAAGATAACAATATATAAAAACAGACATCTAAAAACAGCTCGAACAATTGCATATATAAAAACTATTTTAAAACTGATTAAAAGAACAGCACATACATAAGATCAATTCAAATCTAAGACGCATACCAACTTACATAAAGATTTTAGAAGGCTTGTTGAAAGATGAATGTCTTTAACAGACACCGAAAAGAAAATAAAGAAGGCTCCTGTCTGATATGCAGTGGGAGGGAGTTCCGAGGGGTAGGTGCCTCCATGCTAAAGGCCCAATTCTGGCATTGTGTGGAATGGACCTCTGGATAGAATGGAGGCCCTCTTCTGCACAGTGCAGTTTGGTTGGGTATATAAGGGGTGAGGTGATCTTTTAGGTATTCTGGTCCCAAGCTGTGTACAGCAATACCAGCACCATGAAGTCTAGTGTGGTAGCTAGTTGGCAGCCCGTTGTATTAGGAGCCATAGAGGACGGCAGGGTGTATTATTCAGTGAGCCATTGCTCAGGAATCCTCATTAAATGTGAGCTGCAGACATACTTCACAATAAAAGTCATTCGGTGGTTGCAATGGAAGCCATTACCTTAAGTTCCCTCTTCTTGAGCAATGACAATCTCTCCCTCTTTCCTCGGCGTACCTGAGTACTTCTGCTAATCTAACTCACCGTGCAGGGTGCCTTTTAATGAAGGAAGATGGATGATTCTTTCCAAGCACTTCCTTTGTATCTATCAGCCACTGCCCAGCTGGGCTCATTTGTATCTCTCTGTATGTTGAGCACATTCTTTGGAGATGTGGCACTGCCCCAGAAAGCTCGATTGCAAGGCTCACGTGAAGGTGAAAGCTCTTTGGTTCAATAGGGTGACCACGTGTCCCAGAGCAACTCCCCTATGAGGAAAAGTTACACTTGGAGCATTTTAGTTTAGAGGAAAGGCGAGCAAGAGGCAACATGATAGAAGTGTATAAAATTATGCATGGGGTGGAAAATGTGGAGAGAGAAAGGTTTTTCTCCCTCTCGCATAACACTAGAACTCATCTTGAATGAAGCTAAATGTTGCAAGTTTCAGGGCAGACAAAAGAAAGGACTTCTTCACACAGCACAGAGTGAAACTGTGGAATTTGCTCCCACAAGAAGCAGTGATGGCCACCAGCTTGGATGGCTTTAAAAAGAGGATTAGACAAAATTCATGGAGGATGAGGCTCTCAATGGCTACAAGCTATGATGGTCATGCTCTGCCTCCAGCCTGCTTTTGAACACCAGTTGCTGGAAACCACAGGAGGGGAGAGTGCTCTTGTGCTCAGGTCCTGCTTGCAGGCTTCCCATGGGCATCTGGTTGGCCACTGGAAGAACAGGATGCTGGACTAGATGGGCCACTGGCCTGATCCAACAGGTCTCTTCTTATGTTCTGAGGTTCTACTTTACAGAGGATGGGCCTGTATTCAAAAGAGTCTTCTGTTTGAAAGACTGCCTAGTCCAAGGCTAGTTTAGCTTAGCCCCTGTGCCTGAAGTTCCCTAATCTTGGTGTAAAGAGTTCCACCCATACTTGTCCCATCACATCTCATTTAGCCCTCAGCTGACATAAGGGCAGTGATGATGCCCCTAAGAATCGCTAGTGTTGTACGTGAGCTGGGCATGCACCATAGAACAAAGTCCCCCACCAGTCTTCTGCAGTTCTCAGACGTTTCGTAGCTGACAGGTTGACGTGGAACAGATTCCTTGAAAGTAGTGCATTTTGAGAGCCGTGGTTCTACATGCAAGGTCCACCTTGCTGGGCAAGATCCCAGCAATGCATTCCAGTCCATGCTCCTTACAAAGTGATTTCCCTGGCTCAGCATTCTCCACTCTCCTGTGGTGATGATGGCCTCTTGCCAATGTACAGACTGCAAATTACGTTTGCAATTGAGCAGCGAGTGTTTTTAAATTGGAAGTGGCAGGTTCAGAGTTACCTGCTGACAGCAGCCATCTTGACAAAGGGCAGCCCATCTGATGCTCTGCCAAATTTCTGCGCCTCCTTTGCTTATTCATATGGATGGGCTCTGTCAGTCAATGGATATCATAAGACTCCTCTGGAATTTATATTGCATTTAACACTGTGTGTGTGTGTGCGTGCGTGTACGCTTGCAATTTGCAATATATTCACCCCCTTTCCAGAGGCTTTGTAGGAGCTGATTCACACATTTATTTATTTTGTTGAAATGCATTGATATTCCCCCTTTCTGTCAATATTTCCCCCCTCCCTCCCAGACACAGATGGTAGTAAATAGTTTAAAAACACATTGTGTTGCAATAAAAACAACAACAGAACAGAAACAGCCGCCAATAAAAGAGCAAATAAATGTTGGATTTTAAAGAGGAAACATCACTCAATAGGTGCCACCAAAAGCTTGAGCAACTCAAAGGAGAGGTTTTTAGCAGCCACCTAAAAGATAGCAATGTAGAATGTGTTGGGAGTAAAGCACCAACTGTTGTAGCAAGTAACCTGAACCAGCGGACAAGAGACAGAAAAGCAACCTGTTCTTCCTTTGCTGACTCCTTCTTTAGCAAACCACTTGTTGATACATAGATTGCTTTTTTCAGGCTTTATTTCCTTCCTCCTTTATCTTTTTAGTTAGATAGATGAGGTGTGTAAGCGGGTGCTAGCGTCATGACTCTCTAATGGCCACAAGTATGCCTGTATTCAGAATGGCTTTATTTCTCAGTAGTAATAAATCTTTATTCTTTCTCCCACCAATCTTACCAGGCTACTCATTTTTGCACTCTGATGCAATATATACCAAACTCCAATAGAATGTGCCTGGGGAGGGTGTTCTATTGATAGTCTAAGGGTGGACAGCTGACATCTATAATTACAGATCAGGAGGGTGCCATAAAACCATATATGATTGGGCACAGGTAGAAAAGTACCATCTTTTTATATCAGCTTACATATCTTTGTGTTCACCAGATGTACATGGTAACCTTATAGATTTGATTTGTCAGCTCACCTTATCATCTATGTCAGGGGTGGGAAACATTTGGCCATCCAGATGTTGCTGAACTTCAGCTCTCATCAGCCCCAGTCAGCACAGCCAGGGATGATGGGAGTTGTAGTTCAGTAACATCTGGATGGCTGAAGGTTCCCCACACCACATCTATATGGCTAAAGTTTGATGGCAAATTCTGTGTTGCAAATTCTTTGATCACTGAGGAAGATCCCCTTGGGGGTTGCAAAGCCTTTGGTTTCTAGTATAAACCTATTCATTGTCACATAGGTTTGATGTTAAGGCATTGCTCTGGATAAATGAGATCATCTGTCATTGTATTTTAGTAACTTTATTTATATATTCATTGTGCATTCATATTTTTTGTGGGATTAAAGTAGCATTTTATTATTCTACACATTTTAATAGCACTTTATATACTTTTTTTTGTTGTTGCTTTCATCCAATTCTGTGCCTAATTCAAATTTTGGAGGTTGGGATTTGGACATCCTTTTTTTGTATGTCTTCTTGATAATCCAAGGACCAACACGGGGAAAGTCCTGACCTCTGTAGACACCCTGTCACCTTTGGAGGTGGAGGCATCTGGGCCTTAGCCCAAGATCTAAGTAAATGGGCAGGTCCATGGGAAAGCAGGTAATACATCAGGCTCCTCAATCCCAGAAGATTTACGTAACGGGTAAACAATCTGTGGACCTTGATCTAAATTTATGTGGGTGACAAAGAGGAGACAACAGGGAGAAAGCAGATGCCAGAGAGCATGGGGGGTTTGCAGAAAAAGAGTGAGTGTGAGAGAGAAAAGGAGTGACAGAGAGGGGGGTGTTGTAGAAAGTGAGTGTGTGAGAGAGAAGGGGGTGAGAAAAGGGAGGCCACACCCACTTTTGGCTTTGGCCCCACCCACTACAAGGATGTGGTTCTCTTAGGGACTGTGACCCATGACAGGAAAAAATGTCACCAAGCTCTGATTTAGCATTTTAAAGATCCTGTAGTTCTATGATTCTTCCAGTGTTTGAAATCTGATGTCTATTTAATCAGAAAGCTCTGTCGTAGTCAGTCCAAAACGTTTCATTTGATTCCTTATTGCCGCAGTTTTTGTGGCTTCATTTGTACAGAGTGCCAAAATGTGCTGGAGGGGATGCCATATTGCAGCAGCAAGCTTGATTTTAAGGCTGTTGGGGGTCTTTAAACCAGCAGCCTGAAGGATATGAATCAGGTATTCGGTCTGGGTGCTTTATTCCAAAGTGGGAAATTTCAAGGAGACCCCCAAAAAGCCACAGCAGGTCAGCTGGTACTTACTGTAACCTATAGAAAGCTCACAGCAGAGGTGGGGAATCTCAGGCCTGGGAGGCGAATGTGGCTCTCTATATGCCCCTTGGCACTCCTTAGGCCGCACCCCTCTTCCCAGGCCACACCCCTCACTGACCCTGCTCCATGACCTCTTCAAGGGCTTTTGCCTGGCTAGAATGTGTCTGAGAACCGTGATCATGCCCATTGCTGGCCTGGATGGAGGATAGAGGAATGTGTGCATGTTCGCAGAAACCTCCGACTCTTGCATGGCTGCAATGTGACACTGTGCCACCCACTTTTCATTTCGGCCCCACCCACCACTGGCATGCAGCCCCTGTAAGGTTCCCCAGGAGCGAATCCAGCCAGGGGTGTAGTTGCCCGGGGGCACGGGGCGCCATAGACCCATTACTTTTTAGGGAGCAGAGTCCCAGCAGAGTCCCTATGTCTCCAATCCATAGCATGAAAGGGGAGTGTGTTAGCCGCTGAGAAGAATCTTCTAACATACTTCCTTGTCCTTTCCTGCTGATTGGAGCTAGTCAGAGTAAAAGGAAGTGAGTCAGCCACTGATTGGTGGCTGATTGGCTCCTAGGGATGTCTATTGTTGTAAGAGAAGACATGAACAAGGACAGAGAAGCAGAAAGCAGTATTCAGACTTGGCCAGGTTATTCTATAATATTAGGCTGTATAATCTTAGAAGGGGCATGACCGTGAGGGGGTATAGCTGTGACTATCACAAAGGGACCCTGCACTTCTGAATTTGCCACTACACTACTGAATCCAGCCCTTGGGCTGAAAAAGGCTTTTCCACCCCTGCCTTGCTGGTTAGATCCGTTCACTGGTCTGAGCAAACAGGGCAATTATATTACTCTTGCCTTCAGCAGAGTCTAATGGAGGGTAGATAGCCAGAATTGGGAAGGTGGGGTTGGTACAACCTGACACTCAAAATGTCAAACATGTTGCAAGTTTGCTTGTGAAATCTGCCTTTTAAAGAACCTTAGTCCAAAGTAGAGATAGGAGAGAGATTTGATTCCGTTCCCATTTCTGAAACAATACGAGAATTGAAACATAGCCTTCCGTCACAATTCACACTCATCCAAATGTTGTGATGCAATTCTCCAACCAAGCAATGTTTACAAAAAAGCCATATATTCAGGACAAGTGTGCATAAGATGAATAGGGAATGAATAAATGGCTAATAGGAAAACACCCTGCAAACAAATTAGGATGAATGCTCATTGTAATGTAAACTCTCTGGAAACAAATCAGAATGAATGCTCAATAAAAACTGGATATAGTCTAACCTCCATGTAAACATTGCACAAGCAAATCTGGGTGATAAATGCTCAATAAAACATATAAATAAAGAGATCATCTGGAGGAGTCCTGTGTTGACAGCCTGGCTACAAGTTTGCTTTGGGGTAGATGTGGGGTGGAGCAGTGGCCATCATCACAGCAACAAATGGGGTGGAATTTCCAGAGGAAATTCTACAATGTGGCTTTATTTTTCTAGAGTAACGTCAGGTGAGAAAAAGAAAAATCTCAGAACTTTTACAAGTTTCAGCTCAGTTCCAGGCTTGGTTTGGTGTGGGGGGTGTTTTGTTTTTTGTTTTAAGCATATGCTGCTTGGTTGAAAGTGAGCGGGTTCTGAAATTCAGGATTTTTAAGCCAGAATGGGCCACTGAGATGATGATATTAATTTCCTGAGCTCTAGCCTAGCCCTGGTTAAATCCTCCCACCTCAACTATTCATAACTCTGTGCCCCCAAACTATCATTCTTTGCTAAGCCAAACTGAAGACACTCAAACGGTTCTGGGCTCAGAATAAAATTCAGGAAGACTTTCTCTGAAGGAAGCAAAATTGGTATTGGTGTGATTAGACAGACAGACAGACAGACAGATAGACAGACAGACAGACAGACAGACAGACAGACAGACAGACAGACAGACAGACAGACAGACAGACAGACAGATAGATAGATAGATAGATAGATAGATAGATAGATAGATAGATAGATAGATAGATAGATAGATAGATAGATAGATAGATAGATAGATAGATCTGTATATAAATCCTTAAGATAGACAGACAGACAGACAGACGGACAACTTTGTTGTATAAGCTCAAATGGGACTTCCCAATGAGAGAGAGCTGAGGTTCCTTTATGACGGATGGAGAATCTGTGACAGTCCAGATATTCTCTCATCATTCCTGACCATGCTGGCTGGGGCTGATGGCAGCTGGAGCCCAACAGCTTCTAGAGGGCCAGAGGTTGCCCACACCTGCTTTGCCATGCTCTGCCCATCCTATCAAATCCCATAGAGAATTTGGGTGGAACCAGCTCTACAAACAGCTCTTATGATAATGTCCCAAAGTAGAAAGATGTCGCTCAGTGGTAGAGCCTCTGCTTTGCATGCAGAAGGTCCCAGATTCAATCCCCAGCATCTCCAATTAGGAATGGGAATGTCTCCCATTAAGAACCCTGGAGAGCTGCTGCCAGTCAGTGTAGAGAACACTGAGCTAGACGGACCAATGGTTTGACTCAGGGTAAGGCAGCTTCCTATGACCCTAGTTTGGAGGAGGGCCCTAGCTCGATGGTGGAGCATCTGCTTTGCATGCAGAATGCCCTTGGTTCAGTGCCCAGCATCTCCAGGTTGGGCTGGTCATGTCCCCTCCCTGAACCCCTAGAGAGCTGCTGCCAATCAGTGTAGACTGTGCCAAGCTAGATGGACTTACTGTCTGACTTGGAATAAGGCAACTTCCAATGTTACTTCCTAATGTGGTTGAATTTGGCTCCTGGCTATGTGCATAGCGAGAGAGAGCTTTAGGGATCAGAAGTAGATTCTGGATCATATGTGATACACTGTGGAGTTGTAGGAAATGAACATTCCTGAATCTTCCAAGGGGAATGATAACATCAAATAGGCAGCCTTAGGCAGGGTAGCATTCTATCAGTCGACATCCTGAGGTAGAACCGCTTTTCAAGTTTACGCAAATAACGAAGTGTTTTCAACACTGAATATGCTGCTGTAATTATTGCTAACTCATAATATCAGCCTGCAAGGTACTGGCCAAGCATTAAATCAAAATAAGAACATGACTTGAGCCATTTTCACCAAACAAAATGTATCAGACAAGGCTTTGCTTCTTTGGGATGTGCATTTCACCATAACAATATGCTTATTCGCTACCATGAGCTGCATCACTGGTTGGGAAACTGTGGCCTTCCAGGCGTTGATGGATTCCAACTCCCATCAGCCCTGGCCAGTGTGGCCAACGCTCAGAAGAAATCCAATGTTTTGAGCTATAGGAGCCAATCAGGGCCCAAAATAGAGTGGGTTCTGTTAAGCCAAGGGTGGGGAACCTCAGACCTGTGGGCCGAATGCAGCCCTCCCGGCTTTTCTGCCTGACCCTTCAGACTCTCCCCATGCTGCACTCCCTCCTCAGTAGGGGTTACTCTCCACAAGCACTGCCCCTCTCCAGCCCCCCTTTGCCCCCTCCTTGCTTTTGGCTGCTTGGAAAGTGCCTTTGAACTCTGATGATGCTCGCCTGGACGGAGGATGGAGAGGAGCGCATGAGGGTGCATAAAATGGGGCGTCTGGGGGCTCCATATCAGTGGGGCAGCGGAATCTGCTCTGGGTTTTAGTCCGGACTTACAAGGAGCTGTCCAAGGTTTCCTCTGTATGCTGTAGCGATTGTAGTAATGCAGAGACATTTCCTTACAAGAAACATTGGGATGGGTGTTTAGAGATGATCCGTGGAGAATGACATGGGGGGTTTCAAGTGTATTACGCATCCTTTTGTGGATGTGCATTAGCTGAAACAGAGTGAGAATCCCCAGGGTTCTTAATGGTGCTTTGTAAATGCAAATACGGTTTTGTCTTTTCTCTGCCTGCTGTCTCAGGGCTGGGGCCTGGCTCCCCAGAACCACTGGCTGCTATTGCCGAAAAGGGCAGGAAGGGCTTTTGCTGCTTTGGTGCTGAGCCTGTTGCTCTTCCAGCTCCCGAGCAAGCCGCAGCCCAAAGTGGATCGCAGTTTCTGTTGCCTGGTGTTTTCTGCGGAAGGTCCCCAAGGGTAGTGAATTAGGAAGGATTAATTGAACGGGTAGCTTGATGATCCCTCCAGGGAGGGAAAACAGCCACTGAGTTACGTAATTCCCCCCCCTTTAAGTAATAAACTCATCAGATAGAGAAGCTCCACTTGGTTGGAGCTCATTAATTCTCCCTCCTTCTCTTTGTAACTGTTGCTTACTGCTCTTAAGGAAGTGTTTTGGCTTGATGCAAATAAAGCAAAATGAACCAGCTCAGTGCACTTTTCAGGACAGGGTAGATTATGGCCCTGGGACTGAATGGACTGTGTTCCCCAGACTTCTAATAGCTGAAGATCCTCCCACTCCATTAGAGTTGGGGAACCTTTGGCTCAGGGGCCAGATGCGGCCCTCCAATCCTGTGTGTGTGGCCCTCAGGACTATTCTCACACCACGCCCTTTCCCTAGCTGCACCTCCTCTCCCCAGGCCACGGCCCTCATCGGCCCTGCTGCGTGCCCTGTTTTGAGTGGTTTTACCTGGCTATATTGTGTCTTTGAACTTTGACAATATAGCAGTGGAGTACAGAAATGAATAGTCTTGTAAAACGAGTGGTTGAAAGAATAAAGAAACTTGAAGGTTCATTATTCCTACGAAGTAAAGCCATTCAGAGTTCAGACATACATGCAGCCATTACGCTAAAGCCAAGAAGAAAGAGGAAGGAAGTAAAGCCTGAGAAAAACAATCTACAGATCGACAAGTGTTTACAAAAGAAGGAATCAGTGAGGGAAGAACAGGTTGCCTTTCTGTCTGTCGCCTCCCTCCCCAGTTCAGATTACTTGTTACCTGCGTTGATGCTTTACTCCCAACAGACAATTGCTTTTGCATGTCTGGATGAAGGATAGAGAAGGCTGCATGACTGTGTGTAGAACCTCAGCTCCTGTACTATGGAAAAATTGATATTTGTTGCTCCACCTACCTTGATTGATTGATTGATTGAGTTTATTTATATGCCGCCTTTCCACAGTGAGCTGTGCCCAAAGCGGCTTACAACAAACATTCAAAATATCGAAATACAAAACATTGAAGTAGGGGAAAGAAGTCCGTTTACAAAACAACCAATGCATTCAAAAAGGACAAAAACAAACAAGCTTTGGACTCTGCCCACCACTGGCATGTGGCTCCTGGAAGGTGGCCCAGAAGGGAATGTAGCCTTGGGCTGAAAAAAGGTTTAGTCAGTCCAAGTCAGTGGAATCCACTCCAGGTTTTAGTCCGAACTTTCAAGGAGATGTCCAAGGTGCTTTCGCACTAAAACCCGGAGTGGATTCCACTGACCCACAGACATGGAGTCACCAGCTGCCACTGGTTTTAGAGGGTGTAAGAGTAAGAACTACCCACCCTTAGAGGAGCTCACCATTTCTGTGTGAGCCACTGCTCTGGGTATAGGTCCATTCTAGGGATAGGTAGATTAGCCCTTTTCCAGGGCATGTGGTCACTGTTCCATCCTGCACCTGCATTCACCAGCACTTAAAAAAAAAAAAAACCACCACATTTAAATACACAGATTTGCATCCAACATTAATCATACACAGAGTACACTTATTGCAATTAATGGACATGACTAACTTATGTCTATTAATTTCAATGGGTCTACTCTGAGTAAAACTTAGTTGGCTACAATCCATATTTAAATACATAGGGTTGTTGCCAACTAAGTCCTACTCAGAGTAGACCCACTGAAATTAATGGCCTTAAAATAGCCATGCACACTAATTTCAGTGGCTCTGCTCTGAGCAGGACTAACGTTCACTACAATCCATCTTGTTAAACGTATTTTCGCTCAAAATATGCTGCCCTAAAGGTAATTTTTCTCATGATACATGGTTTTTAAAATGTATTTCAATACCTTTTTTTTTTAGCTAAGAAATCCATCAGGTGATTTGGGAAGTGCAAAGGCCAGTGGATAATTTCCAATTTGCATGATAGTGAGGGGGGGATGCAAATTAGGTCTGTTCATATCAGAATCCAAAGTATCAAATCCAGCCTCAAGCATCCCCAGGTCTCTAAGGACAATAAATCTGCTGCACGTTGAGCACTGGAGAAAGGCCCAAGCTCAATGGCAGAAGTCCTGCACTGAGCAGGGGCTTGGACTCAATGGCCTTATAGGCCCCTTCCAACTCTACTATTCTATGGTTCTATGTCACAGGGTATTTCCAGACTATCGCTATTTGTGGGGAGGGGTTCAGTCACATACTGGCAAATTGAGGTTGTGCAATTAGAGTGGATTGGGATCTCTTGTGCAACCAATCTGCTTCTCCCCTATAACTGGACTTTTTGTGATGGGGTAGCGACAGCGAAAGCAATGGAAACTGTGGGATAACACTCACTTTGACACATCATCTAGCCTCCCTGCAAAGAAGTCAGAGTGAAGGCTCATTAAATAGTCAATGTCGTCTAATCTCCTTGCAAACAAATCTGGGTAAATGCTCAAAAAAACAGGTCATCTGGAACCACCCACAGTCCATCCACGCTGGGAAGTAATTCCAATCCATTTTGGAAAGGTGTTTGACTATTTATACTTGTTCTGGTCATATTCAGGTTGTGTGCATTAAAAGCAAAAGCCATCAGAGTCTCATAATTTGGGGAGAAGGATTTTTGTTCAGTTTTGAGTTGGCCACCTCAATGAGAGCCTTGTGGGTAAGGATGGTGACTCAGTGGCAGAGCATCTTCTTGGCATGCAGAAGGTCCCAGGTTCAATCCCCAGCATCTCCAGGTAGGGCTGGGAATGTCCCATCTGAAACCCTGGAGAGCTGCTGCCAGTCAGTGTAGTCCATTCAGAGCTAGATGAACCAATGGTCTAGTTTAGAATAATCAAAACCCACAGCCTGGCTGGGAGTCCAGAGTCTGTGAGTTCAAATCCCCGCTCATGTCACCTGGGTGTGAAGGGCCAGCTAAAGATCACCCCCACAGGGAGTGGCTCAGGGGTGATGTGCCCTGCCACCTGTGCAGCCGTGGGCAAGCTGCATAGTCCCAAGGAGCCCAGTTGCCCCCAGCTGGCAGTTGCAGACAAGGCAGGGGCTGGCTTGTGCAGCTGTGGCAAGCTGAGCAGGCCCTAGCCAGCTGAGGAGGACTAGCCTCAGAGGGAGGCAATAGTAAACCCCATCTGAATACTGCTTACCATGAAAACCCTATTCATAGGGTAGCCATAAGTTGGGATGAACTTGAAGGCAGTCCATTTCCATTTTGTTATAAATTCCAGGTCCAGTACCACGGACAGCGGAAGGGAATTGACAAGAGGCTGCATTTAAAGAGATTAAAGGGTCTTCTAAGGACAAGCTAGAAATTCAATTAAAGCTCTCTTGTGCTCTCTCTTTTTCCTGGCCAAACCTCTGGGCAGGGAAGTGTCCTTCTGGAGGGAAGGATAGGATCAAGGCGATCTTAAAGGATCTCCCAAGTGTGTTATGGTCCAGTTCTTAAAGGGGCCATCAGAAATTCCATCAAGATCAGGCAGAGCTGTTCTAACTTGATAGTTGCCTGTCTCCTCATTCCTACCTCGTTCATAGCAAATCTAACAAGTGTGCAAGATGGCGAATTTATTCCAGGCGCAAAAGAACAGAGAACGCTGCCTTATACCAGGTCAGCCCATTGGTCCATCCACCTCAGTATTGCTTACACTGACTGCCAGCAGCTCTCCAGGGATTGAGCGAGGGGATATTCCCAGACCTATCTGGACATGCTGGAGATTGAACTTGGGACCTGGTTGGGGATGATGGGAGCTGTAGTCAACCAACCTCTGGAGAGTATCACATTGGCTACCTCTGTACTAGACAAAGCTGAGCTAGACAAGCAGAGGCCTGACTTGAGTGCACTTATATTCCTGTGACCTTGTGACCCTGTGATCCTGTGTTTGCTCCGTGGACTGATTTGGCTTTCTGGTGCTGCAGTGTGCAGAAAGTAGTATGTGGCTGGTGTGGCCACCTGACAAATAGCCCCTCCATATGACTGCAATGATGTTTTTTGTTATATTTCTTCCCCCAGGCTGTGGCAGTGATTACAGCAATTGACTGTATTGACCGTTATAGCTGCGAGATACACAAAACAACAAGGCACCCAGATCTGCAAACTCAGATGCCCCCCATCAGCCTATACAAGGTGCATATTGCAAAGCTGGTTGCTTGATGGGCCTCGCCTTGTGAACATTTCCATTTCCTTTCCTCTGCACCCTGTTCAGTACTCGCATATTCCATGTATATTTTTCTCACTGTTACACTTTCTAGATGCTCACTGCTAGAGCAGAAGGATTGATCCAATATGGCTGATGCTCCCAGTGACTGATACAGCAAAGCATCAGCAAATTATGGGTTCTCTCTGTCATTTAGGTATCTTATTTATTCATTCGTTATTACATTTCTACACTACCTTTCCTTCAAGGAGCTCAAAGTGGAGTACATGCTTTTTCATTCTCCATTTCATCCTCACAACAACCCTGTGAGTTAGGTTAGGCTGAGAGACAGTGACTATACATTTATTCCACTATTAAACAGTCATGGCTTCCCCCAACAAATCCTGGGAAGTGTAGTTTGTGAAGGGTGCTGAGAGTTGTTAGGAGACCCCTATTCCCCTGACAGAGCTACAGTTGTCAGAGTGGTTTAACAGTCAGTCCCTCTTCCCAGGGAACTCTGAGAATTGTAGCACTATGAGAGAAACAGGGCTCTCCTCTCAGCGCCCTCCACAAACGACAGCTCTCAAGACTATCTGGGAGGAGCCATGACTGCTTAAAGTGGAATAATAGTGGAACAAATATATTGTGTGAATGTGGTCCCAGTAAGCTTCATGGCTAAGTGGGAATTTGGACTCTGGTCTCCCAGGTCACAGTCCAACACTCTAACCACTGCACCACACTGGCTTACCTGAACACTGCTCATAAGCATGGCTTGCACTGAATTGGCAGGGTGGCCACTTATGCATTGCCCCAAAAGAGGACAAAAAAGGACACAGATTTGCATAAACGTGGCATGTGCTAATTTGTATGTAGAGAAGGTAATATAGAAATAATTATTGTAAACAGAAACACAATACATCTCACCACGTTGGGGAAGACTGTGACCAGGTGAGCCATGTGGCTGCTCAGTTTGCTGTCCAGGTGATCACAGTTGATGGGCACATTCAAGGCCCCAGATGCACTCCCTTCTTGGACTTCTTTATTTTTAAACTAGATTTGGACTGGGCAGCCTTTCAAACAGGGATCTCCTTCAAACCAAGGACTGTCCTCTGACAGCCTTTGAAACAGAGGACTATCCTCTGTAAATTAGGATGCAAGGCCAATTAGAAAAAGCAGATTTAAGCAAATGAGGTTTTTATTAATTAATCTGGTTGCTGTGTTGTTCTTCCGATTGTGTTGTTCTTAAGGGGTTTGGTTGTTAGAATTGGTTTTAATGTTTTATTATTGTAAATTGCTTTGGGTTGCTTTGGGAGGAAAGCGACAACAACAATAATAATAACGATGATGATGATGCTTGGAAACAAATGCTTGGAAGAAAAACAAGGATATTTTCTTCTTTTTTTAGATGGCACATGTTTCAAATAAAAGCACCATCTCAGAAGAGGTGTTCCCTCCTGTGTCAGATGGTGACTGCCATCTGCAGTTTTTCTAATACTTCTGCCTTTGCAAAGAAGCCCACCAAAGTTACTAGTCTGCAAAAAGAAATGTTCTAACCTGCTACAACACTAGTAGCCTTCATGCCCATGCCAGCAATGGAGGAGAAGAAGGTACATCCTCCACATAAACAGAGGCTTCTCACCTCTTTGGCTAGTCAGAAAAATTGACTAGCCTTCTACCAAGTGGAGTGACCCTTCCCTCCTCAGCCAGCTCTTTGCATTTCCATGCTGGATGGGGGAGAAAGGCATTTCCTTTCATCTGCTAGCCCAGAAATCAGTCCATCCCTTCTCCATCAGGCCCCTCACCTGTGAGAGTCGCCTGTGAGTAGGAGCATAGGGAACTCCCTTATACTGAGTCAGACCATTGGTCCTCTAACTCAGTATTGTCTACCCTAGCTGGTAGTGGCTTCTCCAATGATTCAGGGGACATTCCGAGTCGTACCTGGAGATGCTGGGGATTGAACATGGGACCTTCTGGGTGTACTTTTGAGTGTATCTTAGTTGAATACAACACATTGTTTTATTTTATTTTTATTTATCTTACCTTCCCCTTCACTGAAATTCCTGGGGCAGCTACCAAAGTTTTTCTTTTTGGGAGATAACCCACCTATCTTTGTTTTCTCATTGCAGAGCCTCTACTTGGTTAGAACTGGCTACAGCCCTGCAGAATCTGAGAGCATCTCCCTTTTTCCCATAGAAGCAATATTTGGAG
This sequence comes from Rhineura floridana, assembly GCF_030035675.1. Lineage (NCBI taxonomy): Eukaryota > Metazoa > Chordata > Lepidosauria > Squamata > Rhineuridae > Rhineura > Rhineura floridana. Next base: position 21,102,506 of record NC_084496.1, read on the forward strand.
GAAGGCGAGGGCAAGACCCCAAAGGAGTCCAGAGACCCTTTCACTCCACTGTTGCTCGACTCAGGGATGAGCGCCGGCAGAGTCAACCCTTACAGCATAGTATCTTCTGAGGAAGACGGGTTGACCCTAACCACCATGCCTGGAGTGAATGGTTTTGGCAATGGTAAGATCCACACACGGAGGAAATGCCGGAACCGGTTTGTTAAGAAGAATGGACAATGCAATGTTGAGTTTACCAACATGGATGATAAACCTCAGAGGTATATCGCAGATATGTTTACCACGTGTGTGGACATCCGCTGGAGATATATGTTGTTACTCTTCTCCCTTGCCTTTCTGGTGTCCTGGTTGTTGTTTGGTCTTGTTTTTTGGCTCATAGCGCTCGTCCATGGAGATATAGAGAAGCCAACCAAGGACGAAACCTTCACCCCTTGCCTCCTACAAGTGAATGGCTTTGTGGCTGCTTTCCTCTTTTCCATTGAGACGCAGACAACAATAGGCTATGGGTTCCGGTGTGTAACAGAGGAGTGTCCGCTCGCTGTTTTCATGGTGGTCCTCCAGTCCATCGTGGGGTGCATCATAGACTCTTTCATGATTGGTGCAATCATGGCAAAAATGGCGAGACCCAAGAAGAGGGCTGAAACCTTACTCTTTAGCCATCATGCTGTCATTGCCATGAGGGATGGTAAGCTTTGTCTGATGTGGAGAGTGGGCAACCTGCGGAAAAGCCACATTGTCGAAGCTCACGTCAGAGCGCAGCTAATTAAGCCCAGGATCACCGAAGAGGGAGAATACATCCCGCTTGACCAAATAGACATTGACGTTGGCTTTGATAAAGGCTTGGACCGGATTTTCCTGGTGTCCCCGCTCACTATCCTTCATGAGATCAGTGAAGAGAGCCCACTATTTGGGATTAGCCGGCAGGATCTGGAAACGGATGACTTTGAAATTGTGGTTATCCTTGAGGGTATGGTGGAAGCCACGGCCATGACAACGCAAGCCCGGAGCTCGTACTTGTCCAGCGAGATCCTATGGGGCCATCGCTTTGAGCCTGTATTGTTTGAGGAGAAATGCCAATACAAGGTTGACTACTCCCACTTCCACAAGACCTATGAGGTCCCATCAACCCCCTGCTGCAGTGCCAAAGACTTGATGGAAAACAAATTCCTCCTCCCAAGCACCAACTCTTTCTGTTACGAGAATGAGCTTGCCTTCATGAGCCGTGAGGAGGAGGAGGAGGAGGAAGATGATGACAGTAGAGGTTTGGACGATCCAAGCTCAGACAACCAGCCTGAATTTGATAGGCTCCAGGCTACCATCGCTCTGGATCAAAGGTCCTACAGAAGAGAATCGGAAATATGACCCAGGCCCCCCATAACTGAATTTGAGGGTGTCTTCCCCTCTCTAGTCTTTCCCCACCTAAAAAAAAAACCCAACTCAAATTATGCAGAACAATGCAAGTGCCATAGGAATGCCTGAGAATTAGTATGGTTTGTAGGGTGCTGTTTCTGTTGTTGTGGGTTCTTTTTTTTTTTAACAAAAGGTTTCATTGCAATAACCACTGAATGGCCTGGGCTGAGAAACCACAGCCGGCCTCAAAGTGTTGTGAACATCCAGTGTTAATAAAGCTGTTGATAGTACATATTGGAGGGCAGATTCAAAATGGCTGTGCCACAAATATAAAAAAGGGGAAAAAACCAACTGCCATGAGTTCAGTGGTCTGTGCAGGAGTCATGTGGCATGCAGAGTGAGATGTTCCCTGTAGAAAATGAGGGCATCTTTTTTAAAGCTAAACATTCTAAAATTCCAAAAGGAGAAAATATTAGGAAGCAAAATCGTATGTGTGTGTGTGTGTGTGTCTTTTTAAAAAACTGAACAAATTCATATATACATATATACACACAGAGAGAGGGTGGTATTCAGAGCTAGTCCTACTCAGAGTAAACCCATTGAGGTTAATAGACATTGCTAACTTGGGTTCATTAATTTTAAAGGGTCTAATCTAAGTAGGTTTTAGTTGAATACAATGCACTCCCTGGAGATGTGATTCTGTTGCACTAGGTCAACACTTGAAGTCCTACAATCTACGGTACACCTTTTCTATTGAGAGGAAAGAAAGGGAGGTTCTTTTCAATCTTTTTGTTAAACTTCCCACTTAGGAAACTGTTTACCAAAAACTGTCTGTCCATCTGTCTGTCTTATTCTCATTCTCTCATTTTTTAAAAATGTGATTGCTTTTTAAATGGGAATGAAGTGGGTGAAGTTCAAAATCAACAGGCATGAAGAAGCCCCTTTTCTCTTTTTTAAAAAACACTTTCATATTTTTCTTTTAGAAAAAGCTTTCAGTTTTGTTATCTGTGGGGACCTCAAAAAGGGAGGGAGACAATCCACACAAATTGTAGAAAGGAAATGGACATTACAAATCAAGCATGGGAGTCCGACTCCCAACCCTGTGCTTTATTTATCTTATGAAGCTAACAAGGGGCATGGGGAGATAGTTGCAGGGAAGAATCAGTTGGAGACATGCTTAACTCTTCCTTGGGCTGTTAAAATCAAATGCCCCACCCAGTCCACCTTTAGTGAAGTCTGGTCTATACAGGCAAATGGGGCATTGTCCCGCCAACCTTAGTCTGCCGTCAGCTAACCCCCACTTGCCTGCCTTCTTATGTACAACCAGCCCAGGTGGTGGCACCGGTTGCCAGCTTCCTCCTCCTTAAGTATCAATGTTGCCCTTGTAGATCTAAGCAGGATGTGGACAAAAGCAGAATCATTTGGCTTTGTCTGTCATTGGCTCAGGCACCGTCTATTGTCAGCCTCTCTGCTTTCCACCCTACCACACCCAATGGGCACCAGCCACCACAGCTTTGGGGGCAACCATGACTGTGTTAGAGTGATATAAGAGTGCTTTAAATTTGACCAATAGAGGAAGAGAGAGCTTCTCTTTGTCAATCTACCCATCAATGGGTACAAATTAGGGGTGGGTGAGAATTTCGATTCAGTTCGCCTTTCAAGCAGAATATATCAAATTTGCACTTTCTGAAACAATATAAGAACCGAAACATGGCCATCCTTTGAAATTCGCATTTATTAGAATTTTGGGATGCAGTTCACCAACTAAACAATAAAAATGCATATATTAGTGGAAAGTGTGCATAAAAATGAAAATATGAGTGAAAATAACATGCAAAAAGGCATATATGATGAGAAATTGCTTGCAAAGGTGTATACCTTTGTCAGAACTGCTTACAAAATGTGTTTATTTGGAGAAATTTGCACTAAAATGGTGGAGAATTTTCATGAGGATTTTTTTTAAATCGCAGATTGCTGCAGAAATGCAGAGAACTGAATTTAACATTAGAAAAGTGAGAAACTGAGAGAACTGAAATTGACAGATCTTTCCATCCCTAGTACAAATACATCCCACAGGCTACAATAATAAGTTTGTTGAGAGGTTTGTTTTGTGATATATTGACTTCTTTCGTGTTCCCAGTATTGCTCCTCATAAACTAAAAGTTGCCCAGATTTTCTATTGGTGCTGTAAAGAAGTCTGTCAGTTGATTTTTACTAGAAATATACCCATTTGGTGCTAGCTAGCCATGCCTCCAATGTCAGTGCGCCCTCTGGTCATGCCCATTATGCATTGCATGGAACATATGAAAGGGTCCCCAGTGCACGTTTCAGGGCTTCCTCCTGATTAGGAACTACATTTGCATAGGGTTCCCAATCCCATGGAAGCATCTGCACATGTACAGAGGTACTTTATTTTTATTTATTTTGGAATTTTTATGCTGCTTTCCAGAATAAAAAACACCCTTAAGCTCAAGATTGCAATGAGCATGATTTTAAAACGTTTTTTAAATGATTAAACAGCTTGTAAAATGTTAACTTTTTAACTTCCTGCATTGAGCAGCGGGTTGGACTTGATGGCCTTATAGGCCCCTTCCAACTCTACTATTCTATGATTCTATGAACTGAAACACCAGTACAAAACATGCCCTAGCCCACACTAACAGTCTGGATGAAAGAAATTAAACCATTTAAAATGATTCAGAGAGCAACAACCATTTAAAGCCTAGCCCAGCATCTTTAACTAAGAGCAGATAAAAATAAAAATAATATTTCAAGCCCATTTAAAAGCAGAGGAAAGGGCCCAAATGTGCATCCCTTGGGTGGAAATTCTATAAATATAGGGTCACCACTGAACAGGTCCTATCTGTTGTGCCCACCAATCTTAATTGAACTTGGTAGTGGGCCTACCGGCATGGCTTCTGTGGCTTAGGGACCACTTTCATGTATCTAGCTGAACACATGAACATCAAGGGATATGGCCAGAAAGTGCCCAGATGTTGGAAGCATAACTAGCTGGCATGGTCCCCTTCTCATGCATTCAGTGAACACATAGAAAAAGGGATGTCTGAAAAGTCCTACTACTAAAGAAACATTAAGCTTATGGCCTTTGGGATTGACAAGTAGAATTGCCAGCCCTTCAGCCGCCTCCGGTTGTTTTTAACAGGAGCTTGACTGGTAGAGATTAGTAATTTATTATAGACCCTGTTCAGACTTTCCTAAATTTATTACCTAGGAAGTTGCCTTATACATCACATTCACACCATACATTTATTCCACTATTATTCCACTTTAAACAGTCACGGCTTCCCCCAAAGAATCCTGGAACATATAATCTGTGAGGGGTGCTGAGAGTTGTTAGGAGAGCCTGATTCCCCTCATAGAGCTACAATTCCCAGCATTTCCTGGGAAGAGGGGTTGACTGTTAAACCACTCTGACGATTGTACCTCTGTGAGGAGAATAGAAGTCTCCTCTCAGCACCCTTCACAAACTACACTTCCCAGGATTCTTTGGGGGAAGCCATGATGGTCTAAAATGGAATAATAGTGAGATAAATTATATGGTGTGAATATGGTCATAGCGAGTCAGACCATTGGTCAATCTAGCTAGGTATTCTCTACCCCAGCCTTTCCCAACCAGTGTGCCTCCAGATGTTGTTGGACCACAATTCCCATCTTTCCTGACCATTGGCAATGCTGGCTGAGGCTGATGGGAGTTGTGGTCCAACAACATCTGGAGGCACACTGGTTGGGAAAGGCTGTTCTACCCCATGGGTGAGGAATGTTTGGCCCTCCAGATGTTGCTGAACTACAACTCTCATCAGCCCCAGCAAACATGGCCAATGGCAGCTGTAGTTCAGCAACCTCTGGAGGACAAAAGGTTCCCCACACCTTATCTATACTGACTGGCCCCAACCCGTCGGAACATTCTGGAGAAGAGGCATGGCTCAGTGCTTTAGAGCACCTGCTTTGAGTGCAGAAGTCCCCAAGTTCAATCGCCAGCTTCTCCAAGTAGGGTTAGGAGAGACTCCCTGACTGAAACCCTGCAGAGCCACTGCCAGTCAGTGTGGACAACGCTGAGCTACTACAGGGACTGACTCGGTATGAGGCAGCTTTCTATGTTCCTATCCTCCATCACAGAAGGATGTTCTGATTTTTTTTAAAAAAAGAATGACAACCACAGCAGATGCTGATGAAATGGAACCAAATGATTTCTCCCAATGACCCTGTCTTCCTAGGCTCCCAAGGGGTTGGGCCTTAAGAGACAGAGATGTTAAATGGTTCCTTTTTTAAATGGTGCTGCTTGAGCCTCGCACTGAAAGCCACCCTGTGTGGCTCTTTTCCTTTCTTCCTCACCCTCCCTCTTCTCTGCTTCTCCTTGTTGCTTCCGAGTCACACTCTGTTCTTCTCGCCCAGCCCTGGTAGGTGTCACGTGTCCATCCATCTGGATGAAGGCGTGAAACCAAACCACAGAGCAGATCATAAGCCATACATGCGGTCCGTGTGGCACACGTTACAAGCGAATATCGATCTCCCTGTCCCCGATACTCTCTGTTGTTGCAAAACATTTTAAAAAGTCTCACATTGGCTGAATTTGCCTGGGAGCAAAGGCTTGCAGGAGCTGAAGGACATAATATGTTCTGCAACAGCTTGCAGAGGGGAGGAGGTGGAGGGGGGAGGGAAACCTGTCTAAAATTAGAATTTGGTCACTAAGGACCAGTGTGAGCTAAGGTTGCCAACTGATCTGAGAGGAAAGCCAGTCTGGGCTTGCTTCCTGGGCCTTGAACAACAACAGCTTGATGTTGCAGAGATCAGCAGGTTGAAAGGTTTTTCTCAGCAAGGAGAGAAGCTTCATTGCTGCTGAGGCCTGCAAACCAAAGAATGTTTGGAGGCACAGAAGGAGGCAGGGCTGGTTAAAATAAAAACAGGCAAGCCTAAATGTCACATGCACAATATATTGTTGCAATAGCTCCCAAGCACCTTAGCCTCCTGTGCTTGGCTCATGCCTGTTCTAGAAACACAAGTATTTGGCAAATTCTGAGTTCGTTCAGAGTGCTGATATGAGAAAATCGCTCCCTGGCAATCCCAAAAAGTTATCAGTAAGGGTTAGCATTCCAGATTTACCAATCTAGGGTTTCCTTCCACTTGGTTCAACAACTGACCTGTTCATTTATGTGACTTAGGTCAGGGGATGGGGAACCAGCTGCTTTCGAGGTATTGTTGAACTCCAGCTCCCATCATCCTTGACCACTGGCTTTGCTGGCTATGGCTGATGGGGCCTGGAGTCCAAGAATATCTGAGAGGGGTGCAAGTTCCCCATCCCTAGCTTTAAGGTTTGGTCTTAATGTGATAATGGTGACAATTTTAACTCAGAAGTAAATTCCAGGGAGTTCAGCGGGTCTTACTTCCAGGTAAGCGTGTTTAGGATTGCAGCCTTAAAAACCACATTCGTACAATAAAGGCATGCTCACTCATTCCCCCTCCACAAGTCTAGCAAACACGCAGAGGCCAAGAAGGACCGAACCCATCTGTCCCACCTTCAGTATCATTGTGCTCACTAGCCCCATCACCCATGAAGGTTGCCAGGTTCAATCCCTGAGACGGATCCTGAAAAAAGTAAGTCAGCCAAGTGCAGGTATTCTTGCAACCCTGTAATGGGAAAAACCACAAGGTGGAATTCTCCCTCCCCCCTGCAGAACTTTAAGATACAGAGGACCTCTTGGAGGCTGGTCCCGGCCTCCAATAGGTCTTCTGTATCTTTTAAAGTTGTGGTTTTTCCCATTACAGGGTTGCAAGAACACCTGCACTTGGCTGACTTTCTCTTCTCCTAAAGATACAGGGTCAGTCTCAGGCCCTGAACCTGGCAACCCTAGTCTGAAAAGGTTGAAGACTACTGTTTTGTGTACACATCTAGGACTTTCGTTCCCCAAATTCCTTGAGGACTGGGCACTGCCATTAAAGCAAGCCTATGTATGTTCACTAGTAGCACATTACAACAGCAAGTTATGTGTCTAAAAGAACTGGACCTTATTTAGAAATCCCTATAAATTGCCATTTTCTAGCACTTAAGTGTTCATGCAGTGGGAAATGGTGAGCCTATTCATATATAGCATTCATCTATACCAAAAGGGTTGTAGCTTAGTGGCAGAGTATGTGCTTTGCATGCCTGAAGGTCCCAGGTTCAATCCCCGACATCTCCAGACAGGGCTGGGAAAGGTCCCCGCCTGAGACCTTGGAGAGCTGCTGCCAGTCAGTGGAAACTATACTGAGCTAGGTGGACCGACTTCAGCATAAAGCAGTTTTCTGTTTCCCATGTTACCTTTATATTCAGATTTATTTAAGCGTCCTTCAAGAAATCCTGCTTGTTGAACAAAAAGCACAGGGTTAAAAGGAGGGAGAATCAAACCAACTGTTTATTGGGTGTATTATTTATTTTTTTAAACCACCTTGTAAGGTTGGTTGTGTTTGTGGTTTGTTTTTATTTTTTTTTAAAAGGTGAAACATAACTGCTGCTTGGGAGGAAAGGACCCGTTCCTCTGGGAATTAATTTCTAAATGTATATCACAGTAAATATTTGTAAAAAGAAAAGAGAAGATTCTTTAAGTAAATTATTGCTTTTTAAAACTATATTATATAATTGTACAGTCCGGTCCCGGAGACTAGAACAATATATACATATGTATTTTTGAAGAAAAGACACTGCTGCATAGATCAACATGAAATAATTTGCTGGTAAAGCCATGCAGAGTGAGTAAATAGCAAGATATTTTCTTTATTTCTCAGTCCTGCTCCATAATCCCCTCCCGCAGTTACGACCTAGCTATGGAGAATAATGTTATATAAAATTTATAGCTCTAGAAATTGAATGTGCTGTTACATAATGTATAATAATAATACATATATTTTTTGCCTACTTCTGTTATGGTGGATCATTTTCTTGATACCATCAGGGTACGATCTAAGAATTAACCCAACAGCTTCCTTTTAGGAAAACAGCCTTGAAGTAACTGGCAGTTGCTACCTTTCGCCTGCCCTCTCTGCTTCTGTCCCAACATGCCAAAATCTCCATGCTAGGACATGGCCACCTATTCCATTTCTGTGCACGTTGTTGAAGCTCAGCTGTCCTTTGAAATTTGCACTTCTCTGAGTTTTGTGATGCAGTTCTCCAACCAAATGACATGCCCCAAACACGCATGTATGAGGGGAAAGTGCGCATTAAAACTGCACAGATCAGTGAAAATAATATATAAAGTGCATTCCCCGAGGGAAATTTGCTTGCAAAAATGTGTAGCGAGGAAAGAATTCCCACAAAAATGCTGAGGGTGGTAGGGCACTGCCTCATTTATCCTATGGGCCAGCCCCTCCACTGGACTTAGGAATTAGGGGAGTTCTAGTCCAGCAACATTTGGAGGGCTACAGTTTCCCCACACCCTCTTGCTCAAAGGACACACCCACAGGGGTGTAGTCATCCAGGGTCTCGGGAGGTCTTAGACACTTTACTTTTTCGGGAGCAGGGTCCGTGTCTCCAGCATCCTGTGAGCCAATCAGCATGAAAGGGGAGTGTTTTAGCCACTGCTTCCTTGACCTTTCCTGTTGATTGAAGCCAATGAGAGTGAAGAGAGGTGAGTTAGCCACTGAGAAGAGTCTTCTCAGTGGCTAAGACTCTCCCCTTTCATGCTTATTGGTTCCTAGCGATGCCTATTGTGGGACAAGGCAGTAACACAGATCTCATTTTCAACCCAGCAGCAAAAAAGGGAGAGGGGGCATGGCTATGACTAACATCAAGGGACCCTGCGCTTCTGAATTTGTCACTACACTACTGCACACCCATCAAGGAGTTGTCTCTCTTAAGCAAGGGCAGAACAGCAGCAAGGAAACTTCAGACTCCACCTAAATACACAACTAAGTCAATTGCCACTTGATGACTACATCCACAGAATGACACTCTTCACACATACAGTATGGGCCTAGGGAGAGTAGGCAAGCAAATGGGCCGCAAATGGCAACATGGAAGTTTGGGCTTCCTCCGAACCAGGAGTTAATATTGAGGAGGAGGACCCCAAAAGACTGGTGGCCCTCTTTACGAGCCTGCATAAACCAAGAACCATGCAACGTGTTCCATGGACACCCCTGCTCAAACACACACACACCTGTCTGTTGTGCAGAAAGTCACTTTTCAAATTAACAGGAGATTCAAAAGCATTTTGTGTGACAAGCAGTTGTCTGAGGTTTCAGAGGGTCTTGGACCCCTTACTTTTTTGGGAGCAGGGTCCCTATGTCTCTAGCATCCTACATGCCAATCAGCATGTATTAGCCCCTGAGAAGAGTCTTCTAACATGCTTCCTTGTCCTTTCCTGCTGACTGGAGCCAATAGGAGCCAATAGGAGTGAAAGGAGGTTAGTCAAGCCACTGAGAAGACTCTTCTCAGTAGCTAACATACAGCCTCATGCTAACTGGCTCCTAGGGACATCTGTTGTTGTGGGAGAAGGCATTAACAAGGATCTCATTCTCAAACCAGCAGCAAAAAAAAGGGGGGAGGGTGTGTGACTGTCATGAAGAAACCCTGCACTTCTGAATTTGCCATGACACTACAGTGACAAGGATTGAGATCATCAGACACAAGTCCATAATACCACTGGGTGAACCTTAGTCCTTTGCATTGGCTTAAGCCAGGGGTGAGGAATCTCAGGCTTTGGGTCCTCCAGGTCTTTTTATCTGGCCGTCCAGACTCTCCCCAGGCCATGGTCTCTCTCTCTCTCTCTCTCTCAGCCCCCAGCTGTGCCCCCTCATTGGACCTGCCCTATTCAGGTGTTTTGGCCTGCCTTGAATGTGTCCTTGAACTATGATAATGCCTCTTTTACACCTGGAGGGAGGATGGAGAGGGGTGTGTGCAGGGATGGGGAAGAATTTCAGTTCAGTTCACATTTAACAGCAAACATGCCAAATCTGCCCTTTCCGAAACAATATGCGACCTGAAGCTCAGCCATCTTTCAAGATTCACATTCTCTGTATTTTGCAATGCAGTTCTCCAGCGATGTCATGAGTACATAAATGCATATGCTAGGGGAAAGTGTGCCTGAAAACATAAAGTGAAAATAACAGGCAAAAATTGCATTATATTCGGCAAAATTGCTTTGCAAAAAATGTGAATATTAGGCAAAAATGCATACAAAAATGTGTACATTAGGAGAAATTGACACTAAAATGTTGGTGAATTTTCATGAGAACTTAAATGTTCGCAAGCTTATGTGGAAATGTGGAGAACTGAAGGAATGATTAGAAAAAAGAAACAGAGAAACCGAATGGATGTGTTGGTCTGTCTCTAGCTAGAATGGAGACTACTATACAAAGGTAAGAGTCATATGTGTTACTCCACCCACTTTTGCCTCTAGCCCCACCCACCACTGGCATGCAGGCCCCAGAAGGTTGGCCATCATGGCATGTGGCCTTCAGACTCAAAAAGGTTCACTACCCCTTGGCCTAAGCCATCCTTTGAATCATGGGCCTGGATTTGAGGACAGTCTCCAGCTATAGGAAGAGGCCATAGGTCAGTGGCAGAGCGTGCACAAATACCCAGGAAAGGCTGCCAACTTTTCCACCAAGCCCTGTAGATGTGCCTTGAACAGCAGCTTGCCCTGCAGATTATTAGCAAGTGGCGATGTTGCTCTCCATGCAGTAAAAATATTACTGGCTAATTTCTGCAGATCAAGGCACTGTTAAAGGCACAGAAACAGGCCAAGATGCATGTCTCATGGTCAGTTGGCAACTAAGCCTAGCCCTAGATTCAGCCCAGTAATTTTTATTTATTTATTTATTTTATTTTATTTATATACCGCTCTAAGCCAAAAAGGCTCTCAGGGTGGTGTACATAAGAGATAATTCCCAGCAGAAAGGCTGGAAAGACCTCTGCCTAAGCTCTTGGACAGCTGTTGCCACTGCAATAGGCAATACAAGGCTCACAAGGTCAAATGGTATGATTTATCACAATGCAACTTAGAAAGGCTGTGGTTTAACGGCAGAGCATTGGCTTTGCATGCAAAAGGTCCCAGGTTCATCTCCACGTAGGGCTGGGAAAAGACTCCTATCTGAAACCATGAAGGGGCATTGCCAGTCAGTGTAGGCAGTAATGAGCTAAATGGACCAAATGGTCTGTCTTGGTACAAGGCAGCTTCCTATTTTCTTTGTTCTTCCTACAGGGGAATCCTGCAGTTACCTCTTGCTGGCAGCGATCACAGGGCTAAGTAGGGTTGCCAGGTTCAGGGCCTGAGACTGATCCTGTATCTTTAGGACAAGAGAAAGTCAGCCAAGTGCAGGTGTTCTTTCAATGAGGCCGGGCCTTGGAGGCCAGGCCTGGCAACCAAGAGGTCTTCTGTATCTTTAAAAGTTGTGCAGGGGGAAGGGAGAATTCCACCTTGTGGTTTTTCCCATTACAGGGTTGCAAGAACAGCTGCACTTGGCTGACTTTCTCTTCTCCGAAAGGTACAGGATCAGTCTCAGGCCCTGAGCCTGGCAACCCTAGCGGTAAGGTATCCTCATGGAAGGCTCAGCAGACTGATCCGACAAGACTTTAGAGAAGAACTTTCTTGTCTCTCTTGAACAAGAACAGAACAGACGTCAGAAACTCCTGACTCCCCACAGATACAACATCACAGTCCTGTTACCCTACCCCACCTCCAGTGACATTATTCACAAAGGGTGTCTGCAAACCCTGACTGGCACCAGTACAGGTCCCCTTTCAAGGAGGACAACAGCTGTAGAGTAGGGAGGTTTCCTCAGGACGCTCCCTGTGCCGGGAGTGGTCTAAGAGTCCCTCAGCTGCTATTTCTTTTCTAAAAAAAATTAGACGTATCCGTAGCTTAATGGTACAGCATCTGCTTTGCATATGGAAGGTCCCAGGTACAATCCATGGCATCTCTAGGTAGGTCTGGGAATGTCCCCTCCCTGAAACCCTGGGGAACCACTGCCAGTCAGTGCAAATTAATACTAAGCTTGATGGACAGACCAACGGTCTGACTCAAAATAAGGCAGCCTCCTATGCCCCTAAATTTTACTTTATATTGTTGTGACCTGCCATGGGACTTTCTGGTGAAGGGCAGGTAACAGCAACCACAACAATAACAATGTGTTTAATTTGTAGTTTGGCCCTCTGCCAATACCACCACATTCTTTGCAAGGTAGAGTTGTTTTGGATTAAAAACTATGTGCTGTTTTGACCACAAGGTGTCAAAAACAAACATGGATTCCTGGTCATGAGATCCAGCGCCAGCAGTTGGCCAGGATGGGTACTGGCTGAGGGCCCCAGGGGCTCAGAAGGACCCCTCACCAACCCAAGCCAGTTCTTCTGCCACTACATAGCCTGGGCCTAGATGAGCATTTTAGCAGTGGATGGGTAGCAATGCTACATTTGAAAAGGTGCCAGACTTGACTGTATAGCCACATTGGGTATATCGCATGTGCAGGGCGAGAGGAGGGATCATCAGCACTGTGCCAAGAGCCTCCTGAAGTCTGGTGCCGGCCCGACTGGTCATGTAAACAACCCTGATAGATGTTAACAAGATGGCTATATTAGCAACAGCAGCACTGGAGCTCCTGCCTAAAATGGTTTGGTGTGGCTCATATGATAGCTTTTGGTTTAGCTTCAATTTGAAAAGGAAGCTCGGTCACTGCTGCTGCTGCGCTGCTGCTGATTGTGTATGATGAAAAGAGGCTCTTGAGACTCATTGCCTCCTCCCCGTCTTACGACATCTTTGCTTTCATAGCTGCCTGCTCCAGTCATGTCCCCTTAACCTTTCAAGAGTCCATGCCTGCTTTGACCTTCAAACTTTTTGTAGGCATTGAATTCAAAGTCACGTTTTCTCTCTTTAGTAAGGCAGAACAAATTTGTTTGTGTCTTTATTTTTTTAAACCACTGCCTCTCTCTCTCTCATTTGTGCTTCTGCTCAAGCCAAAAGACCAAACAAGATTCCTTTTTTCCTTTTATTTTCCTAGGACTTCAGAATGAGGTGACTGGAGCCAAGGTGGAACTTGTTGTTGGAAGGAAGAGGACTGCGCTTTCTTTCAGATCCAGTTGCGAAATGACAGTAAAGAATAGCCAATGTAAAATAGCCCTCTTGAGATTTGGCCCATCATAGAATTAAGGGTCAGTGAGGGCAAGGAAAAGACAGGGCAGAAACTGGTCTCACTTCGAATTTAAAAGCAAACCTACTTAATTCAAAACAATATGTGAACCAAAAGAACCTAAGAAGAGCCTTGTTGGATCAAACCAAAGGTCCCTCTGGTTCAGCACTCGTTTGTTTGTTAAATTTATATCCCACCCTTCCTCCCAGAAGGATCCCAGGGTGGCAAACAAGCAATAAAATACTAATAATATATTTAAAACATCTTAAAAACATCTTTTAAAAAATCTTTAAAAACATATTTGAAACAATTCCAGCACAGATGCAGAATAGGATAAGGTCTCTACTTAAAAGGCTTGTTGAAAGAGGAAGGTCTTCAGTAGGCGTCAAGAAGATTACAGAGATGGCACCTGCCTAATATTTAAGGGGAGGGGATTCCAAAGGGCAGGTGCCACAACACTAAAGGTCCGCATCCTATGTTGTGCAGAACAGACCTGATAAGATGGTATCTGCAGGAGGCCCTCATCTGCAAAGTGCAGTATTCAACTGGGTGTATAAGGGATAAGACGGCCTTTCAGATATCCTGGTCCCAAGCAGTATAGGGCTTTATACACCAAAACCAGCACCTTGAACTTGGCCCAATAGCTAATGGGCAGCCAGTGTTCTCACAGTGACCAGCTAGAGGACAAAGGGAAGCTTGCAAGCTGAAACTGCCATTAGACAAAAGGTAAATCAATCAATAAAATAAACAGCGCCCTCCCCACTTTTGATTAGAAGGCCAGAGTATATAAGGTCTCTTTCTTGAGTTTGCTACTTGCTAGAAGTAGCACAGCTCTCTGTTTCTTTGTCCTAGGTCTCCTGCCTTGCTGAACTCCCTGTGATATTGATCTTGGACAGTTTCCTGACCTTGCTTCTGGATCATGTTTGGACTTGGACTGATTCTCTGTGCTTTACCTTGGCTTGTTGAGGCTATGCTACACTTCACACTCTGCCCTCTTGGGTAAGTGTTTTGGTTAAAGGCTTTACCTTCCTTGGACTAAGACCATAGCCCAGGTGCAGGGGACCTTTGGCCCTCCAGATGTTGCTGAACTACAGCTCCTATAATCCTTGGCCATTGGCTGTGCTTGCTGGGGTTGATGGGAGTTGTGGTTAAGCAACATTGGAGGGGAAAGGTTCCCCACATGTACTTTAGCTTCTGAGGGCACACTCTGGATGGGAGGGGGATATATGGGATTGTATTTTGATGGTGAGAACAAGTGAACAAGTGAACACTGCAAAAAAAAGTATACATATGTAGCACCAAGTCCACAATAAACTATTGTGTAGGAGCACCGCTAGTAAGGGAGGGAACAGATCCTAATGTACTTTCTGTAGCTATTTCTGGAGCTGCAAAAATTCTGTTGTGTTAACAAGAAACCACTTTGAAGAATCCATGTTTTCTGGAGTCAATTATTTCTAATGTGCAGCTCCTACTCTATGGGGTTCTAGCAGGTAATGATATTCAATTTGTGAGTAATGGGTTTGGAGGTCTTACAGAATGCAACTCTTGCAAAAGTTTCAGAGGTACTGAAGAACTGGTTGTTTGCAAAAGGAAAATAAAATGATGCTTAAAGTTTTCAAGTCACTGTACAATAACTGCAGCACAGGTCACATCTGCACATTATATTTAAACAACTATTATACCACTTTTTTAAACAGTCATGGCTGTGTCTTCCAAACTATCCTGGGAACTGTAGTTTGTACAGTGTTGAGAGTTCTTAATAGACCCCAGTTTTCCTCACAGGGCTACAATTTTCAGAGTTCCCTAGGAATCTATTATTAAATCATTCTGGGAATTGTAGCTTTGGGAGGGGAATAGGGGGTCTCTTAACAACTCTCAGCACCCAGAATAAACTACTTTTTCCCAGGAAGCCATGGGAGAAGTAGTATAAAAGTGTGTAATGAAACCACTTCTTGGGAACTGTTGTTGAATGTGTTATGGGTTTGAAGGAATTAATGGAACGCCTGGGAGGAGGAGTGATGTAAGATGCCAGGTGGGAGGGGGTGTTGTTAGGGAGGTTTGAATAAAAGACAGTCAGGAGTTTTTTGTTGTTGGGATTTGGAGGGGAAGGAGGGAGGTTGTGTTGTGGAAGGGAGCTGGGTGGAAGAGGGTGGATTGCAGATCAGTTAGAGGGGTGAGGACAGGTCAGGAGGAGAGGGACTATACATCAATCTGCATTTTTATAAAGTGATTTGGTTGGTTGAGTCACGTGTGCTACCTGCACCAACGTCCTGTTGTGCTAACAGGGCACAGCAGTGGTCATCTTTTGGGTGGGGCAAAAGGCGGAAGGGCAGAAGCTTGTGGCTCAGAGAGCATATCTGGCCCTGGCTGAGGCGAGTGTCCTGCTGGGTGGGGATTTCCTGAACCAAGAGTGGAGTGTCAGGAGGGATCATCCCTGGTGAACGGCAGGTTTGCAACAAAGTGCTTTAAATGCCATATGAGGATGTGGTCACAGGGCAAACTCAGGCTCTAATTCTTCAAGAAGCTATATAATTGCTGTAAATAGCCAGGTGGAATGGTCACTGCAACAGGAGAAGCCAAATCTCAATCAGTCTCAGCTGAGCCTATAGAATGATCCCTGCTATCTCACTTTTCCCTCTGCTGCAGCCAGGTGGAAAGGCTGCTAATTTAGTCAACAAAGTAGACAAAATGGAAAAGATTTGATGGTGGTGGTGATAATGATGAAGCCACTGTGATTGGCTAAGCTGCCCTCACGTCACAGAAGGGTAGGGCAGGCAAAAGAGTACATGTGTTGCCAATGAAGTTGTCAGTGGAAGCAATGATTTGCGTAAAATTAACATATGCTAATTTAGATGCATTGAGGCAAATTTAGAAAACATTACTCCAACTTTAAATAGAAAGTCCATATAGTCTGTTGTAGTGGGGAAGACTAACCAGGTGGCCTGTTTCATCTGCTGCCCAGGTGCTGTCAATGGGCAACGTTAAGGCCCGTCTCCCTTGTTACAGTTCTTTGTCTTTAGACCAGACTTGGACTACACAACCCTTCAGAGGGCACTTTCAAATAGAGGAGGCCTGTCATCTTAGAAGAGAGGTTCTCTGGTGTGTGAGAGAGAATCTTCTAAGACAGTGCTTGCCATCTGCAGGTTTTTACAGTCCTTGCATTAAAAAAAAGCTGCTGGCCAATTCATCAGGGCATTTTCTACTTGATTAAAAGATTGTTTTGATCAATTAAGCCGATGAATTGCATAAATATTGCAGCCATTTTTAGTTGTGTGGCAAGATAGCCTTTGAGGCCCTGGACCCCTTGTTGGAGATTAGAGTAGCTGTTGACAATGTAGAAGTTATCTGCCCCTGGTCTAGATCATGGAGGGGCCCCTGTTCATTTGCAGGCTAAGTTGGTCCTGTAATATATAATAGCTTTCTCTGTAAAATGTTAAATGGTACCAAATTTCACCAAATCATGACCAAATCTTAAATTGTAGCACGATCACAATTTTTCTCAGTTTCGCCTATAAGGAAAAATATGTTTTTCAAAAGTTGGCTTCCCAGCTTCTTAACAAGCTCTTCTTCTGTGCCTTTGACAGGATCAATTAGTTATGACGTGAGATGTGTTGACCATTGAACCGCACTGTCACTGAGTTTGTTTTCCATGAAGTCTGAAAAACTGTAGCTAGGGGGAGTTATGTCTTTGCCCAGTCTGGGAACGGACAGCCAAGGCCGTTGCTATGGTAACCATCGCGATAGACTGGGAAAAGTTCTAGCAGCTATCTGTGTTAAGCTGAGTCTTCTGTGTATTGCCTCTGAACTGAGAGGTTGTCTTCTGTGTAATGTCTTTGAACTGAGAACTCTCCTGGGGGGGGGGGGATCTTAAAGCCTTAAGCCATAATGTCTTAATAAAAGACTCTTAACCTGATCTAATGCATCTGAGAAGTTTCTTGAGCAACTTAACTCCAACGTAATGTATGCTGTTTCACGCAACAACGCACACACGTCAACAAGGGGTTATGGGCCCAGATCCACAGTGCATTACACGGGAGTAAGTTGCTGGTCTGAACGGCAGACGGAGTTCCAGAGGGCAGCTTGATTGATTGTACCAGATAGAGGTGAGCAACATGGCTGTAAACCTGTCTGGGGGAGGCTTGCCAATGGAAAGATTGACGGAAAAGAATTATGGCAGCTGGAAGCCGAGGATGCGGGCTTTGCTGATAAAAGAGGATTTATGGGACATTATAGATGGACCACCCCCGGCGGTATTGACCGCGGCCTGGAAGCGCAAAGATCAGAGGGCGCAGGCGTTTATAATCTTGGCTCTATCGGATTCTCCACTGATGTGTGTGAGAGATGAGCCGTCGGCTAAACAGATGTGGGATGCGTTGCAGGATTTGTCCCAGGAATGGCAGCGGAGGCAGAAGGCACAGAGAGCCGAGCTGATGGAAGCTGTCAGAAGCAAGGAGGCGAAAAGTGCCGTGCAGAAGGAGGCTGTCAAAAGCAAACAGTATTACAAGCAGCGGCTGAAGTCTTGTTATGCCTGTGGGGCTCGTGGGCATCTCCAGAAAGACTGTGCAGTCAAGCGAAACTCCAGGGACGGAGGCTTGAAGCAGGGAAGTGTGAACTTTGTTTGTAAACAGAAGTCTCAAGATTTAGCACCTGTTAACTGGATTGTTGACAGCGGGGCAAGCCATATATTAATTAAAGACAGGAGTTTGTTTTACACGTCTACAAATGAGCAGGACTTTGTTTTACTTGCGGATGGATCGCAGAAGAGCGTGGAAGCCCGAGGACTGGTAAGATTTGATAAACTGGGAATACTTTCAGAATGTTTGTTTGTTCCAGAATTAGCTCATAACATTTTGTCAGTCAGAAAACTGGTGAGTTGTGATTTTTCTGTATTGTTCCACAAAGACAAATGTTATGTAATGAGGGGAGATCAAGTGTGTTTGCAGGGAAGCCTTAATGATTCACAGTTTGTAATAAAGAGCAGTCAAGCAGGGTGTGCTGTGTTAAATGCTGAGGCACAGGTACATCAGGGCTGCGTCCATGAATGGCATCAAAGGCTGGGGCATGCAAACCTTGACATGATTAAGAAAACCCCAATGCATAGTGAAGACATGCGTTTAAGAGATTGTGGACAGTTAATGGATTGTGATTCTTGTCATAAAGCTAAAATGACTATTGCACCAATTAACCGGGAGGCTGAAAGAACCACAACAGCTCCCTACCAGCTAGTTCATGTTGATTTATCAGGGCCAATAAATGCTTCACGCGGAGGTGCGAAATTCTTTATGGTACTGGTAGATAATTTCTCTAGATACACGAATCTTTATTTGCTCAAGCATAAAAGTGAAGCTGAACAGAAGCTGAAGCTGTTCATTAAGAGAATTGAAACTCAACATGGCATCACTGTGAAAGCGATACACTCAGACCAGGGAGGGGAATTCACGAGTAAAGCATTGAGTGACTTCCTTGAGAGTAAGGGAATTCTTTCTGGGCAGAAGCAATTCTTTATGCGAATTACATTCACAATAGGGTATTACACAGTGCTCTTGGAATGTCTCCTTATGAGAAAATCACTGGCAGAAAACCGAAAATACAACACATTCAAAAATTCGGGGCAAGATGCTGGATCCACATTCCACAGGGAAAAAGGAGGGGCAAGCTTGCACCGAGGGCGCAGCAAGGTTTTGTTTTGGGATTTCAGAATGCATATTTCAGAGTTTGGTGTCCAGAAACACAGCAGTTAATTCTGAGCAGAAGCATTAAAGTCTCAGAAAAACCTTGGGATCAAAGGGAAACAGTCATTCTTACAGGGTCAGATGACACACAATCTCAAACATTTAAGCCAAATCCAGACATAAAGGTGGAGGGCACACATATTCCTCTCAGGGATGTGTTAAATGAGCTCATTTGTGGGAAACGTAGATCGAAGAAATGCAAGGCTGAAGAAATGGAATCTCCTGCGCAGGCTGTGCCAAGTAACAGCTCAAATGGGGGGGCAGAGAGAGCAAAAGTCCTAGTGCCTGAAACCGCCTGAAAGATTCACTGTGGGATTAGTGACCAGTCCTGGAATGTACAAACTGGTTGAAATGGATCCTGACACGTTATATATGACATGTGTTCAGCCAAAGTTTGATTGAATAAAGTGTTAGCTAAATGTACAGAGATGTTCTGAACTGTACTGAAATGTAAGCTGTATTGCAAGATGTATTGGAGAAATGTATTGTTGTTACTGTTGTAATGAGTTACAGACATGATTGGAAAAAGGGGGGATTGTTTTTTTTTTTTTTTCAATAATTTTTATTCAGATTTTCATAAAACATACAAGACAAAATCATAAAACATTCAAAGACAAAAAACAAAATCAAAAATAGTTAAACAAAAAGAAAAAAAGAAAAAAAAAACAAAAATAAAAAATAAAGAGTAAAATATTGACTTCCCATTTGTCAAAGATCAAATCAGTTATAAGTCTATAATATATAACAATCCTGTCTCTTAAGTCATATTATAAAATCACTTTCCTCCAGTAGTTATCTTACTTAATCATCAAATCTCATAAACATTACTTTATTCTTTCCACAAAAAGTCAAAGAGAGGTTTCAATTCTTTAAGAAATATATCTATCAATTTTTTTTTCCAGATAAGCATATCGATTAATCCATCTCATTACTAATTATGATAATCTTATTGTCATAACCATAGTCAAAATAAACATTTCAATTAATCCATCACATCAGAATCTGTTAGGTTCAATAATTTCAGTAGCCATTGTTCTATTATCTCTATTAGTTCCATTTTCCATCTTCCATCTTCAGTAGTCTTGTTAAGTCCAGTAATTTCAATATCCAATCTTCCATTATCAGTATTCCATAATAATCTTGCTGTCAAAGCCATAGTCATATAGTAAGAGTCTGATGGGGATTACCTCTATCCCAAATATTTTCTTGCCATCCATTCTGAATAGGTTGCTGAAATACTGCTGTAAAATCATATCTCTGTTCTTTTTTTCAAAATACACTGGGTCATCTCTTAAAAGTTTTTCCATTGTCACATGGCTGCAGATAATTCCATAGATTTTCTCTATATTGGGCTCCATCACATCATTCCAGTCCAGAAGATTATCCATGCCATTGATAACTTTATCTCTAGAATCTTCATTCATTTCTTCAGAGATAACATTGAGTTCCAAACAATAGATTTTATTTCTAAAGTCCATAGACTCCAAATCTTGTTCCTGTTCCACGTTGGTTCCAATCTCCGGGATCTCCTCTCTCACAGGGACCCCTATTCCAGTCTCCAGGGTCGCCTCTCTCACAGGGACCCCTGTTCCAATCTCCGGGGTCTCCTCTCTCACAGGGACCCCTTCCAGGGTCACCTCTCTCACAGGGACCCTTATATCTTTAATCTCCTGCTTCATTTTACTCAATTCAATTTTCATTATCTCAATCTCATCCATTATTTTCTGAAACATAGTTATTTCCAGATTTTCAGCCACTTTCTTAATTGCCATTTTAAAAGAAAAATATAGGAAAACCACTTCTTATTTCAGCAACAATTGGGTTAATACTCCAAACTTGGTGACATCACAGTATAAACAGAGCAGACAGCCTTATCTCTCCAATAGTTAAGTAAACAAAATGCAGTTCCCAGGATCGAAACAATTAATGGCAATCGTCAAGAAACAGATTCGTCAAAATAAAATAGACCAAAAAGAGAGTAGTCTCAAAACAGTATAATATTTTTCAAAATAAAAATCTGGAATAGAAATCCCTCTTCTGTGTATATCTTTAGAATGCAAATCCAGGACAGCTTTTTGCAACAAAAACAGAGATAAGCTATTAATTAGTGCGTAGCAGAGAGAAGTTATGGCTCCCCAGTGAGATGTCAAAAACTGATCAATCTGGCAAATCTCTTTTAAACAGCAACAATTTAAGTCAAGTAAAAGAAAAATATAGAAAGAAGGGTGCTTGCCTGTTAATGCGTTCTCTCTTAGAAGATAAGGTGAACGTTCGCTTTATCAGATAGAGCTTGCTGTTAAAAATCCGTCCCACCTCCGTCGGCTGGACCTCGTCCCATAAATTAATGAGATCTGGTCGTCCCAACAAAAATAGGCTTTGAGGTTAATCTCTTCGTTTCTCCCTACCCGGGAGAAGTTTAATCAGTCAAAAAAAAAAGAAAAAACTGACTGATATATCTGAATAAGCTTCTTTTGAGGCAGGAGCCCGTCTCAAAAGCAGGCACAGGCTAAGTCACCCTTCCCGGAAGTCCGGAAAAAGGGGGGATTGTTGACCATTGAACCGCACTGTCACTGAGTTTGTTTTCCATCAAGTCTGAAAAACTGTCGCGATAGACTGGGAAAAGTTCTAGCAGCTATCTGTGTTAAGCTGAGTCTTCTGTGTATTGCCTCTGAACTGAGAGGTTGTCTTCTGTGTAATGTCTTTGAACTGAGAACTTCTCTCCTAGAGGGGGGGATCTTAAAGCCTTAAGCCATAATGTCTTAATAAAAGACTCTTAACCTGATCTAATGCATCTGAGAAGTTTCTTGAGCAACTTAACTCCAACGTAATGTATGCTGTTTCACGCAACAACGCACACACATCAACAAGATGTTCCCTATCACATGTCTGCTAAATTTCTGCCTGCAAGCAACTCTTAAAGCAACAGGAGGGGAGGAAGCTACCAGCCCTACATTCATCTCAAGACATGTCAGAAAATCTACAGAAGGCTTTTCTTTTTTGGGTACAAACATTTATTTGTTTGTTAAAAATCATAAAAAATCAAAGAAGTTTACAGTGATCGTATATATATATATACGCCTACAGTAAAACCATGAAAAAAGTTAAAATCTTAACTGAATATAAAAAAAACTTTCTTATACTCCTTTCCTTCCTTTGTTCCATCTCCCACTAGCGATGGAGAAAAAATTAGTCTCAGTTCACATTTAAAGAAGAACCTATCTAATTCGCACTTCCTGTAACAAGATCGAAACACGGCCCTCCTTAAAAATTTGCACATCTCTGAATTTTGCAGTGCAGCTCTTCAGTCAAGCAATTACAAAAATGCTTATACTAGAGCAGAGTGTGCATAAAAATGCAATTATTCATGAAAATAACATACAAAAATGCATCATATTAAGGAAAATTACTTGCAGAACTGTGTGTACATTAGGCCAGATTGCATACAAGAACATAAGAACATAAGAAGAGCCTGCTGGATCAGGCCAGTGGCCCATCTAGTCCAGCATCCTGTTCTCACAGTGGCCAACCAGGTGCCTGGGGGAAGCCCGCAAGCAGGACCCGAGTGCAAGAACACTCTCCCCTCCTGAGGCTTCCGGCAACTGGTTTTCAGAAGCATGCTGCCTCTGACTAGGGTGGCAGAGCACAGCCATCATGGCTAGTAGCCATTGATAGCCCTGTCCTCCATGAATTTGTCTAATCTTCTTTTAAAGCCATCCCAGCTGGTGGCCATTACTGCATCTTCTGGGAGCAAATTCCATAGTTTAACTATGCGCTGAGTAAAGAAGTACTTCCTTTTGTCTGTCCTGAATCTTCCAACATTCAGCTTCTTTGAATGTCCACGAGTTCTAGTATTATGAGAGAGGGAGAAGAACTTTTCTCTATCCACTTTCTCAATGCCATGCATAATTTTATACACTTCTATCATGTCTCCTCTGACCCGCCTTTTCTCTAAACTAAAAAGCCCCAAATGCTGCAACCTTTCCTCGTAAGGGAGTCGCTCCATCCCCTTGATCATTCTGGTTGCCCTCTTCTGAACCTTTTCCAACTCTATGATATCCTTTTTGAGATGAGGTGACCAGAACTGTACACAGTATTCCAAATGCGGCCGCACCATAGATTTATACAACGGCATTATGATATCGGCTGTTTTATTTTCAATACCTTTCCTAATTATTGCTAGCATGGAATTTGCCTTTTTCACAGCTGCCGCACACTGGGTCGACATTTTCATCGTGCTGTCCACTACAACCCCGAGGTCTCTCTCCTGGTCGGTCACCGCCAGTTCAGACCCCATGAGCGTATATGTAAAATTCAGATTTTTTGCTCCAATATGCATAATTTTACACTTGTTTATATTGAACTGCATTTGCCATTTTTCTGCCCATTCACTCAGTTTGGAGAGGTCTTTTTGGAGCTCTTCGCAATCCCTTTTTGTTTTAACAACCCTGAACAATTTAGTGTCGTCAGCAAACTTGGCCACTTCACTGCTCACTCCTAATTCTAGGTCATTAATGAACAAGTTGAAAAGTACAGGTCCCAATACCGATCCTTGAGGGACTCCACTTTCTACAGCCCTCCATTGGGAGAACTGTCCGTTTATTCCTACTCTCTGCTTTCTGCTTCTTAACCAATTCCTTATCCACAAGAGGACCTCTCCTCTTATTCCATGACTGCTAAGCTTCCTCAGAAGTCTTTGGTGAGGTACCTTGTCAAACGCTTTTTGAAAGTCTAAGTACACTATGTCCACTGGATCACCTCTATCTATATGCTTGTTGACACTCTCAAAGAATTCTAATAGGTTACTGAGACAGGACTTTCCCTTGCAGAAGCCATGCTGGCTCTGCTTCAGCAAGGCTTGTTCTTCTATGTGCTTAGTTAATCTAGCTTTAATAATACTTTCTACCAGTTTTCCAGGGACAGAAGTTAAGCTAACTGGCCTGTAATTTCCTGGATCCCCTCTGGATCCCTTTTTGAAGATTGGCGTTACATTTGCCACTTTCCAGTCCTCAGGCACGGAGGAGGACCCGAGGGACAAGTTACATATTTTAGTTAGCAGATCAGCAATTTCACCTTTGAGTTCTTTGAGAACTCTCGGGTGGATGCCATCCGGGCCCGGTGATTTGTCAGTTTTTATATTGTCCATTAAGCTTAGAACTTCCTCTCTCGTTACCACTATTTGTCTTAGTTCCTCAGGATCCCTTCCTGCAAATGTTAGTTCAGGTTCAGGGATCTGCCCTATATCTTCCACTGTGAAGACAGATGCAAAGAATTCATTTAGCTTCTCTGCAATCTCCTTATCGTTCTTTAGTACACCTTTGACTCCCTTATCATCCAAGGGTCCAATTGTCTCCCTAGATGGTCTCCTGCTTTGAATGTATTTATAGAATTTTTTGTTGTTGGTGTTTATGTTCTTAGCAATGTGCTCCTCAAATTCTTTTTTAGCATCCCTTATTGTCTTCTTGCATTTCTTTTGCCAGAGTTTGTGTTCTTTTTTATTTTCTTCATTCGGACAAGACTTCCATTTTCTGAAGGAAGACTTTTTGCCTCTAAGAGCTTCCTTGACTTTGCTCGTTAACCATGTTGGCATCTTCTTGGCCCTGGCGGTACCTTTTCTGATCTGCGGTATGCACTCCAGTTGAGCTTCTAATATAGTGTTTTTAAACAACTTCCAAGCATTTTCGAGTGATGTGACCCTCTGGACTTTGTTTTTCAGCTTTCTTTTTACCAATCCCCTCATTTTTGTGAAGTTTCCTCTTTTGAAGTCAAATGTGACCGTGTTGGATTTTCTTGGCAATTGGCCAGTTACATGTATGTTTAATTTAATAGCACTGTGGTCACTGCTCCCAATCGGTTCAACAACACTTACATCTCGCACCAGGTCCCGGTCCCCACTGAGGATTAAGTCCAGGGTTGCCGTCCCTCTGGTCGGTTCCATGACCAACTGGTCTAGGGAATAGTCATTTAGAATATCTAGAAACTTTGCTTCTTTGTCATGACTGGAACACATATGCAGCCAGTCTATGTCCGGGTAGTTGAAGTCACCCATTACTACCACATTTCCTAGTTTGGATGCTTCCTCAATTTCATATCTCATCTCAAGGTCTCCCTGAGCATTTTGATCAGGGGGATGATAGATCGTTCCCAGTATTAAGTCCCTCCTGGGGCACGGTATCACCACCCACAACGATTCTGTGGAGGAGTCTGCCTCTTTTGGGGTTTCGAGCTTGCTGGATTCAATGCCTTCTTTCACGTATAGAGCGACTCCGCCACCAATACGTCCTTCCCTGTCCTTCCGATATAGTTTATATCCAGGGATAACCGTATCCCACTGTTTTTCTCCATTCCACCAGGTCTCGGTTATGCTCACTATATCAATGCTCTTCTCTAAGACCAAGCACTCCAGTTCTCCCATCTTGGTTCGGAGGCTCCTAGCATTAGTGTACAGGCACTTGTAAGCAGTGTCTCTCTTCAACTGTCTTTGGCACTTGTGGTTAGGCCTGTGGTAATTTTGCTCTTCTGAATTTATATCCTGTGCCCCTGCTCTCACAATGCCTACTTCTAGGCCTACCCCTTTTAAAATTTCATCATTTCTTTGGTTTTTATCCCAGGGGGGAGGTTTATTCCGAACCGGACCTTTCTCAGCTCCTGTCGGGTTTCCCCCCTCAGTCAGTTTAAAAGCTGCTCTGCTACCTTTTTAATTTTAAGTGCCAGCAGTCTGGTTCCATTCTGGTTCAAGTGGAGCCCGTCCCTTTTGTACAGGCCCGGCTTGTCCCAAAATGTTCCCCAGTGCCTAACAAATCCGAACCCTTCCACCCGACACCATCGTCTCATCCACGCATTGAGACTGCGAAGCTGGGCCTGTCTGGCTGGTCCTGCGCGTGGAACTGGTAGCATTTCAGAGAAAGCCACCTTGGAGGTCCTGGCTTTCAGCATCCTACCTAGCAACCTAAATTTTGCTTCCAGGACTTCACGGCTGCATTTCCCCATGTCGTTGGTGCCAACGTGCACCACGACCACTGACTCCTTCCCAGCACTGTCTACCAAACTATCTAAACGACGGGCGATATCCGCAACCTTCGCACCAGGCAGGCAAAACACCTTGCGGTCTACACGCCCATCACACACCCCACTGTCTATGTTCCTAATGATCGAATCACCCACTACAAGGATCCCTCCACCCCTTGGAGATATATCCTCGGCACGAGAGGATAGCTGCTCATCTCCCAAGGAATGGGTCCCTTCTAAGGGATCGTTTCCCTCTTCCTCAGCTGGATGCTCTCCTTCCCCGAGACCATCGTTCTCCATGATAGCAGGAGAGCTATCATCGTTGGAGTGGGACACAGCTATAACGTCCCTGAAGGCCTCCTCCACACACCTCTCTGCCTCTCTCAGCTTTTCCAGGTCCGCCACCTTGGCCTCAAGGAAATGAAGTCGTTCCCGGAGAGCCAGGAGCTCATTGCACCGAGAGCACACCCATGACTTCTGTCCAACAGGCAGATAGTCGTACATGCTGCAGGCGGTGCAAAACACTGGAAAGCCCCCACACCCCTGCTGGCTTCTTACCTGCATAGTTTTGTTTAAGGTCTATTACGTCAATGGGTTGGAGACTGCTGTTTAGTTGATGTCAGGGAACAGACGGGCAGAGTGGGGGGCCCTGGCGTCCTCACCCTGCTGCCGAACTCGCTCTGCTGCTTAACTCGCCTTGACGCTTCGTCAGCTGGGGCTCCCTCTAGCTCGTGGAGCTAGACGAACTCGCTCTGCTGCTTAACTCGCCTTGACGCTTCGTCAGCTGGGGCTCCCTCTAGCTCGTGGAGCTACACAAAAATGTGTATAGTAGGAGAAATTTGCACTAAAATGCTGAAGAATTGTCATGAGGACTTTTTAAAAATAATAAACATGTGGGAATCAAACTGACATGAATTTTTTGTACTTGCATTATCTGCTGACCAACTAGAACCCACAGGCCACAACCAAGGTGGCTGTTCCTGTGCAGCTGCTATTGCTTGTCAGAGAGGGATGACAATGTGATTATTTTAATGTTTTATTGTGATTTTTTAAAATCCTGACTTATGTATATATTATCAGTGCTGCAGGGTTTTTTTATTTTACTTCTGCTTTCTAATATACTGCATTTCTGATGTTTTCTGTTTTATATTTGCTGGTCTTTGAACAAAATAATATTTAAAAATTACTACAAAATGTGAAGAATTGAACTTAAGTTTGGAAAACTGAGGAAAGAAAAGAAACCAAAACTGACTGATTCCCTATCCTCATCTCCTTCTCTTGCCACCCCTTCCTTCCTGCTGTTCTCCCCTTTCCTATCCTTCCTATACTTTATTTATTTATTTCCTCGACCTGCTTTTTGCTGAAGTGTTTGCAATGCCTTCTGGGAAGACCCAGCCGCCTTGTTGTTTGAGGTTGTCTGCTCTTACCCTAGGGTACCATACCACTGGGAAGTGAATGGGTTGCCTCACATGAGGTAACCATAGTAACACACCATCAGCTTCTCCGCAGCTTCTAATGTCAATTTTGTTTTTCTGCTTGCATTAAGGAAGAACATCTTCCTCTTTCTTTCCCCCCAGTTGCACTGAATGGAGACACTTTTCAAATGGCCTGCAAAGTATTCTTACTTTGCCCCTCTTAATTTTATTATGAGGTAAAAATTCATTTGCTAGTCTGCTGGGGTACATATCAAGAGCTGAGCTGATGGGATTGTTAACAAAGGGAGTGCTGGCTTTAATTCTTCTGTTCCTCCTTAATTATGATAGAAGGATAAAATTCAGAGTTTTCCTTAGGTTTGGTATTAAAGAGATTCTGTCAGGTGAAAACCCAAATGACTTTTTTCCTTTAATATTATTATTATTATTATTGTCTTTATATATACCCCGCCCTTTTTCCAAACTGGAACTCAAGGCGGCTTCCAGATAAAAACAAGTACACATCATTAAGAACCTATAAACATATAAAACATATAAAAATCAGCATTAAAACAGGATTAGACTATTAAGATGTTAAAACCAATTAGCCATACACTTAAAATACTGCAACCCAGTTTAGGAGCATACAAGTAAAACAATAACATACAGCACCCTCTTCAGTCACTACCCTTAAAGCCTTCAGTTCCAAAGGCCTGCCGGAAGAAAAAAGTATTTAGCTGTCGGCAGAAGGACTGCAGAGAGGAGGCCATTCTTGCCTCCCTAGGGAGGGAGTTCCAGAGCCTAGGGGCAGCCACCAAAAAGGCCCTGTCTCGTGTCCCCACCAGTCGCACTTGTGAAGGTGTTGGGATCATGAGAAGGGTCTCTCCTGAAGATCTCAGGGCCCGGGCAGGTTCATATAGGGAGATACGGTCTGACAGATAGCCTGGACCTAAGCCGTATAGGGCTTCATAGGTCATAACCAGCACTTTGAATTAATACTTCTTAGGAGCATAGGAAGGTGCCTTATGCTGAATCAGATTCACTGGTCCATCTAGCTCTGTAGTGTCTACACTGACTGGTAGCCACTGTCTAGGATTTTGGAGAGGGTTCTCTCCCACTCCTAGCTGGAGATGCCGAGGATTGAATCTGGGCCCTTCTGCATGCAAGGCAGATGCTCTACCACTGACCTACAGCCCAATTTTCTCCATGTTAACCATTACTGACATTTATATAGCCCACAGAGAGCTCAGAAATATTCATACAATCCTTCCTGTTTTCTCAGCAGTCCTAACTACAATCCTGTTCGGTAGGCCAAACTTCACTATCCTTGTACCAGAGATGAAGGGCTGACTGCTTGCCTATAGCTACCTGCTGGGCTCGTGACTGAAGGAAGATATGAACCAGGGATTTCATAGCAACAAAGGTTTGCCAGCTTTTCAACTGGCCTTTGTAGATGTGCCTTAAGCAACAGCTCATTGAGCAGAATTAGCCTGTGATGATGATGTCCACAGTTCCAAAGACAACACAGCAGAGCTTCATGCTGTATGCATTGTTCCCTCTAACTGGGAACCAGACACCCCTGGATAGAGTCCTCTGAGTTAGAGGATGGTAATGTTGCATTCTTAAGCAACAGGGACTCCCTGTACCATGGGCTCAACTTGTGAAAGTGCTTCTCCATGTAATTCCTCTTCTAACGCAGAGTCCGCAATTTCATCTCCTGAAGTGGGTGAATCCTATCCCAGGGGCATGACAATCTGGGGCTTGGGCTCCTGAACAATAAATGTATAACTTCTGCTTGTTATAAAAGTTAGCATCTGGTTTGACCATTTCCCTGGAAGAAGATCCAGCTCATACCTTCTGTACGTGATGTGCCAGGACTTTGCGGCAGTGATTCTTGAGAGAGCATGTCTCCGTCCCTTAGGTCAGGTAGCAGACCCTTTAAGTTATTCTGTTCTCTATCAGGAAAAGACCAGAATGTCAATGGAGGAGTTATATGTTGGCAAATGCATGTCAGTACACGAACTGCCTGGCTCTCTGGCCCAAATCTTTATTAATGGGTGCATTTGTATTTGCAAATGCCTGTTGAGCACTCCTGTATGGAGCAATGTCCCTTGCCAATGCATTTTGCAACGGTTAACTAAATGATAAATAAAAAGGCTGCACAAAGTGAGCCAAAATAGATCAGGGGCGTTTTCAGAAATTATGCAAAGAGCTCTGTTGCCTTTTCTTAGGTTGGTTGTGAGCACGTGGGGATGACTTCTGGGCTGTCCTGAATACCCAGGAATCCACTTTGTCATTGTTGTTTTTTAAATAGCAAAGAACCAATCCAATTGGCCCCTTACACGTGCTACTACTAGGGATGGGCGAATCTGTCCATTCTGGTTTCTCTCTGTTTCTCAATTTTCCAATCTTATATTTAGTTGTCCGCATTTCCACATCAGTGTGCAATAATTATTTTTTAAATAAAATCCTCTTGAAAATTCGTCAGTGGATTTCTCCTAATATACACATGTCTGTATGCAATTTTGTCTAAAATACACATTTTTGCAGAGCAATTTTGCTTAATATTATGCATTTTTATGTTATTTTCACTAATATATGCATTTATATCTACACTTTACACTACTATATGCATTTTTGTATACGGCTGGAGAACTGCACTGCAAAATTCAGAGAAGATAATTTCAAACTATGGCTGTGTTTTGGTTTGTGCATTCTTTCAGAAAGTGTGAATTAGGTGAAGGTTCGCCTTTAAATGTGAATTGAATCAAATTCCTCCCTCATCTCTAACTATTACGCAAGCTCAGATCTTAGGGTCCTTTATTCTTCCATTCATGTGCCAGTTCCACCACCCCAACTATAACAAATTAATGACTTGGATTGCCACCCTAACCCCACATACCTGGGAGTGAGTCCCATGGAGTCCAGTAGGGCTACCTTTTGAGTACACATGGTTAGGATTGTATTGTTTGGGGTGGGGGATTTGCAGCAGTGGCAGTGACTCCACTTGCTGGCTGCCAGCGGGAGGCTGCCCCCATCCCCAGAAGGCCTTGGTTGTGTTCAACTGAGTCCTACTCAGAGTAGACCCATTGAAATCAATGAACCCAAGTTAGTCATGTCCCTTACACTCAATGGGTCTACTCTGAGTAGGACTAGCATTGAATACATCCCCCTCTCTATGCAGTGAAGAGCAAGAGAGGACTTCTGGGAAGAAACCAGCAGCCGCCATTGAGAAAATTTGCTACCACTATCACCACCACCATCAGCACCATCCTGCAAACTCAGGTGGAGGTGGAAAAGAAAGCAAAAATGGCAAGCTGTTTCACAGGCATGCCCTTCCACCCCTAATGAGGCTGAAAGTTCTCCTCTGAGAAATCTCAGCCCATCATTTACCAAGTCAGTAAGCGGAAAGGAAGCAGAGTGATTTCAGCAGCTGGCTATGGAGGCCATCCGCTTGTTCCAAGAAGCAGCATTCTCTGTCCATGGTCCTAGCTTCATAGCCATCTGATGATGGAAATATCACTCGAGCAAATATGCAAAGGGAGAAGAGCAAGGGCTCCTTCAGTTGACCACTTTGTTGAGCATGCTTCCTGATTTGCTTGCACAAAGCGTACCCAGAAGTTATGCAGTGTCTGGTCTTCATTGAGCACTTGTTCTGATTTGTTTGTGGGGAGGTTATATGGCAAAGAGCATTCATCCTGATTTGCCTACGTAGTGTTCATATGTCTTCCCGCTAATCATTTGTTCATCTCACATTTTCCCATGCATTTCCCCATCACTTTCCTAACTGCAGAAAGACTCCTTTTTTAAAAATGGATTAGTTGCACCAGGGCAATAGAGCACTTTAATCCTCTTTAATTGTGCGAGCCTAAAGTTCCAGTATGTGCTTGGGTCCCTGATGCAAGACAGTGATAGTCTGGAGGCAGCCTAATAGTGGATTCAGCAACAGAAAAAGTCCAGGCTGGCATGGAATTCTGGCTTCGGGTTTTTTTTTATAAAATGGGGAAACACATTTTGAAGCCAGAGGGCGGAGAGAGAGAAAAGGGAAGAATCATTTGGCCCGGTCACTCCCCTGTCACTTTTCATAGGAAGCTGACTTGTTCCAGGTTAGACCACATGCCCAAATTTTTAAAAAGGAGACACACACACACACACACACACACACACAAAAAAAACCTGTAGAGAAGAGGAGCAAAAAGGACAGGGCAGGAATAAAAGAAGCAGAAGGGACTTCACAGAGCTACAGTCAATCCTTCTTCTCAGGGAACTCCGGGAATTGTAGCTCTGTAGGGAGTCTCCCTCGATGTATGGATGTGAAAGTTGGACAGTGAAAATAGCGGATAAGAGAAAAATCAACTCATTTGAAATGTGGTGTTGGAGGAGAGCTTTACGCATACCATGGACTGCGAAAAAGACAAATAATTGGGTGTTAGAACAAATTAAACCAGAACTGTCACTAGAAGCTAAAATGATGGAACTGAGGTTATCATACTTTGGACACATCATGAGAAGACATGATTCACTAGAAAAGACAATAATACTGGGAAAAACAGAAGGGAGTAGAAAAAGAGGAAGGCCAAACAAGAGATGGATTGATTTCATAAAGGAAGCCACAGACCTGAACTTACAAGATCTGAACAGGCTGGCTCACGACAGATGCTCTTAGAGGTCGCTGATTCAGAGGGTCGCCATAAGTCGCAGTCGACTTGGAGGCACATAACAACAGCAACAAGGGAGTCTCCTAACCGCTCTTGGCACCCTTAAACTACAGTTCCCAGAATTCTTTTGGGGGAAGCCATGACTATTAAAGTGGTTTGAGTGCTTTAAATATGTAGTGCATATGTGACCTAAGTAAGATTCAATCACAAGTCCAGTCAGCTTCTCTCCATGGAGTGGCAACAGCACCATCTCATCCTTTGCCTCAGGCAGCAAAATGTCTCAAGCCGGGCCTGATGGCACTTGCTTCAGAACATTAGAAATAGAAGGGATGATAGTGAATTTAACTCTTGGGATTATAGTATTCCAGATTGACCAGCCCCAATGTATATATTGGGGCTGGTCAGTCTGGAATACTATAATCCCCAGAATCAAATTCACTATCATTCCTTCTATTTCTGATGCTAATATATATAGTTGCAGTAATCCAGTCAAACCAATCATGCAAACCATCTGCTTGGTCCAGACAGATAATGCCACTTTCTTTGTTTCCATAAGCTAGCAAGTAGCTTTTTAACAAGATGAAACCTTGGGGCTGGGAAATGTTGATGTAGGAGTGTTGCATATCCATTTCTAGTGGGCTGATAGTCAATCTACCTGTTATGCAGAATGAGGCTGTTGAATTCTGAAATAAGCCACTTTATACTGAGGTATATGTATGTGTGGAGTGCTTGGAGAGTGGGTGGGGAGGTGTTGCATTTTTTTGGATGAGCACAGATCAGCTTCTATGATATCAGACAAAAAATAACTTCACTCAAATGAACTGGGGAAACCAAATGCCATATATTTATTTATAAAAGTATTTATATACCGCCTTCTCACAAAACATCAGGCAGCATTTTGAAAAAAGAAGCTTGAAAAGCCGTCCAAAACAATCATTAAAATGACTGGCTCCTCAAGAAAAATGTAAACAACTTCATAGACATGTTGGTAATGTATAAGGTGATTTGACTGAAAGAGCAATCCATCAGGAGGGGGCAACGGACAGGCAGAGAAAAGGCATCGTCATTTATTTTGTGGCTGAGACAATGATGTCATCTCCTGGGGTGATGTTTATTTATTTAACAGATTTATATCCCACTTTTCAGCTATCGTCACATCCATACCATACATTTAAAATGCATTCGAAGCGCATGGCTTGCCCTCCCCCAAGGATCCTGGGAAGTGTTGTTTGTTAAGGGTGCTGGGAATTGTAGCTCTGGGAGGGGTAAACTACAATTCCCAGGATTGTTTGGGGAAGCTTTAAATGCATGATCTGTGGTCCTCAAAGCAGCTCACAATGCATATAAGTCTGCAACTGATGCTCCAAGAAGCTCTTGCTTAACAGACCTTTAGAGCAGGAGCAATGGGTTTTAGGGCTCTGTGGTGGGAGAGAATCCACCTAGAAGAGATGCAAGTGCCTGATGTTGGCTTCACTTTCCTCTCACCTGGATTCCCCTACCCAATATTACTCCAGCAAGATATGCCTGACACTTGTGAGCACAGTGGCATCTGTGAGCACCGTGTTGGCAACCCCAGGACTAAGGAATGCTGACTAGCCCAAGGTCAACTGGTAAGCTCTGTGTCCGAGTAGAGATTCAAGACAAAGTCTGTTCCCTCCTAGCTCAACATTTGAACTACACCACACTGGCTCTCTTTGGTCACTGGCAGGGCCGGCACCAGGTATGACTGGGCCCTTGGGTACCAGCCTCCCTGAGACAGTGCAGCCCAACTCCCCCTCCCAATACAGGCAGCACAGGGCTTAAATAGGCTTGCCCAACCCACCTGCCTCTCATATTAGTGTGTATGCCCCGTGCACTGTGTGTGCATGTTAGGGACACCTCGCCACGATCGTGGGTGATGGCAGGTGTGTGTGCACAGCATGTGGGGTGTGTACACTGATGCGCTAACCTGACAGGAAGGTGGAACAGACAGTCTTATTGAAGTCCAAGCTGCCTGTGTGTGCCTGGGAGCTCCCACTCTGTGATCTGTGGCAGTGTTGGGTCACATGACCCAACACTGCTATGGATCATAGAAGGGGAGTGCCACCCTCCCACCCTAAGGAGAGGCCCATCAGGGGTCCTCAGTCAGGGCCCAATCTGGCTGCCTGCTGGCACTGGACCTGGTCACCAGCTCTCATTGGCTGCATCTCAACATGGAGTTAGATGTGATTAAGTCCACTGATTTCAACAGACAAGTCTGTGTTGGATTGTGACCTCTTGGGTCCCCCCCCATCAGAGATTCCTCTCGTCCGTCAGCAGGAAGCAATCTGGTTTTTATTTCCCAGTGGGGTTGTGATGAGATATAATTTTGGAGCCGACAAAGTCCTGAGAATCTACACAAGTTGCAACAAGGCTGGTCCCTGCCAGGAATCCTAAGCTCTTCCTATCCCCTTGGCAGGCACCAGAATCCAGATGACAAGGCCAGTCCTTCTATCAATTGTGCACAGTTCTGTAAGCATTTAAATTGCACTTCTTTTACAGGTAATTTTGCACTTCCTTCCAGTGGTGGCTGGTGCCCATTGGGACCAGCATGGCGGAAGGCAGGGAGAATAACAGGAGGTGAAGCCAGAGCCAATGACAGGCTGAGCTAACTAACTCTAGTTTTGTTCACATCCTCCTCCATCTCCTCCATGCTGAGTTCTACAAGGGTAACACTAACACTAAAGAAAAGGAGAAGGAAGCTGACAGGTAGTGTCACTCCGTTCTGTTCAATCTGGGACAGTTTTATGTGTTATGTCATTGTAACACTTTCATCTATTTTTTTAAAATGCACTAGGGACTGCATCCTTACTTGCTTTGCTTGCTAACTCCCCTCCCTCCACCTCCCTTACACTTACCCCTCGCCAAAGCTGCCTGTCTGCCTCCATCTCCATCATGCTGTGCTTCACAGCACCACCTGTCAGCAGCCAAGTGAACTGTTGCCTGATGACATTCAAATGCAAATATTATAGTAGATATTCAGTTGTTTTAACCCACCCTGGGACCTTATGGTGATTGATGGTTGGGTAAGAAATCATTTAAATAAATAAAGTGAGAAGGAAGGGAGGTGGGGCTGACTGACTGAGGTTAGTAGGGCAGTGCCCCATTTGCCCTATTACACCAGCCTCCACCTCTTCCTTCACAGTGCAATCTGAAACATATTTACTCAGCAGTAAGGATCGCTGATTTCAATGGGAAGTGTTTCCAGGTTATATAAGCAGCTTTTGCCAACCTGGTACTCTCCATCAGAGGCTAGTGTGTAGGATAGTATAGGAAGCTGTCTTATGTAAATCAAACCATTGTTCCATCTAGTTCAGTATTGCCTACACTGACTAGCAACTGGTTTCCAGAGCTTTCAGACAGGGAAGGACAAATCTGTCATTTTAATTTTCTAATTTTTCCAATCTTGAGTTCAGTTCCCCACATTTCCACATCAGTTTGCCATTTTATTTTTATTTTTTTAAGTCCTCATAAAAATTTGTTAGCATTTTAGTGCACATTTTTCCTAATATACACATATTTCTGCAAGCAGTTCTCCCTAATATTATGTATTTATACTACGTTAGTGGTATTTTCATAAATATGTTATTTTTATGCACACTTTCTGCTAGTATGTGCATTTATCATTCAGTTGGAAAACGACATCACAAAATTGGAAGAAGTGCACATTTTGAAGGGTGTGGCTTGGTTTGTGCAATGTTTTGGAAAGTGCAAATTAGGTAGGTTCAGTTTAAAAGCCAAAATGAACAGAATTCCTACCCCACCCCTAAGGAACCTCAACAGGTGCCCGGCAATACCAACCTCTGTTCCTTACCCTGCTCTTCCGGTGCCTTCTACAACAAGTTCTGGAAATTGTGTTCCAGTCCTGCTTGCAGACTTCCCATAAGCTTCTGGCTGGTTACCATGAGAACAGGATGCTGGACTAACTGGGCCATTGGCTCTTGTTCAGTACACAGCAATTTAGTAGGTAAACATTTCCTGGCATGGAGGTCTTGGAATGCAAGTTAGGTTCATCCACCTTTAAATGCAAACTGAACCAAATCCCACCCAACACAGTCCCTGCTTTGTTCATGCTGACCTGGCCCTTAATTCTATCATTTATTTATTTATTAATTTATTTTATTACATTTATATACTGCCCCATAGCCGAAGCTCTCTGGGCCATTACATTAATTATCATTGAATGTGATGGCACAACCGCATCTGAAAGAATTCATGAGCCTCTTCCTTCAACAACTTCCTCAAGCCTGCTGATAACTCTCTCTTGTGTGTGGGTAGTGCTATTTTGGCTACATAATTAAGCGCATTCACAGCCTAGAGACTAGAAACAGAGAGAATTACATAACTATCTTTGCCTGATGTACATGAACGTTCATTTTTTTCTGTCCTGCTTTGTTCCCCATGCAAGCAGGTTGTGCAAGTTTTTGTAGCACTTCAACAACCTGTGCTGCCTGTTTGATCAGAGACAGGAAGGGGCCTGTATGGAAGGAGGCAGTCTTTCAGATACTTGGGATCTAAGTTGTGTAGGGTTTTAAACACTAATTGTGAGCACCTTGAATTGGGCTTGGAAATGAAAGTGCCAGCCAATGCAGCTGCTGTAAAACAGGGGTTATGTGAGTTCTAAACGGAATCCCAGCCATAGCCTGGCTGCTGCATTTTGGACCATTTGAAGTTTCTGAGTCACCTTCAAGAGCAGCCCCACATGGAGAGCATAAGCTTTGTTTTTGTTTAGATATTTTTATAGTTGTTATATTTTGTTTTTGAAGATATGTATATTGCTTGCATTTTATTGTTTAGAAATGTTTATTTAAAATGTGATGTATTCATTTTCTTTTACTAACAATTGTACCAAATGTGATGGTATATTGCTTTTATGTTGTAAACTGCCCAGAGAGCTTCATCTATGCCGGGGTGGGTGGGTATAAAAGTGTAATTAATAATAATAATAATAATAATAATAAGCTTTGTCCAAGCAAATCAACACCTGGGGCTGATGGGATTTGTAGTCCAAATGATCTGGAGGCCACCAGATTGGGGCAGACTGCTCTAGTGTGACCAAGCAATGGAGTCCAGGATGGGGTTATGTAGCTGAAAGGGTAGGCCCATTTTTTTCAAGACTCCCATTGAGTTCTAGGGGACAAAGTTGGGCGTCTTTCTGGGGCACAGTTTGGGAGGATCAAACCTTTCCCCCTGCCCAGTGAGTTAATGTTTTGGAAGAGATTGGAACCAGCTTCCAGCAAACACCACATGCTGTTAACTGCTATGCTATGCCAGTTTTTTTTAAGAATGGGCCAAATATAAGCATTAACGGGATGTGTTCTAATACAGGAATTCCCAAACTGTGGTTTGTGAGCTTCATTCAGGTGGTCCATGGCATGTTTGTGGATCTGTTGCTAAGACAGGAGCAGTAGCATAGTGGCTGCCCATTTGCTACCGGACCAAGTTCAAGATTCTAGTTTTGGTGTACAAAGCCCTGTACAGCTCGGGACCAGGATATCTGAAACACCGTCTTACCCCTTATATACCCGTCGATCACTGCGCTCTGCAGGTGAGGGCCTCCTGCAGATACCATCTTATCAGGAGGTTCGTTCTGCACAATATAGGAAACGGACCATTAGTGTGGCAGCACCTACCCTGTGGAATTCCCTCCCCTTAAATATTAGGCAGGCGCCATCTCTGCTATCTTTTCGGCGCCTTTTGAAGACGTTCCTCTTTCAACAAGCCTTTTAGGTTGAGACCTATCCCAGTCTGTGTAAGAATTCTGTGTTAGAATTGCTTGTTAATATGCTTTTTAATAATGTTTTAAACCCTTTTTAAAAATATGTTTTTAAAGCTTTTTAAAAAAAATGTTTTTACCGTTGTTTTCTTTTAATGTATTTTAAGGTCTGTTTTTATTATGTTTTAAAGTGTTTTTAGCGCTTCTGCTTGCCACCCTGGGCTCCTGCTGGGAGGAAGGGCAGGATATAAATCAAATAATAAATAAAATAAAATAAATTCAGAAATGCAGGGTCCCTTCATGATAGTCACAGCCACACAAACCCCTTTTCTGCTGCTGGGTTGAGAATGAGATCCTTGCTAATGCCTTCTCCCACAACAGCAACACAACAGTGTTTTCAGGACCACCCCCCAGTCCTGTGATTGTGATTTATTTATATTATTTATTTATTTATTTATTAAATTTATATACCACCCGACTAGCAATAGCTCTCTGGGCGGTGAACATAAAATAGCATAAAAATACAATGAATAACAAAATAATACTAAAATACAATTGTGATGTGTTTTAATTGTTTTTAGTATTCACTTTTAAACTGTTGTAACCTGCCCTGAGACCTGCTGGTGAAGGGTGGGTAATAAATTTAATGAATCATAATATTCACATTCATTGTTCTGCTCGCTTATGTGTCTGGCTCCACCAATCCACCCACCACTGGCATGTGGCCCCCAGAAAGTTCCCCAGAAAAGAATGCGGCCCTCCGACGGAAAAAGTTCTCCATCCCTACAGTAGACAATACAGAAGCAGATGGAGAAATGCACAATATAAGGCAGCTTCCAATGAACTTGGAATATTCCATATTTCCTTTTGCTTCTCTCCCATTCACTCCACACCCACAGGAAATTGGCGGGTTCTCTGAGCATCTGTTTCAAGCCATGTCCTTGCTTTAGGGACTGTTGAAAAATGCTGAGTCTATGGAAAAAGCAGTTGAGACATCTCTCTCCAGGTCTCTTCCCAAAGCTACTTTTATGCTACATTAATCTGCCTTTAAACAGATTCCAAGGTTTGGAAGGAGAGGTGTGTGTGTCTGGGGCCTTCACATCACATGGATAACAGCATGACTCCCAAAGCCCATCTGGAGAGAGCAGGAGGTCACCTGCCTTTGCCAGGCATGGATGGAGCCCTAAATTTAACTGCAGTCTGCTTGTCTTGCCAAAGAGGGTACATCTCAAAGCCACTCCATTGCCCAGTAAGAGCATTACGTTCAGCAAATGGAACCCGGTTAGTTTTGCCTTTGTTATGGAAATATATATATGCAAAGATCCTCAGCGGTCTGAGCTGCGTGTGTGCCAGTATGTGTATTTACCTAAGTAGCAGGCTTTCACCCTGCATTTAGATCACTGAGAGTTAAGACTTAGTAAAATAAGAAAAGCTACTTTATAGAAATACATAGTAGATAGGAAAAGCATACCTAGTTCTAACTAAGTTGGAAGCACAATGCCCAGACTTGGGAATTGCCCTCATGGCTCAGGAGAGACAACGACAACGGGATGTCTCCTCTCTCCTCGGACAGTCAAAGAATAAGACGAAGGAAGGCGGGGCAGGTCAGCCTCCCTGAGCATATCAGTTTACAACAGAAGGAAGTTAGGTAGAGAACAGCACAGGTAAAGGTAGGCAAGCCTAGCCAGCTGGAGGACCTGAACTGTATCTTCCTTCTGGAATACACACAAAAGAACCCAAACAGGAGTTGCTCTTGCCCCACTTCCAACAGCCATGGCCTGATAACCCCCCCTTTTTGTTTGAAAACACAACCTCTAACAAATGGCACTGGGCCAATGACAAGCTGAGAACAGCCCCATGGTTGCCATGGCAACCATGAAGTCCTAGCTGGTCCCATCCAGGTAGCTGCCTACCTTTAACAGTTTTGCTCCCAGAGGGATATAAAGTGGAGAGTTGAGGTCATCTAGGAAGCGTGTCTATTGGGAGGAGAATCCAGTCATTGGTGCCTGTGGGTCACTGGACCACCTGGTTCCTCACCCCCATTGCGTAGTCTCTAAAAGAACAGTTGGACACATGTTGCTGACCTAGGGTTGCCAGGCTCAGGGCCTGAGAACGATTCTGAATCTTTAAGAGAAGAGAAAATTCAGCCAAGTGCAGGTTTTCTTGCAACTCTGTAATGGGAAAAACCACAAGGTGAAATCCTCCCTTCCCCCTGCACAACTTTTAAAGATACAGAGGACCTCTTGGTTGCCAGGCCCGGCCTCTAAGAGGTCTTCTGTATCTTTAAAAGTTGTGCAGGGGGAAGGGGGAATTCCACCTTGTGGTTTTTCCCATTACAGGGTTGCAAGAACACCTGCACTTGGCTTTCTCTTCTCTTAAAGATACAGAATCATTCTCAGGCCCTGAGTCTGGCAACCCTATGCTGACCACTTGTCCTAGTGTTTTAAGGAGTAGGAAACTTTTCTTCCAGGTCATAGGAATATAGAGGGTGTTGCCTGTCTCTTTAAGAGACATGCCTTACCTGTAGGGGAAATTCCTCTTCCCTCTGTTGGAACTGACTATATCTGGCTGGAAGCTTTTCCTTAGTCCTAGACTTTGCCTATACTTTGTGGCAAGACCCATTTCTAGCTACTATGCTATGCAGAGATGCTGTTCTGTTTGCTATGAATAAATACAACCATTGAAGTTCTCCTGACTCCTGCTGCTTCCTGGTATTAAGGCAGACCCAAAGCAGGGTTTCTTCACACAGTGAGTACCCTTTCCCAAACCCACGGGACTTTAGGAAGCTGCCTTATACCAAGTCAGACCATTGGTCCATCTAGCTCAGTACTGTCTGCACTGACTGGCAGCAGCTCTTCTAGGTTTCAGAAAGGAGCTTTTCCCAGCTCTACCTGGAGATGCTGGGGACTGGACCTTCTGCACACAAAGCAGATGCTCTGCCACTGAGCTATGGCCCTTCCCGAGGTCTAGAACTTGAGATCCATGACGCCTTCTCTGAACGTTCTCAGGAGCACTTGTTCCAAATCTCACAAGACAGAGATGGCACAGAAATGTTGGCATGGAACGAAAACAGATTTGCCATCGCCCCTGCCTCCAAAGCGGCCCTGAACTGCACAGCAAACTGGAGAACAATATCCACTCTGACTGGTAAATTTCTATCACTCACCCACACAAAATTGCCTCTTTCTTTCAAACCAGCTAATGAAGCACCCCAGCGTCTGCTGCTTGCTCCATAGGAGAGAATAGGGGGCTGGGAGTCAGTCATGTGACTGTCCAGCAACATTTTCCACCTGTAACAGTGGCATCTGTGGCACAGCCCCTGGGGGGGGGGAACAATCTGGGTTGGCTCCATTATCTGCCAAGCCAGTTGCGAGAGAAGGCAGGAAGAGACGATTGCTTTGGAGTTTGTGTGGACCACAACGCAGAAAGGGCAGCAACAGCCACAGATGCCAAATAGCTGAAATTCAGTTCCCTCTTGGAAGGGAGCTCTACTGATGGGCCAAAACCCATCATAACCATAGCTAAGATGCAAGTGCAAAAAGCATAAACAGCCTTGTTGCCCTTGAATTTAGGATACAATCAGACTGATCCAAGGGCTAAACACACACAACATTTCCCTCCACCCCACTCTCTCCTTCCCACTTTGTGGGAGACAGACACACAAAGGCTGAATACGTGCCATACTTTTAAAGCACATCCTCCCTTCAAAGAATCCTGGGAACTGTAGTTTGTTAAGAGTGCAAACTGGAGCTTTGTGAGGACATAAACTATAGATCCCAAGTAGGGTTGCCAGGTTCAGGGCCTGAGACTGATCCTGTATCTTTAGGAGAAGAGAAAATTCAGCTAAGTGCAGGTGCTCTTGCAACACTGTAATGGGAAAAACCACAAGGGGAATTCTCCTTTCCCCCTACACAACTTTTAAAGCTAGAGAAGACCTGTTGCTTGCCAGGCCCAGCCTCCAAGAGGTCTTCTGTATCTTTAAAAGTTGTGCAGTGGGAAGGGAGAATTC
Organism: Rhineura floridana; assembly: GCF_030035675.1. NCBI lineage: Eukaryota > Metazoa > Chordata > Lepidosauria > Squamata > Rhineuridae > Rhineura > Rhineura floridana. The sequence continues at coordinate 21,144,520 of NC_084496.1, forward strand.
CACCTTGTGGTTTTTCCCATTACAGTGTTGCAAGAACACCTGCACTTGGCCGACTTTCTCTTCTCTTAAAGATACAGGATCAGTCTCAAGCCCTGAACCTGGCAACCCTAATCCCAAGATTCTTGCAGGGCGGGGGTGCTTGAAATATATGGTGTGTCTGCAGCCAAAGGGTTTCATCAGTTTAGTTTACTTGGCTGACAGACCTTATACATCAAATACAGTATTGGGTTATTGAGCCAACCCCAGTGGAGAAAAACAACAAGACAATGTTCATGCCCACAAATTATGCCTTTTAAAAATAAGAGTATAACAAAAATCAATGAACAGTCAGAAATAGTTAAAAATACAGACAATTTTGACTCATTTTCCCTTTAATAATTGTGGCCTTTTTTGTGGCTATTTTTTCTGTAATCTTAGGATTTGAGTCTGCTATTAACATTGAAAGGAGGGGAAGTATAGAAGTTTAATTCTGAGTCCCCAAAAAGACATTTCTTCCTTTGTCACTTGAAGTCCAAATTACATGAAGGGAATTTAACATTTAATTATTAATTCTCTCGGTAGGACCTATTAAGTAATAATAAGATCAAATGGAAATTCCAAAGACTTTAAGAATATCTGCCTGCAATTGATGAAGGCACTGGGAGGAGAGGAGACTGGGGGGAGGGGGGGGCAAGCAGGAATGGAGCACTGAAATTCAGTTACAGATCCCAAGTAAATTAGGAGAAAGTGGTCAGTCCTTCTGCCATATCAGTTCATAAAGTGAGAGCATAGGCAATCAGCTCCTGTGCACTCAGCTTTTAATTCAAGAAGCTGCGCTTTGGAGATGTTGCTAACTCTAAAATAATAAGTTTATGGCCCCAATCTGAACTATACATTTAAAGGAGTATCATACCACTTTAAACAGTCATAACTTCCCCAAAAGAATCCTGGGAAGTGTAGTTTGTTCAGGGTGCTGTGATTTGCTTGGAAACTCCTATTCCCCTCACTGAGCTACAATTCCCAGATTTCTCTGGGAAGAGGGATTGCTTGTTAACCCACTCTGGAAATTGTCGCTCTGTGAAGGGGATAGGAGTCTCCAAGCAAATCACAGCACCCTTAACAAACTACACTTCCCAGGATTCTTTGGGGGAAGCCATGGCTGTTTAAAGTGGTATAAGAGTGCTTAAAATATATGGAGCAGATGAGGGCATAGTTTATAGAATCATAGAATAGTAGAGTCGGAAGGTGCCTATAAGCCTGCAGAGCTTGGAAAAGTTACTTTTTTGAACTACAACTCCCATCAGCCCCAGCCAGCATGGCCACTGGATTGTGCTGATGGGAGTTGTAGTTCAAAAAAGTAACTTTTCCAAGCTCTGCTATAAGGCCATTGAGTCCATCCTCTTGCTCAATGCAGGAAATCCAAGTAAAGGATACCCGACAAGTGGCTGTCCAGCTGCCTCTTGAATGCCTCCAGTGTTGGAGAGCCCACAACCTCCCTAGGTCATTGGTTCCACTGTCGTACCGCTCTAACAGTTAGGAAGTTTTTTCTGATGTCCTGTAACTTGAGCCCATTATTCTATGTCCTGCACTCTGGGATGATCAATGTTTGGCAACCTTTCAAATACTTGAAGAATGCTATCATATCTCCGCTCAGTCTTCTCTTCTCCAGGCTAAACATGCCCAGTTCTTTCAGTCTCTCCTCATAGGACTTTGTTTCCCGTCCTCTGATCATCCTTGTTGTCTTCCTCTGAACCTGTTCCAGTTTGTCTGTATCCTTCTTAAAGTGAGATGTCCTCAGCTGGACTCAGTACTGAAGATGAGGCCTAACCAGTGCTGAATAGAGGAGAATAGAGGTTTCTGGTCTGTGTGTAGCTGTATTAGGCGGAGAAACCGAAATGGACAGATCTGCCCATCCTTACTCAGAACACATGCTTCCAGGGCCGGCCACAGGCATGCCAGGGCCTGTGGGCACCAGCCTGCCCTGGGCCCTGGCACTCCCCTTCTGCGATTCGTGGCAGAATTGGTATAGCGGATCGCAGGGGCAGGAGATCCGAAGCCGCCCGCCATTCCCCCACTCTACTTACCTTTCTCTGTGCTGTTTTTTCAGCTGCGCGTACTGCACAGCATCTTGGTTGATGGCAGCAATTGGCACATGTAGCACGCATGTGTGCCATCAACCAAGATGGTGGCAGAGGCTTCAGCCCATTAGGGAGACCTCGGCCGCCATCTTGATTGATGGCAAACCTGTGCGTGCAAGCACGCGCAGCCGCAAAAGACAGCAGAGAGAAAGGTAGGTGAAGCGGGGGAATGGTGGGCAGCTCTGAAGCTCCTGCCCTGCTATCCGTAGCAGCAATCCTGCTGTGGATTGCAGAAGGGGACTGCAGGGGCCCCCACAGGGGCCCCTGTAGCCCCAGGGGCCCTTGGCCAGTGCCCCACCTGGCCACCCTTTAGAACCGGCTCTGCATGCTTCCTTCCCTCGGTTATAAAAGTAGACTTTTCACACACATTCCTGAGGAGAATTGAGAAAGGCAGCCATTTTCCTTTCCCTGCCTCCCCTTCCCATAGGCTATACTACAGCAAATCCAGCCCTGCCCTTTTCAACGCAGCCGGTCTGGTCATAATATGTGCTCCATCCTGTCTTTTACATGGGAAACCTCCTGTGGGTAGGAACACAGGAAGCTGCTTTACACTGAGTCAGACCATTGGTCCATCTAGCGCAGTACTGTCTACTCTGACTGGCAGTGGCTCTCCAGGGTTTCAGGCAGGAGTCTCTCCAAGCTCTACCTGGAGATGCCAGGGATTGAACCTGGGACCTTCTGCATGCAAAGGAGATGCTCCACCACTGAGCTGTGGCCCTTTGGAAACAAAGCCCTGTGAGGAGAGACTGAAAGAACTGGGCCTGTTTAGCCTGGAGAAGAGAAGACTGAGGGGAGATATGATAGCACTCTTCAAGTACATGAAAGGTTTTCACATAGAGGAGGGCCGGGATCTCTTCTCAATCATCCCAGAGTGCAGGACACAGAATAATGGGCTCAAGTTGCAGGAAGCCAGATTTCGACTGGACATCAGGAAAAACTTCCTTACTGTTAGAGCCATACAACAATGGAACCAATTACCTAGAGAGGTAGTGGGCTCTCTGACACTGGAGGCATTCAAGAGGCAGCTGGACAGCCATATGTCGGGAATGCTTTGATTTGGATTCCTGCATTGAGCAGGGGTTGGACTTGATGGCCTTATAGGCCCCTTCCAACTCTACTGTTCTATGATTCTATGATTCCCTTAATGCTTGATGGTTCATGCTGTTCTGCTTCTGACAATTACCCGGCACTTTGAGATAAGCCCTCTGGCCATGTTGCCATCAGAAGCTCATTTTCTGTCTGTCCCAAGCCTCTGGCACTCATGGTAAGTTTCCGGAAGCTTTGCTGAGACCAGCAATGCCTGGAGGCAGCAGCGGAAGAAAGGGTGTCTGTTGATTCAAAAGTCTGCTTCCATTTTCGAAGGCATGTCACATCCCTGGAAAGCTTCAGCCTGTCACAGTCAATGGTCCCTCTAACAAAGAGTCTCTTGTGCCGACAGCATCAGGAATGAATATGTCCTCTCCTTGCAGGTGGCCACTTGTCCTACATTTCAGAGGACAGTCCTCTAATTGAAGGTGTCCCTGGTCCAAGTACAGTGTAAAGATAAAACACCCTAAGAAGGGAGCACAGCAGAAGCCTTGAAAGTGACCATCAACAGAGACCACATGGGCCATGTCCACACTAGACATTTAGAACACTATCATACCACTTTAAACAGTCATGGCTTCCCCCAAAGAATCCTGGGAACTATAGCTTCTTAAGGGTGCTGAGAGTTGTTACAAAATCCTGTTCCCCTCACAGAGCTACAGTTCCCCGAATGGTTTAACAATCCATCCCTCTTCCCAGGGAACTCTGGGAATTGTAGCTCTATGAGAAGAACAGGAGTCTCCTAACAGCTCTCAACACTCTTAACAAACTACAGTTTGGCGGAAGCCATGGCTCTTAAAGTGGTATGATATTGCTTTAAATATTTGGTGCAGATGTGGTCCTGGATAGCAGACTGGGCAGACACACAGGTCACAGACTTTCCCCACTACGCTTGGATAGACTGTACTTCTATGTAAATTAACAATGATTATTTCTCAGTGTGCATCTAGACATGTCAAGCAGCACATGCATATTATTAGCTCCCTTTTGTTTTTGGTCATGCATAAGTAGCCACCGAGTCTGTGAGTTCAAATCCCCTCTCGTGGCTCCTGGGTGTCAAGGGCCAGCTAAAGATCGCCCCACAGTGAGCGGTTCAGGGGTTACATGCCCTGCCACCTGTGCAGCCGTGGGCAAGCTGCATAGTCCCAAGGAGCCCAGTTGCCTCCCAGCTGGCAGTTGTGGACAAGGAAGGGGCTGGCTTGTGCAGCTGTGGCAAGCTGAGCAGGCCCTAGCCTGGGGAGGACTAGTCTCAGAGGGAGGCAATGGTAAACCCCCTCTGAATACCGCTTACCATGAACACCCTATGCATAGGGTCGCCATAAGTCGGGATCGACTTGAAGGCAGTCCTTTTCCATTTTTCAAGTAGCCATCCTGTGTCACTGCAGTTCCCTTTCATGAGAAAGGCAAGATGGAAAAGAAGGTGAGGTTATAAAGTCTCTTTTTAAATTTTTAATATAAGGCTCCAGATGACCTACTTATTGAGCATGCATCCTGATTTGCTTGCAAAAAGCTTACACAGGGGTTAGCTTATATTTAGTGTTCATTGAGCATTTGTTCTGATTTGTTTGCAGGGGGGTTATAAGACAATGAGCATTCACCTTGATTGGCTTACAAAATGTTTTGCACGTCTTCCCATTAGTCATTTGTTCATCCCATGTTAGATATATCAGAGAATTCCAACAAAAATAGAAATGGGAGCAGAAATTGCCAGTATTTGTTTACTCGTCACATGTTCAGAACAGAAATCAAACCAGCAAGTACAATCAGTATTTGCTGCTGTTGTCACTTTCAGTCCACATGTGAAACATAATCGATTACATTTTTCCCCATGTGCATTGTGCTTCCTTTGCATTGAAATAAATGGGGTGGAACAACATGAGGACAACTTAATTTATGTAACGAAATACATAAGTTACATAGTTTTGCCACAGTGGACTGTGGGATGAATAATATCGTTTTGCGCAGAAGACAAACTGCAGCAGAACGGGAACAGTTCTGAATATGACAAATATGAGGCGGACAGAAAAATGCCTTTTTACATCCCAATCCCACACTTTTCAGTGTATTTCCCCATCACTCTCCAAACTGCAAAAAGTCCACTCTTGGTTTTTTTAAGTGGATTTCTTGTACTGGAGCAATGGAACCCTTTAATCCACTTTAAATGTGGAATTCTAATTTTCTGGTATGCGCTTGAATCCCGCAAAATAGGGACAGTCTGGAGACACCCACAGTTGCATTCTACAAGAACAGATGTACATCTGACTGCCACTGGAGATCCAACCTCTTCTTGATATAAAGTGCTTGTGTAGTCTTCCATGTGGGCAAGATACTGTTCAGAGTGCCTGCCAAGCTATGCCAGCCTTACCCTTTGCTGGGGAAAGTGCAGGCTAATGCCTTAGGATGGGTAGCTCTTGTGTCTTCATCTGGATCTAATGGTTGGAAGATGTGCAGAATTTACCATTGCACCACTCTGCATAATGTAATGCAAAAGTAAACATAGACCAGGTTCAAATCCCGGCTTGGCCATGAAGCTCACTAGGTGACTTAGGGCCAGTCACTGTCTCTCAGCTTAAACTACCTCACAGGGTTGTTGTGAGGATAAAATCAGGAAGGGGAGAACCATGTTTAGATGCCACCTTGAACTCCTGGGAGGAAAGGTGGGATATAAATGTAAAGACAGACAGACAGACAGACAGACGGACGGACGGACGGACCGATGGATGGATGGATGGATGGATGGATGGATCTAGTTTATTTTATTATTTATTTATTTATTAAATTTCTATACCGCCCCATAGCCGAAGCTCTCTGGGTGGTTCACAACAGGATAAAACCTCAATATACAATTAAAACCACATATAGAATTCAAAAACAAACAAGAATACTAAATATTAAAATACTAATATACTAAAAAACTAAAATTATTAAATGTAAAAGTACGAAGATGTGATAATGTTACATGATTAAAATGCCTGAGAGAAGAGGAAGGTTTTAACCTGGCGCCTAAAAGATAACAACATTGGCGCCAGGTGTACTTCAAGGGGGAGATCATTCCATAGTTCGGGGGCCACCACTGAGAAGGCCCTTTTTCTTGTTGCTACCCTCTGAGCTTCTCTCTGAGTAGGCGCCTGGAGGAGGGCCTTCAATGTTGAACGAAGTGTACGGGTAGGTTCATATCGGGAGAGGCGTTCCATGAGGTATTGTGGTCCCAGGCCGTGTAAGGCTTTATAGGTTAAGACCAGCACCTTGAATTGGGACCGGAAACATATAGGCAGCCAGTACAAGCGGGCCAGAATCGGTGTTATATGTTCAGACCGCCTGATCCCTGTTAACAATCTGGCCGCTGCATTTTGCACGAGCTGCAGTTTCCGAACCGTCTTCAAAGGCAGCCCCACGTAGAGCGCATTACAGTAATCTAATTTAGAGGTTACTAGAGCATGAACAACTGAAGCAAGGTTGTCTCTGTCCAGATAGGGGTGTAGCTGGGCCACCAACCGAAGTTGGTAGAAAGCATTCCGTGCCACTGAGGCTACCTGAGCCTCAAGTGACAAGGATGGTTCGAAAAGAACGCCCAAGCTATGAACCTGCTCCTTCAGGGGGAGTGCAACCCCATCCAGGACAGGACAAACATCCATCATCTGGTCAGAAGAACCACCCACTAACAGCATTTCAGTCTTGTCTGGATTGAGCCTCAGTTTATTAGCTCTCATCCAGTCCATTGTCGCGGCCAGACACCGGTTCAGCACCTCGACAGCCTCACCTGAAAAAGATGAAAAGGAGAAGTAGAGCTGTGTGTCATCAGCATACTGGTGACAACGCACTCCAAAACTCCTGATGACCATACCCAGTGGCTTCATGTAGATGTTAAAAAGCATGGGGGATAGAACTGACCCCTGCGGAACTCCATACTGGAGGACCCAAGGTGCTGAGCAATACTCCCCATGCACTACCTTCTGGAGGCGACCTGCTAAGTAGGAGCAGAACCACTGCCAAGCAGTACCTCCAACTCCCAGATCAGCGAGTCTCCCCAGAAGGATATCATGGTCGATGGTATCAAAGGCTGCTGATAAATCAAGGAGAGTCAACAGAGTTACACTCCCCTGTCTTTCTCCCGACAAAGGTCATCATACAGGGCGACCAAGGCTGTCTCGGTGCCAAAACCGGGCCTGAAACCCGATTGAAATGGATCCAGATAATCGGTCTCATCCAAGAGTGTCTGGAGCTGATCCGCAACCACTCGTTCCAGGACCTTGTTACTTATGGTCCCACACACACCATATATTTAAAGCACATGTAAAGAGCATGGGGCAGTATCCAACTAAGCACATCCATGAGTGCAAAGATTTCTGCACCCTCCTCAGATCTGCTCTGGAGGGTCAGGGAAAGCCCCAGAATGGATTTAGGGGGTGTCCAGGGAGAGGAGAGGGAGTCTAAGTTCTTTTGCACAGGGAAAGTTCCTTGTGCTAGCGGCTCTATTTGGTTAGATACCATCCTTAACTTTCCCTAAATAATCCTGGGTACTGTAGTTTTTGAAGAGTGCAGGGAATTTATTCCTCACAGAGGGATAAACTGCAGCTCCCAGAATTCTTTGGGGGAAGCCATGCACTTTAAATGTATGATGTGACCTACAGTCCTCAAAGTGGCTCACAACTAGGGATGGAGGGGAAATTTGATTTAGTTTGCATTTAAAGCAAAATCCATCAACTTTGTGCATTCTGAAATGATATGAGAATCGAAACGCAGTCATCCTCCAACATTTGCACTTATCTGAATTTTGCAATGCAGTTCTGCAACCAATCAATGTTTACAAAATGTATTTATTTGGTAAAAATGTGCATAAAGATTCCTATAAGTCAAAATAACATACAAAAATGCATTGTATTAGGAGAAATTGTTTTCAAAAACGTGTGCCTTACTCAAATCTGCATACAAAGATGTGTGGAACAGAAGAAATTTGCACTAAGAAGCTGAAAAATGTTCATGAGATTTTTTAAAAAAATGCAAATTGCTGCAGACTTGTGGAGAAAGGAATTTAAGAAATGAAAAACGGAGAGAATCAAAATTGACAGATCCTTCCATTCCTACTCACAATATAAACACACAACAGATGCTCCAAGAAGGATGCATTCTTTGGGGGAAGCCAGGACAGTGAAAGTGGTATAAATGCACTTTAAGTGCATTGTGTGGATGTGAGCGAAGTGCATGTCGTTGACAAGCCAGAAAACATTTTCCCTCTGCAAGCCAAAAAGGCAGAATTTGACATACACCAGATTCTCTTCCCTCATCGGTCCCACTTAGCAGCGATGGAGCTGAGCTGAGACAATGATATTTGCAAACGTGATTACATTTCAGGTGGAGGAACTTGATGCCACCCTGCACCTGGCAGCTGGCAGACCGTACATGCCCTCACCGTTGCTTGAACATAAAAGCCAGGGTGGTAGCGAACGGAGTCTCTTTATCAGAAAGGATCTCACAGGGGGTGAGGACGGAGGGAAAATATAGTTTTTTTTCCATTACGAGGGCCAGGTCAGCCCTGACTCAAACCAGCTGGCAAGGTTTGTTTAGTGAAAAAGTATAAACAACATATGCTAGGTGTCAAACAGCTGCAACATTCCAGTGATGCCTCCTGGGTTTCTTGACAGCAACAACAGCAAATGCTGGTCAAGTTGTTGGGAGGGAAAAGATCCGCACACCCACATGCGTTTATTTTTTTCCTTTAATTTTTTTTCTTCCTTATTATGCTTTCCCATTTAAAAAAAAAAAAACAATAATAAACAAAGTAATATAAAACCAATCTCAAAGTAGGAAAGCAAAACAAAAACATACATATGAACCCTTTCTTTATATTTCATATTTTTATTTGTTAAATTCCATTTTATTTTTATATGCATTATGCATATGGTGTGTGTGTGTAATATCTGTACATATAATATTTTTGTAAGCTGTCATGGCGTCATGCAGCGTGATGGCAGCATTCCATGGGAGAGAGGCACTGGGCAAGTGTGACAAGGGCACGAGGCAAGCGAGGATGGCGAGCAGGCAGCTGAGCAAGCAAGGTGGGAGAGGAAGGCAGACTGGGCGAGCCGTGGAATAATAGTCCAGACAACCCAGGGCAGCTCCTCGACAGCCATTCTGCTCTGCCGTTGCTGTCCTCTCACCTCCCTGACAGCCTCAGCGGTGGAAGGCAAGGAGGAGGGAAGCAGTCAGAGAGAGGACAGTTCCTGAGGTGGTGCTCTGGCCATTCACCACTGTTCCTGTGTTGCTTGCCTCTGCCAGCCGCCTCCCTCCTCCTCGCAGGAGAAGGTCTAAAGGGCAGGAGAGGAGAAAGTATGGTGACTCATTTGTGGGGGGGGAGAAGAGGACACTTGGCAATTTGTTTGGGAGGGGGTGATCTGTTTGGGAGTTCCAATGTGCGCGCGTGTGTGTGTGTGTGTGTGAAGGATGTGCTAGAATTCTGCCCAATTTGGATTTGGTACTAAATTATTGATAAAGATATTTGTATTGATATTCTCTTCAATTTATCGACATTTCCTTCAATTTATTGACATTTCCTTTCATAATATAGCTATTTCCTTTAAAAATGTTAATAACAATATTTTGGGGGTGAAGGGGGACAGATTGGTAAAAGCAACAGCTAGTGGACAAAGAATGAACTTGAATTCCTACCAGCCTGTTATGTCAACAAATTGCTTTCGAACTAGCACCAACCAATGGAGCCCATCCCGTATGTGTGTGTGTGTGTGTGAGAGAGAAAGAGAGAGAGGGAGAGAGAGAGAGAGAGAGAGAGTCCCTTATGTGTGTGGGGGGGTTGGCATGTAAAGCGTGCAGGGGTGAAGCTCCTAGTGTGTATGTATATACGTGTGTGTGTATGCGTGTGATATTCAATGCTAGTCCAACTCAAAGTAGACCACATTGAAGTTAACGGACATGACTAACTTAGGTTCATTAATTTCAATGGCTTTACTCTAAGTAGGATTTAGTTGAATTCAACTCCAGGTTGTATTCAGGACTCAGAGCCTTCTTCAGACACCTTACTGGCTTTGGCAAGAGCCATCCTGGGGACAACAAGTCATCCTGAACTTAGTTTAATACAATATATCTTCATTCATAATGCAGTTTCTATTTGATTTAATAAGAAGTTTCAGCAAACATCAAATAGAATGAGAATAGAACAAGGGTATTTCTACATAAATTACCCTAACTGGTATCATGTAAGACACGGGTTCACAATGTTTTAATACTAATTATATCTGGATAACACAGAGAAAGATAGCTTATTATTAGGGTGGGAGGGTATATATATATGAAATAAGTAAGTGTAAAAAGAAGCCAAAAGGCTGGTCTGGTTGCAATAGCAGCAACTTTTTTTTTTTAAGACTACAATTCTTTAGACACTCCTTCCTATGGTTTTTAAAATGTCCCTAATAAACAACTATCAATTGAACAATCCAATAATTGCAGCTATTTGTGTGGAGGGCACAGAGCCTTCCCATGGAGGTCCAACAGGGCGTGGCAGATGCCACGTGTCACTAAGGATGGAAAGATCTGTCCATTTCAGTTCTCTCAGTTTCGGAAACTTCAACGGGTCCAAAATGCAGCAGCCAGATGACTGGTGGGTGTTCCTTTTAGAACACATATAACCCCTGTTTTAAAACAGCTGCATTGATTGCCAGTTTGTTTCCAGGCCCAGTTCAAGGTCCTCAGGTTTATGTTTCAAGCCCTAAATGACTTAGGTCCCAAATATCTGAGGGACAGCCTCCTTCCCTACAGACCATCTCTGGTATTAAGATCAGCAGAGGAGAGCCTTTTGGTAGTTCCGTCACCCTCAGAAGCTTGGGAAGGGTGGCCTGGGAGAGAGCCTTCTCTGTTGCGGCCCCTAAGCTGCAGAACTCCCTCCCCACGGAGGTGCGTCTAGCAACTTCATTGTACACCTGTTGGTGAATGCTGAAGACTCACCTCTTTACCCTAGCCTTCGACACCCGCAATGTATATTTTCAGGACCCACCCTATTTTCTGTGATGTTGTTTAGGTTATTTTTAACTGTTTTAATTAGGGGCTTTAAAATTGTTGTAACCCACCCTTTGGGTGAAAGGCTGGTAATAAATTCTAATCATCATAATCATAATCTCTTGACAGCATTTTTGTATGTTATTTTCACTAACATATTTATGCATATTTCCCCCTAATATATCTATTTTTGTAAACATCCTTTGGTTGGAGTACCGTATTACAAAATTCAAAAAAGTGAGAATTTTGAAGGATGGTTGTGTTTTGGTTGTCATATTGTTTGGGAAAGCAACTTTAAATGCCAAGCAAATGGAATTCCTCCCCCACCCCTACATCTCTCTCACCCCACACACACCTCGCAACATGTTACTGTTGCTCCTTAACTCTCAAGCATCTGCTGCCTGAGGTGGCGGGCTGTCTCATTCTACCTGAGGGTTTTGCACAGCTGGAGTTGAGAGCCCTTCTGCAAAGGGATTGTGTTTTTTTTCCTGAGCATCAGAAGACAAATACTTTGGCATGATCTCTTTCTCCAGAGGAGTTGAGTCAGGATGAGTCACTCGGAACTCACCGCCCTTTCCCCAGCTCTATACATGCAGATGAGACCCCGACAGCCTCAGCCGGCTTTTTATTGATACTCCAAAAGAGAAGCATCAGCCATGAAGCTGGCAAAAAGTGCATTCTGATGGGAAGGAGGCAGGTTGGTGCACTACCGCTCAGCGGAAGAGCACAGAAACATCATGAAAACAATAACTGATGAACATCTGGCCATTGCAAAGGGATTGATTGACAAGGGCTTATACAGCTTTCATTGCGGTATCATCTCAGAGGCTGCAATGCCATTTATCTTGTGACCCCCTCAATGCATAGGTGAGAGGTGGGGACCCTTTTCAGCCTGAGGGCACATTCCTTTGTGGGTAACCTTTCAGGAGCCACAAGCATAAGGCAAAATTACATACAAAAATGTGTGCATTAGGAGAAAATATACACTAAAATGCTGGTGCATTTTCATGAGGACGTTAAAAATAAAACAACCGCAAACTGATACAGAAATGTGGAGAACTGAATTTAAGGTTGGGAAAAGTGAGAATTTGACAGACTGAAATTGACAGATTCGCCTGTCCCAACTCTTTCATGTTCTTGACTTATGACCCCTCCGTCCATCACACAACGTCAAGGGGTAGATCACACAGTGAATGCCTCACAGGAGCTGATGGACGGAAGAAATAAGAAGTCTAGTGACAAGCTAAAACACTATGATTGAAAGAAAGCAGGGGAGACAGAATTAAAATTTCATCAGGAGAGTGCTGTCAAAAACTCTCTTGCCCCCTTCCTGGTATGGATTCCAGGTGACTACTGGGGCTCAGATGACACAATGTGACAGAGCCGTGACAAGAAAGGAGAGGACAGTGTGCTTTTGACATCACAGGAAAACTTTCCTGCCTGGCAAGCTGATGGAAATGAGGTGATTAAAAGAACACCAATCAGAGCGGACATGATGTCTGGAGTGGGACAGAACACTGACAACTGGCCAGCACAAAAGAGTGCTTCCCAAATCTTTCCCCCCACAGACCACTTGCAAATTGCTAATGGGCCACTTAATGATTTTTCTGTCTGTTGTAATACACCGTGCTAGCTGCTTTATGATTTTTATTTGTATTTTTTATTTGCTTCTTCTATTTTTTTTTGTTTCTATTGGCTCTTTTATTTCTTATGTTGCATTTTATTGTACTACTATGCGTTCCATAGAACAGAAAATAAAAGAAGCAGTAAAAATACAATTAAAAAAATCAATATGAATATTTAATGTGGACATGCTGTGGTCTGCCTGAATGAAGCTCACAGAGCACAGTTTGGGAACCCCAGATGTAGAGAGTATATATTACACAAGGAGCCTGCAAAAACAAATTGTGGCAGTTCAGAGTTCCAGCCGCCACTCAGCGGTGGCTGGTCCCTGTCGGGACTGGTAGGGCAGAAGGCAGGGAGGCCAGCAGGAGGAGAAGATGCTGGTGTGTTTTAATCTCTTTTTAGTTTACTGCTGTTTTAATCATTTTAAAAATATATAGTTTTAATTACTTGTTTGCAACTGTTTTTATTGATGGTTTATAAACTGCTTAGAGGTGTGTGTGGTTTTGTTACTTGTTTTTTACAATCAAGAGGTATATTAATGTTGTTAAATAAATGAAATAAATAAGCCAGAGCCCCTGACAGGCAGAGCCAACTCTTTCTAGCTTTGTCCCCATGCTGCTCCCTGCCATGGTCTACATGGGCAATACTGAAAAAAGGGGAAGCAAGCTTACAAACAGTGCCACCCCTCGGAGTGGTTGTAAGTAAGAAGGCAAGTGGGGGGCTGGCTGGGGGCAGACTGAGGTTGGCAGGGCAGTGTTTCATTTGCCCTAATAGGCCAGCCTCCATTGCTGCCACACCCTCTTTCAAGATACTCCATTCCATTTCCTCTCACCTCACCCATTTCCCATCCCCTCCCTCCAATAGTCAGTCAGCATTTTGCGGCCACTGAGCACTTTCACAGAATCATAGAATCGTAGAGTTGGAAGGGGCCTATAAGGCCATGCAGTCCAAACCCCTGCTCAACGCAGGAATCCAAATTATGCATACCTGTCTCTTGAATGCCTCCAGTACTGGAGAGCCCATCACGCCCTAGGTAATGGGCTCTCCAACACTGGAGGGCTTCAATTTTCGTTGCTTATCATGTTTCTCCTCCACATCTGGAAGGCCAAAAGTTCCCCAAACCTGACATAGAGGGTCTCTATCTACAGTAATGCAGAATAACAAGAAAGAAAGAAAGAAAGAAAGAAAGAAAGAAAGAAAGAAAGAAAGAAAGAAAGAAAGAAAGAAAGAAAGAAAGAAAAGATCCCTGCCCAAAGGATCTTACAATCAAGTCAACAGTGGGGAAGGAAGAGGTGGGGAGGTGAGACAAGGATGATGGAATGGATATCCACGAATGCAGTGGAGCCTGGCGACTCCGATGTCAGTGGGGCAGTGAATCCACTCCGGGTTTTAGTCTGAACTTTCAAGGAGCTGTCCAAGGTGTTGAAATCTATTCCCAAAGTAGGTTCAGCTCCTTGGACAGCTCCTTGAAAGTTAGGACGACAACCTGGAGCAGATTCACTCCCCCGCTGACATCAGAGCCACCAGCCTCCACTAAGTACTTGTAATTACGTGTGGAGCACAGGAAGCGGCTTTAGATTATTGGTCCATCTAGCTGTGGATTGTCTGTGCTGACTAGCAATGACTCTCCAGGGTTACCTAGAGATGCTAGGGACTGAGCCAGGGATTTTCTGCATACAAAACCCATGCTCTGCCCTGAGGTGCAGCCCTTCCACAAAGCCTTAGTTTCAAAACCAAGGTTCAAGTCAAAGATTTCCCCTCATGAGGAGGGGTTTGAAGGAAGAAGGACATGACATCCCAAAGAGATCAGGGATGCAGAACCTGTGGCCCTCAAGATGTTGCTGGACTACAGTTCCCATCATCCCTGGCCATGGGCCATGGGGGATGGAGCTGCTCGGAATTGTAGTCCAGCAACATCAGAGGAGAGCTACCAGTTCCCCATCCCTGACATAATTTCAGAGGGAGTTCCTGGCTTTTCTTTTAAAAAAAGTTTTTATTTTTCATTTTTCATGTATAACAACCAGGGCTGTGGAGTCGGAGTCCGAGTCGTGGAGTCGGAGTCGGAAGCAATTTTGGGTGGAGTCGCAGTCAGAGTTGGTAGAAATGTACCGACTCCAACTTCAAAATAAATTTTGATTGACAAATTTTTTAAAATATAAATTCAAAATGTCGAAGAAGCTTCCCATGAAGTCAGCTGTAGTTGAGCATTTCACCATAACTCAAGATGGAAAACGTTTTGTGTGTCAGTGTATGACACAGGACCTAGATGAAGACAAATGCTGTGATGCCAAGATCAGCGCATATTCAGGCAGCGATGAAAATGCTCCTATGAGAGCTTCCAATTTAAAAAGACATTTACAGCCCTTTCCAGGGCTGTGGAGTCGGAAGCAATTTTGGGTGGAGTCGGAGTTGGACAGTAGAAAAATACAGGAGTCGGAGTCGAAGGTTTGGCGTGCTGACTCCACAGCCCTGATAACAACACATATAAACATAAATACAGTATACAGAAATCACATTCGTTTTTATCTTGTGTGGTGTACAATACTACAGTTTGTGTCATCATTCTTATTTTCATACCTCATAACAAGAATGTGAAGCGCAATGCATTGGTCTATCTCAATCTATTAAGTCTCTCCATGAAAGTTCTTGGGACGTTGGTGCCGAGGTCCCACTGTCACTAGTTCTTGATCACAGAATAATTCCGCGCCACTGACCTACGAAATCCATCTTCCATGTTTGTTTGTCTCATTGTTTGTATGTGCTTTGCCAATCTTTCCCCTAAGGCATGGTGCCACCTTAAAATTTTCCATTCATGACATATCCCTCCATCTTCAGTTTTCCAGTTTCTTGCTATTACCTGTCTAGTTGCAGCTAAGAGCACTGGTACCATCTCTTGATATGGTACTGCTGAATTTTGATAATCAAATATAGTTAACAATGCCAATGCTGGGGAAGGATCTATATGGTGTCTTATTATTTTACTACAATCCAAGAAAACGTTTCTCCAAAAGCCTTCATAGAATCATAGGATAGTAGAGTTGAAGGGGCCTAAAAGGCTATTGAGTCCAACCCTCTGCTCAATGCAGGAATCCAAGTTAAAGCATAACCTTGTATAACATCACAAGTCCTTTAGGATAATTTGATGGGAGACATTCTCATGCCAATGCTAACTTCTGTTACTGCCTTTGCTGTGCCTCCCAGTGAGTCCTCCAAGCTTCTCTTGGTTCTCGTGGCAGGGCAGAGCAGAGAAGGATTGGCAGGTCCCACATGTGTGACTCTGAGTCACCCGGTGTTACTGATCTCCATTGTTAGGAATGACTCGGAGCTGCCTACAGACAAATCGCTCAGGATTGCAGAACAAAGCACAGGAGTCTGCAAGGCTTCAAACAGTTCCTTGCATTGCTATCGTTACCAGCATCAGCTAATGATAATTAAGTCAATCTCTCAGCTTCACCTCCTACAACCCCAGGGGTTGCATAACGAGGACTCGCTCTGTATGAGATGGAAGCAGAAATGAGAGGAGGGTTTGGGAATGGGTTCAACAGGAATGGGGGAAAGCCAGTGGAGGCTGGTCTGTTAGGGCAAATGGATCACTGTCTGGCCAACCTCAGCCTGCCCTCAGGCACCTCCCATCTGCCTGCCTTCTTTTTATATCCAGTTTAAAGGGTAATTCTGTCTGTCATTGGCTGTGGCTCCACCTGCTGTCGGGCTCCCTGTCTTCTGCCCTACCAATTCCAATGAGCACCAGTTACCATTGGGAAAACCTGTGCCTCTCCAGGTGCTGTTGGACTCCAACTCCCATCAGCCCCAGCCAACATGGCCAATAGTCAGGAATGATGGGAGATAGAGTCCACAATATCTGGAGGGCCACAGGTTCCCCACACCTGGGTTCCAAATTCATGAAAAGGACTGACTTTGTTCTCAGGATGTTTATTTGCTTATTTAAATGTCTGTTATGCTCTTCTTCAACAGAACGCTAAGCGGCTAACAATGTAAATAATTTAAAACAATCTCATAAGACAGAAACCATTTAAAGGTAACATCAGAACAGCCTGCTGGATCAGACCAGTGGAGCATCCTGAGGTCACAGTGGTCAACCAGATGCCCATGGGAAACCGGCAAGCAGAAACTGAGTGCAAGAGCATTCTCCCCTCCACCGGTTTCCAGCAACTGATAGAACTATATTGCTTCCAAAAGTGGATTTAGAACATAGCCATTGTGGCTAGCAGCCACTGATAGCCTTATCCTCCATGAATTTGTCTAATCCTCTGTAACAGCCATCCCAGTTGGAGGCATCACTGCCTTTTGTGGGAGCAAATTCCATAGTTTAAGTATGCGCTGTGTGAAGACTTTCTTTTGTCTGTTGTGACAACAACTATAATCACAATAAATAGTAACAACACTAGTAGTCAGCTAAGGGAAAAGGGGAACTAAGACCCATTGCAACAACAGGAACAGAAAAATTACAGCTGGTGGTCAATTTCACCCAAAGACAAGACAATGAAACCCACGGAAAGATGGGGCCTAACAGGATTTCCTGGGAAGAATGCCCCATAATCCTGGTGCCACACCCAAAATGGCTCTGCCCAAGGAGCCCACTTGCCTTTTGCTTGCCTGGACGGAAGGAGGTGTGTGTGCATATGTGCATAGGGACCTGTTTCTTGTGTAGCTGAGTACAGCTTACTGTACAAATTTAAGAGTTACATCCATTGCCCTGCCCCGTTTTGCATTTGGCCCCACTTGCCACTGGCATATGGCTCCTGGAAGGTCACCCGCAAGGGAATCTGGCCCTCAGGTCGAAAAAGGTTCCCCCCTCCTGCCATGTATTATCTATCATTCAATGAGAAAAAGGACCGACCCGCCCTCCCTGAAAGAGTGTTATTACATTGTGCTGCTTACTCTACTGAGCAGTGTGTAACTGAACTCTTAGAGTGGTTATTAAGTGTGTCATGGCACTGCCTTCGGAGTGGGTGACCTTCAGCCCTGGGGTCAGAGAGGCTGAGGCCAAAAATGATTGGCAAATGACAGGGCTGCAGCCTGTTGTTAAACTCCTCCTCTTGATCTTGTGCAGTACAAAGCATTCTCTGTGCAGGAGGCCAGGGTGTTCAGAGAGACGGGCATATCTCTGATTTGTTTGTCGGAGTGGTACAGCCTCTTGTCTCCCTGCCACTTCCCATTAGGGGAAGGGGGCGGAGCTCAGTGGCAGAGCATCAGCTTTGCATGCAGAAGGTCCCAGGTTCAACCCCCAGCATCTCCAGGTAGGGCTGGGAAAGAGAAAGCCACTGCCCGTCAGCTAGATGGACCAGTGCTCTGATTCCGGATAAGGCTGCTTCCTATGTGCCAAGGATGGGGAAGGGCCATAGCTCAGTGGCAGAGCATCCGCTTTGCATGCTAAAGGTCCCAAGTTCAATCCCCAGCATCTGCAGGTAGGACTAGGCAAGACCCCGCCTGCAACTAGGGATGGAAAGATCTGTCAGTTTTGGTTCTCTCGGTTTCTCACTTTTTCAATGTTGAATTCAGTTCTCTGCATTTCTACAGCGATCTGTGAATTTTTTTTAAAAAATTCTTCATGAAAATTCTCCACCATTTTAGTGCGAATTTCTCCAAATAAACACATTTTTGTAGGCAGTTTTGACAAATGTACACATTTTTGCGGGCCATTTCTCGTCATTTCATGCCTTTTTGCATGTTATTTTCACTCACATATTCATTTGTATGCACACTTTCCCCTAATATGTGCATTTTTGTAAATGTTGTTTAGTTGGCGAACTGCATCCCAAAATTCTAATAAATACAAAGGTCTAAGAATGGTTGTGTTTCAGTTCTCATATTGTTTTGGAAAGTGTGAATTTGATAAATTCTGCTTAAAATGCAAACTGAATCGAAATTCTCACCCATCCCTACCTGCAACCCTAGAGAATTGCTGCCAGTCAGTGTGGACAATACTCAGCTAGATTAGGGTTGCCATATTGCCCGGTTAGCCGGGTTTTACCCGGATTCTTTGCATGCCACCCAGGGTCCGGCTAGCCCCTTAGGTGGCCCGGATTCTCAGCTTTAATTTTTAAAAAAATTAAGTTTCTAGGTGGTCCGGTTCTCGAGATATACATAAAAAGTCAGCCACCCCCCTCGACTGTTAAATCTTTCTTTAAACAGTACTGTACTATAGCACTTTGTAGCTTTAGCCCCGCCCGTTCAGCATTGCAGCCAATCAGTGAAGCCAGGATTGTGTTTCAGTTTCATTGACCTGAGGCAGTGTCTAGAAAACAAAATGGTGCCCCCCCCGTTTATCTGAAAATCTCATAAATTGGGTAAGTATATACATTTCAGTTTCTTTTCCTCTTGTGTGCAGGAGTCAGATCTTGGGCAGTGTCTTGAAAACCTTCCCTATACTTGCTTTTTGTAAAAGCAATGCTAATCCCATATGCCCAGAGTAAATCCCATTTAATTTACTTTTGAGTAGACATGGTTATGAATGTGCTGAAAATCAATGGGACTTTGGAGTGAATGTAAAAAAGAATTGTGTTTGTGTTCTAACTCTGTCTGTCTCCCCCCTCCAGTCCTATTTTACAGCAAGTAGGCAGGGCTTATATAGGTATTACAGTTTTTATTCTGTAGGAAAGTAATACTGATTTTTTTAAACTAATACTGATTTTTCTGCAATGACCAACTGGTTTGACAATAAAATATTATATGGGCTGTATGTGTTTATACATCTGCAGTGTGTGCGTGTGCGTGTATGGAGTCTTTCCAACAACCCTGTGAGGTAGGGTTGGAAACCAAGGCAGCTCACAACAAGAAATAAAGCCATTTAAAATCCAATAACCATAAAAACAAGTATAAACAATTGCAAAACAGCGTATGTTATTTTCACACATATGTTCATTTTTATGCACACTTTCTTCCTAATATATGCATTTTTGTAATCATTGTTTTGTTGGAGAACTGCTTTACAAACTTCAAATAAGTGCAAATTTTGAAGGATGGCTGTGTATCCCGGGAGTTGAACCCGGGATCTTCTGCAAGCAACCTCAGCTATGGCCCCTCCCCTAATTCCTCACATTCAAGCCCTGACCTTTAACTCTCTAACTGCATTGTGTTGGTGCATGCATGGAACACTTGTTATGGTGAGTATTGCCACATCATGAAGTCTGTTTGGAAAATTGCTCTTTTTACTTCCTCTAATATCAAATTCGAGTGGTGAGTGCCAACAGGATTGGAGACCAAACAGGGCCACTGAGAATACGAGAGGGGTATTGGTATGCTTGGGGGAACATCGTAGTTTGCAGAAGTTCCATCATCTTTTAAAAAAACAATACAAAACAAAACCTAAGGGTAACATACCCTCAAAAACAAAACAAACCAGCCAACCCCAGCCCAAGGAAGACTGAGCATTCTCAGTTGCTACAGGACACCAATGGAAAAGAAAAAAATGGAAAACGAGGGGAATGGAATGGAGTATCCTGGAAAAGGGCATGGCTAGAACCCTGAACAGGAGTGTTCTTGCTAGAAGGTGAGGCTATGTTGCAACATTTTGTTGTAGATTCCTTGTTGTGTTTCAGTTAGTTTTCATTTATTCTGCAAGCTGGTGTGTGTGTGCGTGTGCTTCAGAACAAAAAAATTGTTTAATAAATGCAGTTAATAAGTAAATAAATAAATTTGCCTTCAGTCCTCTCAGCTTAATTTCTTTATTGCACACAACTCTGTCTTGCAAGAACATGACACTCTCGTACAGGTGAACCATGACCGTGAGTTAACACTCTCGTAAATCATTCCTATATCCTGAAGGAAGAAACCTTATGATTGTTTCCAGCATTACAAGATAAAAATATACGAAGCAGCTCTCATTGTCCACTTTATGGATCTCATGCCTGTGCTATCACTTTCACATAATACCACACGCCTGGATTGCACTGTGACATCCAAGTGAAAGACACTGCCGACATCCTGCTCGATTTAATTCAGGGTAGGAATAGTGAGAGGCAAAGTTACCATCAGTGTCTTGTTCCTTTATGGAAAGGACAGGGTGGGAATCTGCAGCTCTCCAGTTGGACTACAATTCTCAACATCCATGAGCATTAGCTAAACTGGCTAGGATGGATAAGGTGGGTGGGTTTTTTTGCTTTTATTGAAACAAAGGCAACAGAACCATACAAAAAGCAAAGACAAAAACCCCAAAAATTACAGAGAAAAGGTCTTTGGGGGAGTAGAAAAAACATGTGCAAATAAAGGTCTTTCAATATCATACAACGGAGGGTAAGCAAAACAAAGTACATATGTTGAGTACTCCTTGTTGCAAGATAAGCCACTGAAAAATATTGCTGGAGGTCATTGTCACTATCATAAACAATAAACTGCTGCCATACAGCTGGGATGGATAAGTTTATAGAATCATAGAGTTGGAAGGGGCCTATAAGGCCATCAAGTCCAAACTCCTGCTCAATGCAGGAATCCAAATTAAAGCATACTCTTTAAACAGTTCATTAATTTCAATCAGTCTATTCTGAGCTGGATACAGCTTGCAACCTACTGCCATCCTTCAAAATGCGCACCTCTCTAAATGTTGCAATGCCGTTCTCCAGCCCAAGTAACGTGTGTATTAGGCAAATTTGCTTACAAATATGTGACTATTAGGAGGGTTTTGCACTAAAATGCTGATGAATTTTCATGAGGACTTTCCTTTCAAAAAGAAAAAAATAACTGATGTGGAGAACTGAACTTAAGATGGGGGAAATGAGCGAAACCAAAATTGACAGATTCACCCACCAGTCCAGGTAGGACTGAACTGGGGCCTTCTGCACAAAGACCATGGGCTTCATCATGGAGCTGCAGCTCTTCCCCTTCTTCTTCTGCTTCTACCTTCAGGAAAGCCTTGTCTGTGGAGGAACATTTACTCATTGCAAAGGATTCTGGGTCTTGTTCTAAGATGCACTCAGGGCTGAAACAGACATGACATGGGCCATGAGTAGGAATGGGTGAGAAATTCAATTCAGTTTGCATTTAAAGCCAAATCTATCAAATTCTCACTTTGCAAAACAATATGAGAACCAAAACACAGCCATCCTTTGAAATTCGCACTTTTCCAAATTTTGCAATGCAGCTATCCAATCAAATAAGGTTCACAAAAATGCATATATTAGGGGAACATGTATATAAATGTTAATATATTGGTGAAAATGATGTACAAAAATGCATCATATTAGGGGAAATTGCCTGCAAGCGTGTGTACATGAGTCAAAACTGCAGATAAAAATATGATTAGGAGAAATTCACACTAAAATTCTGAAAAATGTCCATGAGTATTTAAAAATAAAAAAAATGCCAATTGCTGCAGAAACCTGGGGAACTGAATTTCAGCCTGGAAAAACAAGAAACAGAGGAAACCAAAATTGTCAGATCCTTCCATTCCATGAGTAAAGAACTTACCTGTGTAAGCATGCCAAGAATGTCCTGTTTTGTTTCAGTGCACTCACCATGCCCTCTGGCACATTTTGTACCATGCTAGCAAATTAGCTGGATATCCTCCAGGGCGGTCCATGGCCAATGCCTGCAGTCAGTGCATTTAAACATAAGACAGTGCACATAAAACAATATGGATGCAGTCCTAACTTTGGCTGCTGTCTGGTGGGGCATAATGGAACCGAGAAGCCATTGCCACCTTCTCAGCCCTGTTAGGCATGCTGGCTGCAGTGGAAGCTTAGAGGGACAGGAAGATTGCTGTGCTAACCTGGAGTTGGTGCAGAGATTGGGCCCAATGCCATCACAAGATCCAAAGGATCCTGGGCCATCTCAGCTCCTCCCAGTCCCCAAAATGCCCCGTTTGGAGTCTTTGCACCAGCAGCACATTCGCCCAGATTTACCATGGGCAGAAGGGAACCTGGGAAGGTGCTTTATACTGTGTCAGTCCTGCTGTAGGGATGGAAGGATCTGTCAATTTCTGTTCTCTCTGTTTCTCATTTTTTCAATCTTACATTCAGTTCTCCACATTTCTGCAGCAATTTGCCTTTTTTTAAAAAAATCCTCATGAAAAATCTTTAGCATTTTAGTGTGCATTTTTAATAAACTTATTTTTGTAGGCAGTTTTGACTAATGTACACATTCTTTGCATGCAATCTATTCTAATATAATGCATATATGTTATTTATTCATATGTTATTTTCACCAATATATTCATTTTGTGCACACTCTCCTAATACATGCATTTTTGTAAACAAAGGTGTGTATTTTTTGAAGGATGGCTATGTTTCAGTTCTCATATTGTGTCAGAAAGTGTGGATTCTATAGATTTGCTTTAAATGCAAACTGAATCAAATTTCTCCACTATCCCTTCCAGCTGGTCCATCTAGGTCAATACTATCTGGCACTGCCTGTCCAGGGTTTCAGACAGGAGTCTCTCTCAGCCCTACCCATAGATGTATATTCACTTTTATTGAACACATTCCCCTAATATATGTCTTTCTCGTAACCACCGTTTGGTTGCAGAACTGCATTGCAAATTTCAGATAAGTGCAAATTTTGCAAGATGACTGTGTTTCGGTTCTCATATTGTTTTGGAACCTGTAAATTTGATGGATCTGGCTTTAAGTGCATACTGAGTCAAAATTCTCCCTCATCCCTAGCGAGCAATAATTGAAATCATTTCGGTTGCCACAAGCTTGTGTAGAGATTCGGCTGGCAAGCTTCTGCACGTGGAATATGGGGGCCCATCTCGTCCTCTTTCACCTCAGGCAGCCAAATATCTTGGGCTGGCCCTGACTTTAGAAATAATACATTTGTCCAAGGTTGTGCTTTCTCCCCAATAATCACCATCGAAATAAGAACTAATTTTGCACCTACTGATTGTGAATTCCTCCGTTGAGTTTTCCAGTGGCTTTTAAAGTTGGGAATTTCTTGTAGATATGTGCCCGCAGGACAGCAGATGGAAAGGGGGGGGGAGAGAAAGAAAGGATGGAAAAGGGCCCAGTGATGAATGATTCGGGATTAAAATAGCTCTCACCCTGGCTGCCATTGAATATGAAGCTCCTGGAATGATACAGCAGATGTTTAAAACAGATTGAAATGTCACAGTCGGCATGGAGGGTGGAACAGAGTGTTATCAAAACCTTTCATCCTTTCTAATCAGGCTGTTCCTTTTGCCCGGCTCACTGAACGACGAGGGTGGCACTGAACGAATGTCCAATGTTGAGGAGAGCAAGGCTCATGGGGCCGGTCGGTGGAAAGATGGTGGACAATGAGGAAACAAGACAAGGGATCAAGGCGCTGTTTGTATGGCAACATTCAGTAGATTGGCTTGGCTGTTTTCTTTCAGTGGAGTTGGGAAAGTGGCCAAAAGAGAACTTTGCTTCTGTAGGGTACCTTTAGAGCTGTGAGGCATTCTGGGTCTTCAGACAGGAACATCACAATCAGAGGGTGTGACTTCACCTAATGAGTGACCCAGTGCTGGCCCAATACATTTTGCTGCCTGGGGTAAATTGATGCATCTCTCCCCATTAGGGATGGAGGGATCTATTAATTTTGGTTCTCTCCATTTCTAACTTTTTCCCATCTTAAATTTGGTTCTCCACCTTTCTGCAGCAATTTGCGATCTTTTAAATTTTAAAAAAATCCTCATGAAAATTTGTCAGCATTTTAGTGCAAATTTCTCTCCATAAGCACATTTTTGTATGCAGTTTTGACTAACGTACACATTTTGCCATTTCCCCAAATATAATGTTTTTTTGCATGTTATTCTCTCTAATGCTGTATTGATATGTTTGCCAGCCTGGGCTCCTTTGGAAGGAAGGGGGGAATATAAATTCAGTAAATTACAACAATAATTTCATTTCTATGCACATGTTCCCTAGATGCATTTTTGTAAACATTGATTGGAGAACTGCACAATAAAATTTGGGTAAGGGTGAATTGTGAAGGATGGCTGAGTTCTGGTTCTCCTATGCTTTTGGAAAGTGTGAATTTGATGTTTTGGCTTTAAATGTGAACTGAATTGATTCCCCCCCCCATCCCAATGTAGAAGCCAACCAGATATAATGGTACAGTGTAGCACCTGGAGGTAAGCAAACAAACTTAGGGCATCCACCACAGGCCACGTGGCACACACAGCTCTGTCCTCTAACATTTCATTGCCTCTCACTTGCTGCTTTGCCCTATGCCTGCAAAGCAGCAGCATGCATGTATCCCGTGAGCAGGAGTGCATGGTCTGAACTGGCAGTCTCTCCACTCGCAACCAGGAGAGCCAGAGCCAGCCAAGGGAGTAGCTGCCACCTCCAGCATCAACTGACTGCTGGCTATGGCAGCCTTCTCAGTTTGCCTAATGATAGGGCTGGGCCTGGCATTTATCCTGGACTCTGTGTGTGCTCAGGCCATAAATAATCCTCAAGCACAGAAGGAATGGAGTGGTGGGGTTGCAACATCGAGCCCTGCAATTGGCAGATATTACAACGCTTCTGGATTGGCCAATCCTGGTCTAAATACCAGCAGCACATTCTTCTGCCCTTGTCTGCTCAAGTGAACAGTACATGTTACCAAGCCCAGCACCAGCTCTGTTTCTCAGGGACCCTCCATTTGAAAAATACACACTCCAGGTCTGGATTCAGGTATAGTACCCCCTACCCCGGGGCTATGCCCTTCCTCTGACAGTAGCTGACAGGGGAGCATAAAATGTCCATGTAGATCAAGGACAAGAGCCAGTGGGGCGTAGTGGTTAGAGTGTTGGACTACGACCTGGAAGACCAAGGTTCGAATCCCCACACAGCCATGAAGCTCACTGGGTGACCTTGGGCCAGTCACTGCCTCTCAGCTTCAGAGGGAGGCAATGGTAAACCCCCTCTGAATACCGCTTACCATGAAAACCCTATTTGTAGGGTCATCATAAGTTCGGGATCAACTTTAAGGCAGTCCATTTCCATTTCAGATCAAGGACAGGGAACCCTTTTCAGCTAAAGGGCCGCATTCCTTTCTGGGCAAACTTCTGGGGGCCGCATACTACTGGTGGGCAGGGCCAGAGGCAAAAGTGGGTGGAGCCATGAATATAAATTTTACCTTTGTACATAGGGATAGTTTCTACACACACTTACACACCCCTTCCTTTCTTCCATCCAGACAAGCAAGAGGCATTATTGGACTTCAAGGGCAGATTCCAGGCAGACAAAAACACTATTTATTATTATTATTTATTAATTAAATTTCTATACCACCCATAGTCTGGGCGGTTCACAACAGATAAGGGTGGTGCAAGGCTGGAGAGAGGTGGTGCTGCCAGAAAGAGAGGGCTGAGAGCCTCATTTGCCCCCTGGACTGAGGTTCCCATTCCCTGATGTAGATTGTCAGTGTCACATTTGCACAATTTTCATTTCATTGTGTGTACACCCACCAGCGATAGAGGAAATGGCAGGTGTGCCCATTAAATGGAAAAGCCTGAAACACCTGTTGATAAGACTTCAGATGTGATGACGTACTCAGGGGTCTCGCTCATTCCTGTCCCTTCCGCATGTGTTGTTTGTAACAGGTGAAGTGGGCCAGAACTGGCTGCCAGTCTAGAGCAACCATTACTCTCCAATCTCAGCACTCTCTCAAAAGAAAACAGAAAGCAAGTAAGACTCCAAGGATGGGAATTAACTTCAAGGGGGAGATGATTAGGAACAGCTCATGCTGTGAAGCCCTTTCAGATGCTCGAGAATGAGGCATCAGTGGAAAATGTAAAAAAAAAAAATTACTCATGATGGGCGCACGACCCAGCCAAAATGAAGCATTTTTTTAAAGTCAGCACCTGCTTAACTTTCACTCCCGTTGATAACCAACCCAACTGAAAAGTGCCTCACTGTTTAGCTGGAGCATCCGGGCTTGCTTCAAAGTATAAAAGTGGGACTTGCAGCAACATGTTGCAGAGTGGAGTGTTCATGTTCAGGGTTCGGGACTTTCTTTCAAGCTATTCCATTCCTCTTCCCTTGATTTTCTTGACTCTATCTGCTTTCTTGACTCTCAGTCCGCTTTTTAAAGAATTATTCATGGATTGTAGGAATTTCGGTAGTATTGTTTTTTAAATGTTTTAATCTTTCTTGCTGTTTTCTTTTTAATATCTGGTCTGTGACCGTAATAAAACCATTCATTCATTCATTCATTGACTATTTTGGTTTGCAGCATTTTCTTTTTAACCCCAAGAGCAGGAGTGAGTAATGTTTGGCCCTCCAAATGTTGCTGAACTACAACTCCCATCAGCTCTAGCAAGCATGGCCAGTGGCCAGGGATCATGGGAGTTGTAGCCCAACAACATCTGGAAGGCCAAAGGTTACCCAACATCTGGTGGCCCACTAGTTGGGAAACGCTGCATTAGGGTTTTCCCCTGGAGTTTTTTTCTCTACTTCTGCAAAAGCTGGAATTACTGCAAGCCTGAGGATCCCTTTCTCTTGTGCATGGATGGTGCCATTTTGGCTGCCCAAGGATTGGCTTACACATATTCATTTTTATGCACACTTTTACTTAATATTTTCATTCTTATAAACATTCTTTGGTGGGAGAATGGCACTGCAAAATTCAGAACAGTGCAACTTTCGAAGGATGGCTGTATTTGGATTCTCATATTGTTTTGGAAAGTGCAAGGTTGGCCTTGAAATGCAAACTGAATCTGATTTCTCCCGTAACCCTAGCATTGCCTAGTTTGCAGTACTTTTTCTTTCTTTCTTGTTTTCATTTGCAACCTGTTGACTGATCGAGAATTTCCTTGGCAGAGGCACTCAGCTTGGGCTTTCTGAAATGTAGCTTTCCAGTAAAATGTCCGGATGTGATGCTCAGTCAGAGATAGGCCTGATGCAAAGCAGGGTTTCGGATTCCACCCACAGAAAGGCCGTCCGCTGGGTTGGAAAGGACAACAGAGGAGCAAGCAGCAGATTTCACAGAGACAAGGCTCGCTCTGTGCTGGCTGCCAAAGGATTGTTGCTGTAGATATGTCAGATTTCGCTGCAGCCCTAGCGGCTTCTGATGAAGTGGGTCATATTTTCAAAAGGCTACAAACAGGGCAGGCCCAAGACATTTTACTGCTTGAGGCAGAGCAACAGATATGCCCAGTTCAAAAAGCATAGAACCTGAGTAGGGATGGGGGAGAATATCTGACAAAATTGAACCTGGTACCAGATCCCGACTGAATTCGTTAGGGCACCGACCTCTTGCGGCAGGGTGCAGCTGTAATTGCCATGGTTTTGCGGCCACGACTGCAATCGGCAAGAATTTCCCCCCCAAAGTCCTCTCCCTATTTTATGTAATTTTGAGACTGACCCACGCTACCTGTCTTGCCCCCCCACCCCTCTTTCATTGCTGCTGTCCTGAGCTAACCAAGGGCTCTCGCTCGCTCGCTCTGTGCTAAATGTGTGTGTGTGTGTCACTGTGTGACTGACAGTGACAGACAGTGTCTGTGTGGTATGGTGGGGCGCCAGTGCCGTCTGCCTGCCTGAGCCTCTCCCTCATTCTCTCAGACTGTGTTTTTAAACTTTCTATTGCTGCCCCTCGTGAGACCCTTGTTTATGGCATTTTTAAACAATTTAAATAAACCAGATTGTAAAGTAGCAGCCATGAGCAATAAATCATTCCCCTAAAAAACCTAAAAATTACACATTGTTTTTCTCCGCTACCAAAAAATAATGTGGACTGCTGTCATTTATGTAAGTATCTACAGAAAAAAACCCTGTGGATCGAATCACCCAAATATGAGTGCAGCAGATCGAATTGGCAAGTGCCAGAGAAAGCGGAAACAAAAAAAGACGGACTGGTAAAGAAACAACAGACTATCAACCTGCATGCAGATCGGCACCATGCAGCAAACCCCATCCCTAAACCTGAGGGCAGTCAAGCTATTTTGGTAACCTAGGCAGACGAATCACACAAGCACCTCCCCCCTTTCCTGGCAGTAAAAATACAATAACAATGAATTTGTTGCTTTTTAATTAGGGATGTAGGAAGGGATTGATTTCTGTTTGGACCATGTTGATCACACACAGCACTGTTTTCGTTGCGCTGCAGTTTGGCTTCTGACAAAAGTTACGTTATTCATCTCACCGGTCCGCTGTAGCCTTCTAACACCTCTAAGCACCCTTAAGAAATGACAGTTCCCAGGATTCTTGGGGGGCAAGCCATGACTGGCATTGTAAAATGAAATATGCAAAACAAAAGGAAATATGCAAATATAATTGATTTGCAAAACTTACAGAGATTGTAGAATGATCCTTTTCTTGGCATGGAATTTTATTTATTGATTTAAATACAGAGTACACTTAGGTCTACTCCTAGTCTCAGGGGAGAGGATTTAGATCAGGTAGAGGAAATATTTTTTATGCCATGGGCCACATTCCCTATGGAATAATCTTTCAGGGGCCACATGTCAGCAATGGGTGGAGCAAAAGGCAGTAGTACCTGCCCTTTTCTTTCTCTCTCTCTCTCTCTGCCACCTCTTCTCTCCCTCAAGGACTCTTCAAGTACATGAAAGGCAGTCACACAGAGGAGGGCCAGGATCTCTTCTCGATCGTCCCAGAATGCAGGACATGGAATAATGGGCTCAAGTCGCAGGAAGCCAGATTTCGACTGAACATCAGGAAAAACTTTCTAACTGCTGGAGCCATACGACAATGGAACCAATTACCTAGAGATATAGTGGGCTCTCCGACACTGGAGGCCTTCAAGAGGCAGCTGGACAGGCATCTGTCGGGAATGCTTTGATTTGGATTCCTGCATTGAGCAGGGGGTTGGACTTGATGGCCTTATAGGCCCCTTCCAACTGTACTATTCTATAAGATGTTTTCTATAAGATGTCTGTTTTTATGGTGTTTTAGAGTGTTTTAGTGTTTTTGTTTGCTGTCCTGGATCCTACTAGGAGGAAGGGCAGGATATAAATTTAAATAACAACAACAATAACAATAATATACAATAAATCAGCATTTTGTAAAAAGCATACTTATAGGCTGCTTCCAACTCAACTATTCTATGATTCTATGACTATGTGTCAGTGGTAGGGCCATCTCCCAAGTTCAATCCCTGGCAGCTCCAGGTAGGGCTGGGTGAGATTTCCTGCCTGAAACCCTGGAGAGCAGCTGCCAGTCAGTGTAAATATTGATTCTGACTCTGTAGACGGCAGCTTCCTGTGTTCCTCTCTCTTTCCACCATCTCTTCTCCTTCTCTTGTTCTGCCTTCCCTGTTTTCTCCCCCAGCCACTCCTTCTGCCACTCCTCCTTCCTCATTACCCCCTCCTTGCCACCAGCATGAAATCAGGCTGAGAACCTCCCCATCACAGATGACAGTGTGGTGTAATGGTTAGGGTGTTGGACTATGACCTGGGTTCGAATCCCCACTCAGCCATGAAAGCTCACTGGGTAACCTCGGGCCAGTCAATGCCTCTTAGCCTAAGCTACTTTACAGGGTTGTTGTGAGAATAAAATGGGGAGGGGAGAACGATGTATGCCACCTTGAGCTCCTTGGAGGAAAGGTGGAATATAAATGTAATAAAATAAATAAATAAATAAATAATGCTGCTCGCAATGGTTGTGTGTGACCAACAGCACACCTGCAACAGGTGTGCTAGGAGGGTTAAAGCTACTGTGAGCTATCCTGAAATGCCACCATTAATTTATATCAACTCATCAGTGAAGAGGAATCATAAATGTAGACTAACCTTCCAGATGTCACATTAGTAAGAATAAAAGCTTGTTGGTGAGAATTAAAAACACGTGCATGCTGTTGGCATCTCCTAACGAAATCTACCAGTTCATCATAAAGTTAAACTGATGATCTAGATGAGTATAAAGTGTTCTTAGATGGAACAATTCTTTAATAAATGGTATGCAAAAAAGGACAAACCCACCTTACCCTCAGACTTTCACTCGTAAGCAGAATGTCCCTTTTCCAACAACATTTTACAGGTAAACTTGACCCATCTTCTGAAAGCAGAATTAAAACACACCTTTGCCATGAATCTATAGGCAAGATGATCTAATATCATATTGTAATGTTTGGGGTTGGACTAAACCGGCCCAAAGGAGAGCACAGGCTTGCATAGTATTTTCATGTGCTGATTTATAGGTATAGATGCATATTTAAGGAGAAAAGGCTATAATTTAAATATAATGCATGAATTAATGCACTGCCTACTGGTCAAAATGGCTTCTAAACCTTTTGCACGTGTAAAGCCCAAGGGCAAACATATCGCCACACAATAAAGCAATTTCATCAAACCATTAGAAACATCCATAATTAAAATGTACAATAAAACAAGCCCATTAAAACAGCATAACAATTGGAACAGTTAAAACAGCAATTGCAACTATGAGATCAGGAGGTCCAGTCTGGCTCGTCAAGCATAGGAAAAGTTATTATTATTATTATTTATTTATTAGATTTATTAGTTGCCCATCTGGCTGGTTGTCCAGCCACTCTGGGCAACGTACAGAATAAAAACATATGAATACATTAAAACATTAAAATCTCAAACAGTAGTAATAAAACCTAACCCACCCCAAAAGCCTGTCTGAAGAGCCAGGTCTTCAAGGCCCGGCGGAAGTTCATCATAGCGGGGGCATGGCACAGATCGTTCGGGAGGGAATTCCATAGAGTGGGAGCCACAATTGAAAAAGCCCTCTCCCAAGTCCTCACCAGTCTAGCTGTTTTAACTGGTGGGATAGACAGAAGGTCTTTTGAGACTGATCTTGTTGCGCGGCATCCTTGATGAAGCTGGAGGCGCTCTTTCAGATAGACTGGGCCAAGACCGTGTAGGGTTTTAAAGGTCAAAACCAACACCATGAATTGGGCCCGGAAAACAACCGGCAACCAGTGCAACTCCTTCAGCACTGGAGTGATGTGATCTCGCCGGCAGCTGCCTTTGATCAGGTGAGCCACCGCGTTCTGTACCAGTTGCAGTTTCTGGACCGTTTTCAAGGGTAACTCCACGTAGAGCACATTACAGTAGTCTAGGCGAGAGGAGACGAGGGCATGTACCACCAATGTTCTTGATGTGGCTCCCTTCTCTACAAGAAAATTCCTTGCAAGGTTTCTTTCTGGTTACTCTGCATATATGACCAGTGTGGCATAGTGGTTAAGGTGCTGGACTACGACCTGGGAGACCAGGGTTTGAATCCCCACACAGCCCTGAGGCTCACTGGGTGACCTTGGGCCAGTCACTGCCTCTCAGCCTCAGAGGAAGGCAATGGTAAACCCCCTCTGAATACTGCTTACCATGAAAACCCTATTCACAGGGTCGCCATAAGTCGAGATCGACTTGAAGGCAATCCATTGTGAAACCTAGACTCCCCAAAGGTCCTTTTTATTACTCATTCATGATGCTTTGTGGTCCTGATAATATCAGAGAGGTTATACATAATCCTACTTTCAGTATTGTTGGTGCCTGCAAATAGTTTCAAGGCAGACACACTACTTTATTTCCAATCAGTGCAGGACCTGTAACTTCCTGCTGAAATCCTGTAATTTCTCATCGCACAACTGCTGTCACGCATGGGGGCGTAGCAGCAGGACGGCAAGCAAGCAAGGCAAGGGAGTGAGGGAGGGAGCGACCAGGGGGGCAAGCGAGCAAGCACAGGATGGCAATCAAGAGAGACAGACAAGCAGGGAGGTGAGTGTGAGCAGGTGGCAGCGACAATGCAGGAGGTAAGCAGTTGAGGTAAGCCTGGGCAGGGAGGAGGCCGGTAAGCTACCGAAATGGGGCGGCAGCGAGTGCTTGGGGGGGCGTTGAGAGTTGAGAGTCTTGAGAGTTGCCTGGGATTGGGGGGCGTTTTGTGAGTTGCTTGTGGGTGGGGGTGGGGCTTTTGGGAGTTGTCTGGGCATGGGGGGCTGTTTTGGGATTCACCCTCCCGCAACGGAGGGTGAAGGTGGTTTTGGGATTTTCCTGGGTGTGTGCGTGCGTGTATGTGTTGAGGATAGGGTTGTAAAGATACAGAAGACCTCTTGGAGGCTGGGCCCTAAACGGCATCGGACCGCAATATCTGATGGAGCGCCTCTCCCTCTACGTACCTACCCGTTCACTGCGCTCGACATCTAAGGCCCTTCTCCGGGTCCCAACTCACAGGGAGGCCCGGAGAACAGCAACTAGATCTAGGGCCTTTTCAGTGGTGGCCCCCGAACTATGGAATGCCCTCCCAGATGAAATACGCCTGGCTCCTTCTTTGTTATCTTTTCGGCACCAGGTGAAAACCTACCTCTTTGCCCAGGCATTTTAAGCTTAATTTTAATTTCTAATTTTAACTTAAATACTGTAATTTTAATTCTTATTGTAATTTTATTCTCATTCTGCTCTTAAATGTTTTATAATTGTATAGCGTTATCCACACTCGCTTGGATTTTAAATGTGATTTTATCTTGTTGTACACCGCCCTGAGAGCTTGTTGCTATAGGGCGGTTTAAAAATATAATTAGATAAATAAATAAATTCTGTATCTTTAAAAGTTGTGCAGGGGAAGGGAGAATTCCACCTTGTGGTTTTTCCCATTACAGGGTTGCAAGAACACCTGCACTTGGCTGACTTTCTCTTCTCCTAAAGATACAGGATCAGTCTCAGGCCCTGAACCTGGCAACCCTAGTTGGGGTGTACCTCTGTATGTGTTGGGGAGTGACTGGTGTGTGTGTATGTGAGTATTTGGGAGTCTCTCACTCTCTACTTGTTTGGGAGTCCTGGAGGGAGATTGGAGTCCCTGTGTGTGCATGCATGCGTGCATGCATCCCAGGGGGGTGTTGGAAGTGTGTGTGTTTGGACCTGGGGGTGGTTGGCACAAAAAGTGCACAGAGGCAAAGCCCCTAGAATTTATCCGTCTATCTGTCTTGCAGCAGAGTGCAGAAATAACTGGACGGTTAAGACTGGTCATTGAAAGAATAAAGAAATGTAAGGTTTATTACTACAAAGAGGTAAAGACACACGTGCTGAAGCAGCCATGCGGCCTGCACTCAGGGAGTCATTACTAACAAACGGAGAACAAAGACAGGAAGAGAAAGGAGGAAGGGGAGGAGAAAGCCTGCAAAAACAAACACTTTAGAGGAGGAATCAGCAGAGGGAAGAATAGATTCCCTTTCTTTCTGTCACCACCACACACTCTGGTTCATGTCACTTGTAACATGCATTGGTGCTTTACTGCCAACACTGGGAGGGACAGATTTTAAAGAGATGCGAATGGCAGGATTCAGCCCCGTGCTTTGGAATATGCTAAAACCAAATGCAGGTCTTTTCAGGAGAACCTCATTTGCTAATGAAACCTATAGCTGATACAATCTCAGAAATGAGTGCTCCATAAGGCTTCCGCCTCTGTCATTACTGTTTGCTTGACTTGGTGCTTTTTGTACATGGCGAGGAGAGAGAACCACTGCCTTCAGGCTACTAACATGCACAAAAGGAATGGCTTTTTGTCAGACAAGGGGCAGCTACCAGCAATGGAGTGAGGCAGAGGCCATGGGTTTTTAGAGACAAAGATATCCCCCCCACATGCTTTCTGAAATAGAATTTGCTAAAAATAGCAGCTCCTCAGGAACAGGCCTGCCTGAAAATAGCTGTTTTCTCAGGGAGCAGAGCTTCTTCTGAAAGGAGTTGCTATTAATGTATAATTGCCCCTCAGGCCAGCTTCAGGAAAAGGGGAGAAATAAACTTGCTAAGTACACAGAATTCTACAAAGATCCATGTTCAAATATGGACACCACTCAGTTGTCAAACTGTCCTATAACCTCTCTAGGGAACAATAAGTTTCCGGCAACCATAAATAATACCCCCAGATTAATCAGAGTGTCAGGAAGCATTTTCTGCATCTTAAACAACATGGAACCAAAATTCTCATATCTACCCTGTAACATTTGACAGTCCCAAACAACTTGGTTGTTGTTAAGCCAGGAGCTTTCAAGCTTTTTTGCCTTCAGGAAAACCTGTTGCACTGCATATCAACTTGTCTGCTAAGGAATTTTCTGCAGTAGGGATGCGGGGAAATTTTGATTCAGTTTGCATTTAAAGACAAACCTGCCTAATTCACACTTTCCAAAGCAATATGAGAACCAAAACACAGCCATCCTTCGAAATTCAGAATTCTCTGAATTTTGCAATGCAGTTCCCAAGCCAAGTAATGTCTACAAAAATGCATATACTGTACTAAGGTAAAAAAAAGGTAAAGGTGTCCCCGCAGTTATAGTGCAAGTCCAACTCTTAGGGTGACATCTTGCGACGTTTACTAGGCAAACCGTATATATGGGGTGGGATTGCCAGTTCCTTCCCCGGCCTTTCTTTACCCCCCAGCATATGTCGGGTACTCATTTTACCAACCACGGATGGATGGAAGGCTGAGTGGACCTCGACCCCTCTTAGCGGAGATTTGACTTACTCCTTCCATTGGAATCGAACTCCGGCCGTGAGCAGAGCTTCAGCTGCGTTACCGCCACTTACCACTCTGCACCATGGAGGATCTACTAAGGTAAAGAGACCATTAAAAATCCTGTTAGTGAAAATAGCATACAAGAAGGCATTATTTTAGGGGGATATGCATTACAAAAATCTATATATTAGGCAAAATTGCACACAAAGTGTATATTAGGAGAAATTCACACTAAAACACTCTGCATCTGTGTTGGAATTGCTTTTTAAGATTTTTTTAAGATTTTTTTTTTAAAAAAAGATGTTTTAAAGTCTGTTTTTAAGTTGCTTTAGAGTGTATGTAGCGTCTTGTTTGCTGCCCTGGGCTCCTTTTGGGAAGAAGGGCAGGATATAAATTTAATAAATAAAATAAATAATAAAATGCTGATGAATTTTCATGAGGACTTTTTTAAAAAAAAATCACAAACTGATGTGAAATGTGGAGGAGTGAATTTAAGGAAAACTTAGAAACAGAAAGACCCAAAACTGACATATTCACCCCTTCCTAGTCTGCAGGTCTCTCACAGAACCCCAATGCAGAGGATTCTGGCGATGGGGGGGATGTTCTAGGGAGCACACAGTATTCAATGGGATGCTGATCCAGCCTGTTAGATCCCACCATCATCATGTCTGAACTGCAGCACCAGCATATTACATATTACAGGGGGGAATCAAAAATAGCAGGCAAATTTTCCTTCAGGAAATTCTGCTCACTATAGCTGGTTTGAAAATCATTGTGGGAAGTGATTTTTCATTACATCAACCAGAAGTTCTTGCTGCTGTTATTACTATTGTTATCATTATATTATTATATACCACCTCCCCTTTCACAGAGTACATGGCCCTGCACAACATGATAAAATGCAAAATGGCAACAATAATTAAAAACAATCAAAGACAACAACTAAACAAACAGCAAAACAATTATACATAATAACACCATGATGAAAGACATACAAACATTTTGAGCTTTGCTACATTTTCATCAGGGAAAATGTACAATCTGAGCATAGGAACCAGTACAGTGGAACCTCGTTATAATGCAGGATTCGGATATACCACAGGTATGACAATATCCTCAAGCGCAATACTGTATCCAGTACCGCGGTTTTCATTATAACACGGAACCCTTATAACGTGGGTGCATCGTTAGTCCCCTGACACCCAAGTTATAGCGAAGTTGTACTGCATTTGCATTTTCAATAAAAGATACAGATAGAGTTGTAGGAATTAGTGGCGCAGAGTGGTAAGCAGTGGTAATACAGCCGAAGCTCTGCTCATGGCCGGAGTTCGATTCCAACGGAAGGAGGAAGTCGAATCTCCAGTAAAAGGGGTCGAGGTCCACTCAGCCTTCCATCCATCTGTGGTCGGTAAAATGAGTACCCGGCATATGCTGGGGGGTAAAGAAAGGCCGGGGAAGGAACTGGCAATCCCACCCCATATATACGGTCTGCTTAGTAAACGTCGCAAGACGTCACCCTAAGAGTCAGAAA
This sequence comes from Rhineura floridana, assembly GCF_030035675.1. Taxonomy (NCBI): domain Eukaryota; kingdom Metazoa; phylum Chordata; class Lepidosauria; order Squamata; family Rhineuridae; genus Rhineura; species Rhineura floridana. The sequence continues at coordinate 21,181,212 of NC_084496.1, forward strand.
CGACTCGCACTACAAGTGCGGGGACACCATTACCTTTTTACCATATTGCTTATAAAATCACTATAAATCCAAATATTATCTTAGGCTATCTGGATGGGCATGATATATACAAGTCAATTAACAAATAATACTTGTCCTCCACCTTTTTTTGCTACCTTCCACTCACCCTAATCTCTACTAAACTTTCCAGAATGGCTACAACACCTTCAATGACCAAAAGAAAGAAAGAAAATAAAACGAAAAGAAATAAGATATATAGATCTTGCTTGTATTGTCACAGAAGAGCTTGTGTACTTTATCACAGAGAATGAAGTCCTCCTGCTTTTTATTTATTTATGTCCCACCTTTCCTCCAAAAAGCTAAAGGAAGCATACATAGTTCTTCCCCTTTTGTTCTAGCCTCACAACAGGCCCGTGAGGTAGGTTAAGCTGGGAGGCAGTGACTGGCCCCCTTGGCAACTTCAAGGCCCCCCTGCTTTCCCTTTGTACAGGACAGCCCACCAAACAGAAGACTGTCTTCCTCAAAGTAGAACACATGGCCCACCCTAACTTGAAACATGTAAAGGAAAGAAAGCCTCTGAGTATGGGCAGAGAGTATTTCCATTGCTATTGAGTAACTCCATCGCTTGGATGGATGGGGCATGGGATTGTGGTGCCAGCTCATAGGGTATAGCTCTAGGTTTTGGGAGACCCTCAAGAACATGGCCTCTCCTGAGACCACAGTGCAACTCAGTCATCACTGCCACCCAGAGGGTAGACAGTGGGTGGCTGCTGCTCCTCTTCAACAGAGGTGACGTAGGGGTTAATGATGAGTCCTCCCAGGTGCTGGGATGCTGACCCCTGATGTTGGCCCTGGTGTGGCACTCAGTATATTTTTTTTCACAAGGCAAGCACAGGTGTTAAGCCAGGAGTCAGGGATCTTTTTCAGCTTGAGGGCCACATTCCTTTCTGGGCAACCTTCCAGGGGCCAAATGCTAGTGGTGGACAGGGCCAGAGGCAAAAGTGGGCAGAGTAATGAATGTAAATTTTACTAGGCTAGTTTTTACACACATTTACACTCTCTTTCTATCCTCCATCCGAACAAGCAAGAGGCTTTATCTTAGGGTAGAGACACCCTTACTGTTGTGCTGGTTCCAGGGTGTCTCCATCTCTCTTTTCTGAAAACAGGGGCACACGATGCTAGTCAAACTCCAGCCCTTTTTACTCTAAAACCTGGGCAGATCAGCTCCAATTTTTTAAAAAAATTCAGCTTCAGACAGATTTTGCAACTGATTTGTAGATCAACTCATTACCCCTCCAGGTGTGGCCAATGGAAATGTTTTGCTGTAGGCTCAGGCAGAGACAGTGATTGACCCAACACTTTACAGTGGGTGGTCCTGAAAGATCTGAAGTCAGTAGAGGGGAAGGAAGGTGTGTCCAGCCAAGGCAGAGTCGCTTCGAAACGCAGCCAGAAAAACCATTCTTGCTGCTTTTGAAGTGACTAGTGTGCCCACAACCACAGTTAAAGGACACTTTCCAGTCAGGCAAACACAGTTGGGAAGTGAAGGAAAGCCAGTGAGGGGCATGGCTTGGGGAGAGTTCTGAAGACCAGATTGAGAGGCTTGAGGGGGCACATCTGAGGCTAATACCCAGTGGTGGCTGGTGCCCATTGGGACAGGCAGGGTGGAAACAGGGAGCCCAAACAGTAGGTGAAGACAGAGCCAATGAAAGAGCCAACTAATCCTAGCTTTGTTCCCATCATCCTTTCTGCTGAGTTCTGCAAAAGCAAGACTGAGATGAAGGAGGAGGAAGCTGACAAGGAGTGCCACCCCGGACTGGTTTTAAGTAAGATGGCAGACAGGTGAGGGTAAGCTGAGGTTGGTTGGGCACCTCCCTATTGCCCTCATAAAGCAGCCTCCACTGCTAATTCCATTGGACCACGAGTTGTTGTTTCAGCTGAAAGAAAGGAAATGTTGCAAAGACAGTATTGCTCGATGTGAGCTTTTCCCCCGGAGTCTTTAACTAATATATTCTTCTTTTTCTGCATTCTTTCTAATTGTTCGCCGCAGGAAATACTGCAAGCCTCCTGCCTTCCTCAACCATTTAGCATGGCCTCCTATGGATGCGAACTTGTTTAATGGCCTATCCTTTTGCATTCACCTTTAGCTCAATTTTAAGTAATAAGTAAATAAATAAATAAAAAGATGCTTCCATTCTTTCACAAGCCTCTGAGAGCCTCTTAGAGGGCAATTTCTGAACAGACTGTTTTGCAAAACAAGGCTGACACCTGCTGGGGTACTCTGGAATGGCTTGTCAAATAGCACGGCTTCATTCACGATTGGGCCCACATATTTAAACATGACCTTAGTTTCTCTATATGCAAATGATCAAGTATGGATCTGCCCTCAGAAATGGCAGATCCTAAGTCCTGAGAGTAGGGATGCCAGGTATCTGGTTTTTGCCCAGAGACTCGATTTTGGGGGTTCTCTCTGGGTCTCCAGGTGGGTCAGCTTAATCTCCAGACTCTCAGCTTTCATTTTAAAAAAAGTTTCTAGGTGGTGTGGTTCACAAGATACACACCAAAATGTCAGCCCCCCACCCACAACTACTGTGAAATGATCTCTTAGCTGGCTGCTCTAACCCTGCCCTTTCAGGTTTGTAGCCAATAAGTGAAATCAGGGTTGTGATTGACAAGGGATTTCTGGGCCTCCAGGCAGTACCTAGACATCATTGCAAAGGTAGCAAACTATTCCCCCCCCCATTTATCTGAAAATCACATAGAGTAAGTATATAGCTTTCAGCAGTACCAAAAATCTTTTTTTCTCTTATGTGCAAGAGTCAAACAAATTTAAATGTTCCTGGGTTGTTGAAGAGGGCAGTGTTTTGAAAACCTTCCCAATTTGAAGCTTTAATCCAATACTTGCTATTCTGGGAGTAGTGCTACAATGCTAATCCCACATACCCGGAATAAACCCCATTGAATTCAATAGGACTTACTTTTGAGTAGACATGGTTAGGATTGTGCTGTAAATTAATGGGACTCTTCAGTGAACGTAGCAAAGGATTGTGCTTGTGTTGTAAATCTTTCTGTCCCTCTCCAATCCTATTTTTAAAGCAATTAAGGCAGGGCTTACATAGGTATCACTGCTTTTATTATGTAGGGAACAAATACTGATTTTTTTTTAATGTTCTGCAATAACCAACTGGTTTTGACAATAAACTATTATATGGGGTCTATGTATTTTTACATCTCCAGTGTGTGTATGTATATGGAATATTCCCAACAACACTGTGAGGTAGGATTGCCGATTGGAAACCAAGGTAGCTCACAATAAGAAATAAATCCTTTTAAAATCCAATGACCATAAAATGTATAACCAGTTGCAAAACAACTTAAAGTGGCATGATTCTGAATTTTGGGTTGGGTGAATTTCCATATCACTTGAGGCTGCATGCCTCATGGAAGCTGCATGCTTCCATGTTTGAGTAAGTCCCATTGAATACATTGGGACTTGCTTCAGAGTAAACAATCATAGGATTGCACTACAAATATATTTACAGGTTGTGTAAATAATAAACATTATTGACAGTCATGCTATTTCCTCATATTATGTCCCGATAAATATTTGATATCACGCTATGGTTGTACATCATTACTTCCTCTACATTTTAAGTGTGCCCATCTTCCTTTAGCAGCCATGGTTGCTCTCTGTTTTCATCCTGAGGGGCAGATTAGGCTGAGAGATGGTAAGTAGCCCATGGTCACCCAGTAAACTTTCTAGCTCATTTCCATTTTAAAAAATTAATTAAAATGATTTACATGCAGGCAAAGTTTATTAAGTAGATCCACACAATACATGTAAAGAACATCCATCTTGCATTTAAAGTACATAAATGTAAATGTACTGGCTTCAAGTTGATTCCGACTTATGGCAACCCTATGAATAGGGTTTTCATGAGGCTGAGAGGCAGTGACTGGCCCAAGGTCACCCAGTGAGCTTCATGGCTATGTGGGGATTTGAACCCTGGTCTCCCAGGTTGTAGTCCAACACCTTAACCACTACACCAAACTGGCTCTCACATGACTTCCCCTAAAGAATCCTGGGAAGTGTACTTTCCCCCCTCACAGTTATTGTTCCTATTACCCTTAACACAGTCCCCATGATTCTGTGATGGGTTTCATGTGCTTCAAATGTGTGTTTCATGTGCTTTAAATGAATTATGTCAATCTGCCCTAGGTATGCTGTGCATTCATTAGTGAACTGAAAAGAACAATTTTAAAAGACACTTTTTAAACAGGGAAAGGGCTGTAGCTCAGTGGCAGGACATATGCTTTGCATGCAAAGGTCCAAAATTCAATTTCTGGAAAAGACTATTGCCTGGAATCCTGAAGAGCCTGTGCTAGTTCATGTGCTCAGTACTGAGCTAGATGGTATCAAATGGCCTGATTTGGTATAGGGTAGATTCCTGTGTTCCTAAATGTGGAAAGAGACCCAAGGGCCACAGTGACTTCAAAATTTATGTATTTTATTTACATTTATATACCGCTGTATTGTAAAAAATCTCAAAGCGGTTTACAGAAGGAATGAAAACAATAAAATTATTGGCAAAAACAGTTTAAGACAGGTATTTTAAAACATTCAAAATAATAAAACCAACAATGAGTTAAAAACAGATAAAAAACACAATAGCTTCTACCTGGCTGGGTAGGCTTGCCTAAACAAAAATGTTTTAGCAGGTGCTGAAAAGACTACAATCAAGGCATCTGTCTAATGTCAATAGGCAGGGAGTTCTAAAGTATAGACACTGCCACACTAAAGGACTGATTTCTTACAAGAGCAGAACAAGTACTGTGTGGCACCCGTAACATGAAAAGCACACCTTGAACTTCACCTGTTAGCAAATCGGCAACCAATGCAGATTTCAGAGCAGAGGTATTATGTGCTGATAGGGTCTCACTCTTGTCAGCAATCATGCCGCAGCATTCTGCCTTAACTGAAACCCCCAAGTCTGGTTGTGCTGCATGGGAATTTCTGTGACCTTGGCTGACTGGCTGCCAGAATGTTTTTAGTTTTGGTTAGGAATCCTGACCGGTTGTAGGATGCTGAGTTTTCTGCCTTACTCATAGGAATTTTGTTGTGGTTGGTATGGCATTGCATTTAGGAAATCATCACTGTCTTTTCTTTTTCTATTTGCATTTCATTTACCTTTAACCTCATTCCCTTACATCCACAGAAGCAACAATAGTGCTTCCATGCGCTCAGCTCAACCCCCTTAAACCTACTGATGATGCACCTTATTGGTTGCATGACGGTTTGTTTCTTGCCCAATAGTGGTAAAA